>NC_080838.1:81812909-82138623 GCF_030435755.1 Ochotona princeps
ATTTTACAGGAATTCAAGGCACTGGCTTAGTCCAAGCTGCCAGTAGACCGATTTGGACTTGTGTTCTGTAGAGGGTGTGGGTCTCCTTTAGCCATGGTAGGGGCCTGAGGCTGGAATCCCAGCACAGTTGATGGACTTGATTTCACAGAGGGAGAGTAAGGACCCCAGGTGATGAATGAAACAACCTAATGGACTGGGAGGGGAAGCAATGGAGGTGGCTGGCCTTTCCTGCCAGTTCTACTTAGGAGACTTGCAATGTCAAGGGATCAAACACTGTGGTTTCTCTTCTGCCTTCTCCATGCTGGAGCATCCAAATTCACAGGAAGCTAAGATGACAAGAATCCTGGCCTTGGCCATCTGGGGAAGTTAGCCTCAGGCTGCAGAACAAGGCAGGGAACTGTGGACGGTGGATGCAGACAGAGACCCCCCAATAGCAGCTAGCACAGATCTACCTTCCATAACCGACCCTCCCGGCTCTGGCTTCACACACACACACACACACACACACACACACACACACAGAGTCTGTGAAACCATTGAGGAGATCTACCCAGCATGCTGAGTGGGAATCCAGATGCCCAGGACACATCAGGCCACAGAGGGCTGTGTAGCACAGAGCTGGTTTCAACTAAGATGCATTTCTGGAGAGTGTGATTTTGAGGTTGGTTTGCAAGCAGCTGAGACACATTAAGTGGGGGAAAGGAAGGAAGTGGAAAGAATGGTTGAGCGGCTTCCTAGGTTGGTCTCGAGGTCTGCATGAAATGGAGGAAGATGGGGAATGACGACAATACGAGGCATTGCACCTTGCAGTGCAGTTTGGAGCATACATTGCACCACTTACGCTTCACCACAACCAGGTAGCGACACGTTCCTATTCGTGTTACAGACGGAAATACTGATTGCTGGGAACAGCTCCTTTATCAAGTGTGGTAGACAGAATTATTCAAAATGATGAGGGAGCTTCAAAAGCTGGGCGAAAGGTGGAGTGGAGCTGAGGAACTGAGTTTGCAGCATCCCGCCCACTTTCCGTCAGACCTGGTGGGTGCACTCTGCCAGCCCCTTCCTGTTGCAAAACCTGCTCAAGTGACCTTAAGCTTGGCCGAGAGACTTGGCACTGGTGGTGAAATGGGGGGGAGAGCGATGATCGCTACTGCTGAGCTCCGTCACCCGCTCTTCCACCGCTCTCTCCCTTCCAGATGGACGCTGCCTCTTATCCCGGGGTCCTGAGAGCCCAGCTGCAGTGGGAGTGTCCCAAGCCAGAGCACGCTGGTTATGGGTCAGTACTAGGATGATGAGTCAGGGCTGCTGGTTTCTGCCTGGTGCTGCATTGAGAATCCTTACTTAGAGTTGGGTGTCCAGAGCAGCCGTGAAGACACCCGTGTCCCACATCAGAGGACCTCGTCTACTTCCTAATTCCGCCTAATGCAGACTGTGGGAGGCAGACCTGGCTTGGGTGCCCTGAGCCTGGCTTGGCCTTGTCTGCTGCAAGCATTCGCAAAATAGCCGACAAGCGCTCTCTCTCAGTCTGTCTGCTTCTCCACCTCTCAAATAAATTAATAAAATTGAATACAAAAATTTAATTTAATAAATTTAATAAAATTCAATACAAAAAAGAATACTTTTTTGGCTTTCATATTCTTTTTACTGATACAAAGTACTTACTTCAAATTAGTTGTTCTTGAGTTATTTTGCCTCTTAACAAACTTGTGATAACCATGTTTTCTTCCTCTTTTTTAAAATAGTTACAGAGAGCTATAAGAACACATGTACACAGGCAGGAAGAGAGAGACTTTTGTTTCCCTGTTTCATTTCCCAAATGGCAGCAGCAGCAAGGGCTGGGCTACCCCAAAACCAGGAACCAGGAGCTTCTTCTGGGTCTCCCGCGGGGATGCCAGCACTTCGGCCATCTTCTGCTGTGTCCCATGCACATTAGCAGGAAGCTAGATCAGAAGTGGAGCAGCCAGGACTCAAACTGGCATCTAAGTGGGTGCTGGCATTACAAGTGACAACTTTATCCACTACTCTGCAATGCTGGTCCTGGATAATGACATCTTTTAAATCTGCATATAATGTTATCAAGTCGCCTTAGTCCTTCACATCTCAGGGGAAAAAATGTGTATGTTTCAATACACCTTGCATATCAAGGTTGCAAAAGCAACATATCTTTTTATATCCAGATATTTTACAGCTGTACCCAAAACAGAAGAGCAAGCAAAACAAACAAAAATTCCAAATTCACATATGTCTGACTAAAGGCTGAAGCTATCAAGTAAAATAGCAAATGGTTAGTATTGGTTTATTAGAGCTGTGACTTCAACGGTCGTGTTTTCACCAACAAGCATTGGCCAAGGAGGGGCAAGTGCACCAGGGCTGGCTGTAGAAGCTCTTAAACACCACAGTCCCTCTCTGCCCAGGAAGCTCCCACCTGCCCATCATCCCCTGTACTTCAAAGACTTCATGGAGAAGCAAATTCAAAGGTAAGCTTATTTTGTTGCAGAAATCTCAAAATTCATGCATATAAATGGATCTTAGGGGTACAATGAAGAACTATGTCGAGATTTCAGAAAGAAACCTTTGCACGAAAATAAATCCTTCCTTTGATTCTCTCTCCACAGACTTTTTTGAATGCCCTGTTCCTGTATTCTATGTATGTGTATAGACAGAGATGGGGAAATCTTCCTCGCCCACACACCTCTCCCTGCCAAGCTGATAACAGGGGGGCATCACCAACAAAAGCCAGTATCTCCCTCCCTAGATTATTTCTTTCCTTTGTGCAAGAAACATGCAACAGCCACACAAGCAAAGGAAAGCGAAAGAATGGCTCCTTTTGTGTGCCGCCTACGCACACGTGAGTGAGTTTACTGGGTCACTTTGATGGGGTGTCTTTCTATGCCTTCTTCCAGGCATCCTCACATGATATTCCGCTGTCACTGCTGGAGGAGCCCTGGTTGGCTTGCCACATGCTCCTCCGGGGTGGGGGGCGGGAAAGAGCTGTTCATCTGCAGCTCTGCAGGGACCCCACGCTTCTGCTCTGTCCTCCCTTGCTGCACGTGGACCTCCTCATCCGTCTGTGACAGGCAAGGCAATTCCTGGTGTTTTGGGAACTCTCCTTGCTTTGCTCCTCTGAGCATAGTCTTCCTCCCTGTCTCCCTGCGCTTCCCGCATGCTGCTGTCCCCAGGATTCTGTTCCCAGAGAAGTCCCTGTCGCCTGGGTGCCTGTGGAGCTCACTCCCCCTGTCTGGGCTTCAGTGGGTCAGTGTGGTCAGGTGAGAGCGGCTGCTGTCCACCAGAGGGATGAGACAGGAAGGAGGCTACTTCAGAGAACTTAGCCGGGCAGTACCACTGGCTTGGGAACAGAGATTGTATCAGCCCAAACAGCTGCTGGCTGGAGGAAGGGGATGGTGATCTGGGTTTGTTCTGTGAGCTTGTCATGCACAGGGCGCGGAAGGAGAACACTGCATCATTCTATCCACACCCTGTGTGTCTGTGCAAGCCCGCCACACCCTGCAGAGAGGGTCGCTCTCCCCGGCCGCTGGCAGGCTCCTTGTGGCTCACAGGCTAGGGCTGCTCCTTTCCCATCTCCTGTTTCCTGCCCAGCCTATGACTCAATCATTTGATTCATGTTTGCGAATCAAATGTGAAGAAAGTGGGTACCAGATGATCCAGCCCCCACAGACTTCTGTCAGGGCACCCCGCTACCTCTTGTAGAACATACACATGAAGGAACCCAGCTGGTGGAGTGATGCTTGCCTTCTGCAATGAAGAAAGAGCCACATATCTAGGAAACAGGGCAAAATTCATCCAACTTGCAGAACAATGTACAGCATTTCCTAGGCCCAGGAGAGACAGAAGTGATGTTTGGGTAGGATTTGCATTTGGCTATGGTGCATGCAGGTGCCTCACAGGGTGACCCTGTAGTCTCTCCTAAACCCAGATGCTCTGTGGGAGGGGACCTGGCCACAGGAACTCTTGTAGAGCCAGCCTTTCTTGTCACTCCGTGGGGACTGGAGATGGGCTTCCATGTTGGAAATGTCAGAGGCACAGCTGGGTTTCCTCCGGTCTCCATCATCCGCCAGGAGACACAAGCCTGGGATCTGGGGAGCGAATCCAGGCTCAGAGCTGGTTCAGTCACAGCAACCTCTGGTCCGTGAGTAGCCACTGGGGTCGGCAGTCAGCGGGCAGGGAGGGACCTTGCCATCACAAGCTCCTGGAATGTAGAGGGAGGCTGGAGTGACAGGGACCACGATGGTGTCCGTGTTGTGGAAACACATCCTGCAGTCCATGGTCCTGGGGGGGGCGGGCCTTCAAAGACTGGCAGACAGGAAGCAGGGAGCAGACGCCAAGATGCAGAGAAAACTTCGAGCCAGAAACCTCACGGGGCCTTCCTGCCTGCGTGGCATCACAGGGGACCCTGGTGGGTGAAAGCCTAAAGTGGTGTTTCCACAGATGCTGGGCACAGCAGGGTGGTGCTGGAGCTGTGCATCCCCAGCACCTAGCAGAAGGAGCGGGCACAGGACTGGGTCTACAGGCAGCAGTTAACATGGAAGTTCACAGAAAAAGTGATTGAAAGGAAACATTCGTTTTGGTGTAAACATTTTTTAGGGAACCTTAAAAAAAACTCATGGGAAACACTCACTGGGAGAACCTACAAACAGACGTCAAACATGTTTTTGTACCAGACACCTTTTTCTTCTCGCCGTTTTGCATGAATTGTTAGAAGAGCCCTTGCATTGGCCAACAGAGGCCAAAGGGAATGTGCCAGGCAAGAGTTAATGAGAGCCAGTCCGATGAGCAACGGGACACATCCTTATTGTAACATCCTCTCTCAATTTCCTCACTGAAGCTTTACTAGGACAATGGGACAGGCCATAAAACGTGTTTTAGGACAGAAAACAACTTCTGCTTCTTGCTACATATGTTGCTTTTGGAAAGTGTGTGTTTATATAATTTTTCCCCCCAAAATGTGATCATCTCAGGTCTTGGTTTCTCAAATCTGGACACGTAAGACAGTATCTTTATTTTCTCGCTTTTGCTAAAAAAAAAATTAAGGAAAACAAGGTTGACATTAAAAACTATTGACATTAAAAAATAGTTAAAATCGGGTTTTGCCTCTTCCCATGTGCTGGAGATTAAAAACCGTTTTACCTCCTGTTTCATTGACTGGAACTTACACTTGTTCTCTGGATTTGGCTCAGCCTGGCTGGTGGAGTTATTCCTGCAGACTGTTTCAATGTATTCCTCTCACAATGCGTTAAACTCCCCTGGAAGTCAAGGTTAAGAAATCACTGTGCAGCCCTGTTAGGTTCTGAGAAGAGACATTGTCCTTGCTTGAGACATGTAAGAGGGAACTGGTGACTGGTGCAGGGAGCCTTGAGCTGGGTTGTTAAAACTCAGGACAAATGAGGGCCAGCCCCATTTCCTGACTGGCTGTCTTTGTACTGTCAGTTTTAAACAAACACAAGCCTTACATTTTCTTAGCCGGGAACTCAGTTAAAAGACAAACCTAGACACAGCTTTGTGCAAGGTCAAGGGATTTAGATTGCTTCAGTCCAGGAAGGAAGGGGCTCTAAAGATAAAGGACACCCATAGCAAACAAATTGTTCCGTTCCCCACTCCCCAGACTCCCTGGGGAGCTCTCCATCAGGATGTGAACAGGAACATCTGCTGTGGTGATGGAGGCAGAGGCAGGAGAGTCGCTAAGGTGGCCAGTAGTGCCAGTCCCAAGCGTGTCAACTCCATTCTCCCTTCCTACCAGAGTCTATGTTCCCCAAATGCTAAGTTCATTAGAGGGTTAAGAAGCTAACATTCCCACAGCATTTTGTTTTTGCAATACCTCCCACACTCACTTTTATTTAAAGTGAAACTTAATTCCTTGCTTTGCTCCCGGCTGTGACATAAATGACTGTTGCTGGTGTGTGTGCCAGAAAATCCAATTGCCAGGGAAGTGTATATTGTCAGGTTCAGGGCCTTGTGTTAGGAAGTTGTCTGCTTCTTGGCACTGCACTGCTATTCAGACAGGTTTCATGATGTGGTCTGAGGCATGTCTGGCAGTAAGCATGACTAAATTCTGGCTGCAGTGTCACGGAGGAAGACAGGCATGTGTGCCTGGCCTTGCAGTGAAAGGCATGAAGGGGTGGCACCAAAGAGGTGGAAAGCAGGGTTGCTTAAGTACTTGCAAATGTTCAGTCAAGGACTACATAACAGAGCAGCCATGGTGCTGCTGCTGTTGGCAGTGGTGATGAGAAGCCCTCTATGGAGAACGAGAAATAGGGCAAGTGTCTATGACAAGCACGACAGGAATGCAGCTACAAGTCTCCCTCAGATGGAGCGTTTTCAGAAAGTGTGTAGAGAACGTCTATTTTTTAAAACTCTACGCATGCTTCTCAAAACAAGTTAGTCTTAACCCCGTAACGTGTGTCTGAGCAGGCTTTAGTTTGAGGCACTGAGAAGGGTCAGCCATGCTACCGGAGCCACACAAATTCTGCTAAAATTGAAGAACCAACATCAAATGGATAGTAGAATAGTGAAGTCGTGGTTGGTCAACAGATAACTTGTCTCAGGAGGGATGAGATGGTATTGAGAAAGAAGCCCACAGAGACAGACCATCATATCCATCTGGGAGGAAGAAATTAATCTCATTTCTGTGCTGTAGTGGCAGGGCCCCACAGTTCACAGCAGAAACCAGTCAACACCATGGGGATTTCACTGGCTTAGCTGACGCAGTTCACACGGAGAACTCAGTGCAGCAACTTGCTTGGTTGACAAGCAAATTGTCATCCCCAGATAAGTGGCAGACAAGAAGAGACCTTTTCATGGGAATTTGGGAGACATGTAATCATAATTCTGAAGCCTTTCTTCAAAAAAGTTATAAAGAGCAGATGAAACATGACTTGACCAGTACCATCCTGAAGAGAAAGCATAACCAAAGTCGTGGCTACTGGAAGCTGGACATGATTTGGCCACAGCAAAAACAGACCAACTGTGGCAAAGGTGACAGATCTGTTTGTAAGCATATTAAGTCAAGCTGCTTGTGGACTTCCTGGAAGGACAGAGAAGAGCAGCATCTGCTTAGGAAGAGAGCATGTTTCACAAAGCTAGCCATCATGAGCACTGCTGAGGACCGCTTGCCCAGAGTCCTCCTCCACTGTGACAATGATCCCACTCACTCCTCTAAGCAAACAAGAGCAATTTGGTGAGTGTTTCCCTGAGAAATCGCCAAGTACCCATCTTTGCATTCTAATTTAGTTCCTTCTGACTTATTTCTACTTCCTAGCATTAAAAGAGTCTTTGAGAGGCCTCTGTTTTAGCTAACAATGTACAAAGGATGGCGCTGACATAATCAAATTCCCAGGATTCTTGGTTCTTCAGGGATGCACTAATATACTTGCCAGAGTACCTTGAACTGAATGAAGCTTACATGAACAAATAGCTCTTTTATTTTGTTATTGCTTTGTTTGTATTGTTGGTGGACTTTCTGATGTCCCCACATATCTCCAGCTGGATGCAGGGATCTACTCTGGAGCCCGGGCTTAAATTCCTTGTATTACTGAGGCTGAGGGCATGTTTCTTTGCCTCTTTGTTGCCATCCCTGATACTGGGAAAGACAAAATACATGACCAGTGCTTGCCTTGAGGGGTCGCCAAGGACTACCAGGATGATGTGTGTTAGTAGGGGTCATCTATACCCAGGGTGACTGTCAGCTGCACATGACCATCGTCTACTCCTCACGGAACACCATCACACCTGTTCATAACATAACGACGGTGTTATTTGGCAGCTGTGGCACTGCCAGTAAGTCCCTAGATCTCCTATAAAGCATGGCAGTCTTCCTGGGCTCATTGTGAAGTGCTTAGGAAACACGTGACTTTAGATACACACAAACCTGCATGGAGCATCTAGCTGTCTGCTCCATGCTGAGACTTGTCTAGCAGTCATCCTCTGGGAGGGCGTGGCCCCTGCTCTGATCTCCTGACGAGGCGAGCAGTGATGAGAGAACATACTGTGTGTGCTGGGCCGACAGGGGCTGGGAGGATGCTAAGGAGGACACGTCTTTGAAGATCAACCACCACCACAATGTGTAATGAAGCTCATTTCAACATGGGAGAACATAAGAGAGGCCCAAGGCAGCACTACTGAATATCACCCACAGCCCTATCTTCACCATGCTTTAGCAGCTTTAGGGCCCTTGTGAAGAACTGGGAACTCCCAGTGGAGAATTCCTGGTCTGTGGAATATGGTGGCATTTCTGTAAGATTTCATCTGCTTTGATCCCTAAAATGCATCCCTTCTTATTTTGCTTTAACAGGGCTCCTGCTGCCGATCAGGATGATGCTGTGTAAGGTGAGGTGGCCTCGGAACAAATGGAGTTGCTGAAGCCTGTCTTTTGAAATATGAAGTCATTATTGCTGTAGATGAAGAGAGAGGCATTGGCCTATAAGCCAGGGGTAGAATGGCAGTAGAAATGCCCTTGCATTGTTTTTACCTCACCCAGGGACCTACAAGGTGGTGAGGCAGAGAAATGGAACCCAGGGGAAAGGGTAGGATTTGCTGCCTGTCAGGAGAGAGCCAGGGCCTCTTATTTATGCTCCACATGAGCGTGTTCGGCCCTTCTACTTTATAATACCCTGGAACTGTCCTGAGATTTCATCTCCCCACTCATGTCTCCTGAGCTTCCGGTCTGCTCTGGCCAGCCTCAGCAGCTTCTACCAGTTTGGGGGCGGGCGCTGTGACCAATCATCAATGTGTGTCATGCACAGGGGTGATGGTTTGGGGCGTGTGTGTGGTCTGCATATTGTTCTGAGCTTCCTACTATCTTAATTCCTCTCTCCCCCAGGAAGAAGAACTGCAGAGAGACCAGCTCCCTGTGTTCTCCAACTCACACTGGCTTCAGCTGGCATTGCCGCTTGTGGTGCTGTACCAGCAGTGAACACTCAGCACGCGCAAAGCTGGAAGTGGTGAAATTTTGACCTTGGTGTGAGTTGACAACATGCAGCACGGTCATCTCTGGTGATGCTGGCAGCTGCATGCCCCCGTTAGCCCTGGGGTCTGGATTAGGATGGGTGGTGGGGTTGGGGATACCAGGGCATTTCTGTCGTCCGCATTTCCTGCTCACAATATTTATGGCACATGAGAGCAATCCAAGTGGGGAAGCGCCTGAATTTCTCCAACTCACAAGGCTCCAACCTCATCTTGAATGAGATAGCAATAACCAGTACATGCTGGGCCTCTTCCTGAAGCAGCTCCTTTATTCCTCTCAATAATCATGGGCTAGGGCTTCCTCTTCGTTAAGCTGAGGCCCAGAGCAACGGCAGGTCCCTGTGAGGAAGCAGCTGGGCCTCGCCTATGAACAGACCTCCTTGGCAAGTGCTTGGTGCGTGCCAACCGCCTTTCACTCGTGTCCGGAGGTTACGACAGCTTCTGCAAAGGACAGGAATCTGCAGAGGAGCAAACAGGATGTGGGGTAGTGGACTCGGCTGCAGCCTTCAGCCGCTGCGCTCGGCTCAGACTCATCATCATGGGAAAAGGCTGCTAATATTTAGCTGGAGCCTACTGGCAGCTTTCCTCATGCCTCATTTCCGTCCACACAGCTCTGGCTGTTTACAAAGCACTTCCCTGTTGTTATCCTGTTGTCTTTGCAAATGTGTCTCATTGCCAGGGACTGCATGTGTATTAAGGATGCTTGTCTTATTAGCGGATTGCATCTCTTACTAGAAGATGGCACAGCTTGGCATGATGGCCCAGGCCTTTTCACTGCTTGTCTTTCTAGCATCTTATATCTATGGCAGTGACTCCCAAAGAATGGTCCCTGTGGGACCGTTGTTTCAGCACAGTGTGTTAAGCCACTGCCTACAATGCCAGTATCCTGGCTGTCAGAGTGCTGGTTGACTCCTGGCTGCTCTGCTTCCAACCCAGCTCCCTGCTGCTGTGCCACAGAAGGCAGTGGAAGATGACCTGAGTCCTTGGGTTCCTGCAGCCATCTGGGGAGTGAGCCAATGGATGGTGGAAAAATGAACCCTCTTGCTCTGTCTTTCAGATATTGTTAAGAAGGATTATAGATTTTAAGGAGCAGCGGTGCTTGGAAACTTGTCACAGATGAACATTCTCTCAGTCCGTGGTAGATCCTGTGAAACATTGTGGACCCAGCCCAGCATGCTGTCCTCTAGGCGGTCCTGGCACACGCTCCCTTCTGAGGACCAGTTCTGAACTGAGAGTTCCCGTATGAGGAAGAGCTGAAAGGAGTGGAGACAACTGACTAGACATGCATGGTGTTGGGGAGAGGTTGGCAAGCTGTGTCTGCAGAACATAGAGCCGTTGAGGTCCGTGCTGTCTCAGGGTGTGCTGTGCAAACTTGGGAAAAACCATTGTGGCTTGGATACTTTGGGAGACGTAACTGATTGTTAGGGACCTCGGCCCCTCTGTGCCTACAGGGTGGGGCCTGAGGCTCTCTGACCTTGGGTGAATAAAGCCGGTGTCACTGGCACCACTAAATAGACAACTTTTCTCCTTGAGTCTGTAAGTTAATTGAGAAATAAGAAAGAGGGAGTTAAAGAGGGAACAAACTTAATGGCTAATGAAGCTTGTGGAGGGAGGAGTATTTCAGATTTCTTTTGCTGCATGACAAACCGCCCCCAAACAGTGACTTAAAATACTGCCTGGTGAATATCAGCTTGTGGTGTGGAAACTGGCAGGGTTCCTTTGGATAAGTCTCTCACAGGTCTGGCACATGATGACAGGCAATGGAGGCTGCATTAGGAGACCCTTCATGGCGGGATCTGTGCTAGAAAGACTCCAATAAGGGCCAACATTGTGACATGGTGAGTAAAGCCACCACCTGCAACACTGGCATCCCCTAGGGTTACCACTTCAAATCCCAACTGCTCCATTTTCAGTCCAGCTCTTTGCTAATGGTCTGGGAAAAGCAACAGAAGAAAGCCCAAATGCTTAGGCCCATGACATCCATGTGGGGAGACCTGGATGAACTTCCTGGCTCCTGGCTTTGACCTGGCACAGCCCTGGCCATTATGACCATCTGGGGAATGAATCAGCATATGGAAGACCTCTTTCTAACTCTTCCTCTCTGTCTGTAATGCATAAATATATAAATAAGTATTTAAAGAAAAAAGAAAGACTCCCATAGCTAGGACAGCAATAGGGCCCCTCCTCAAGTGCCTCAGTGCCACCCCTGCCATTTGGCAAGCTCAGGGCCGTTGGTTTCAACAGAGTGACCGAGGGAGCCACACAGCCTTCTCAGCAGCCCGGGAGTCATGTGGCAGCACTGCACGTCATGCTGTTTAGTGAGTCCCAAGTTTGAGAAGGGACACAGGCATGTTTGGAATCAGCACAGGGTGCCACCAGGTGACCTCAGAACCTTCGTTCCTCAACTAACCTTTACCTCAAGCTCTAGGGTCCAAGGCTGCCACCAGAAAACCTTTTTCCCCACAAGGTTACCCATCAGCTATGTTGCTCCTCTTAAGGAAGCGGAATGGAGAATCCAGGAGGCTGTTAACCCCAGAAGTCCCCAGGGAGGAACCTGCACTGCTGTGGAGTCAGCTCTTTTTCTCTGTTGCAAGAAGGTGTTCAAGGCTAGGACATAGAAAAAGGGCACACTCCGTAACGAGGGTGGCCCAGCGCCCGAGACAGCTGCACTCAGCAAGGTTGGAGCTGTCCCCTTATATAATCTGGTTGCCTAGGGGATGGTCTGGGGCGGGGTCTAATAGAATATCTGGAGAGTGGAGTTTGGGGAAGGTCTTCGGTGGTGTCCACATGTTCATTTCCTTGCTCTTCTTTGGAAGTCTCAGAAGTGTCATGGGGTCAGGTCCAAGATGGATGTGGAAATTCAGCTGTGGTGATTTTATCGTGGTTACATTAGAATCAATTAAATAATCCTGAGGACAAGCCTGCAGCCCTATTGAGTGCTTCAGTCTATCACTTATTCTAAGTATTGGTTTTCTGCTGTAATGAAGTGGGGAGGTTGGTTCTTGGAAGAGGGATTTCAGGCAGTGTACACAAAAGTGTTGGGGTTTCTGCAAGATGCATGCGAGAGGGGATGGAAGTGGTGTAAGGTAGACTGCCACAAAGGGCAGTCAGTCCCTTCCTGCCAGTCCTCCTCCCTGCTGCCCCCAGAGGAAGGGAGGTCCATTTTCTGTAACTTGCTCGTGCTGCATCAGGTATCATCTCTGCCCAGCCAGAGAATGAAAATCTCAATTGATCTACAGATTCCATTGGAGGAATTAGAAGTTCATCACCAGTCATTGGTGAGGGCTAGAATCTGGTTATGGTCACCCCTTCTATATGAAATTGTTGAAGCCCTGGAGAGACATATTTGTCTGTGTAGGATGAGTACACACGGGCCAGAGAGAGGAGAGAATGTTTGCTTCCCAGCTGAGGGCCTTCCCTTACCTAAATCACTGAGCCACTTGGCCGCATCTTCAATCCTCTCCATGTCCTTTACTTGAGGCCACCGTAGACGTCAGTGCAGTAGATCTGATTCATCGCGGCACGTATTCCACCCTCTCCTGCCTGTAGGCAATTTAGGGAGCATGGGCTCTAAAGACTCACGTTGTGGCTCTTGGAGCCTGATAGGTAGCCTGGGTTTCCAAGACAGTGGACAGATTCCTTAGAGCTCCGTTCCATGTGCTTGTCAGCCATTTGTACATGTTAATTCAAGCAGTTTTTCCCTTGGATTATTTGATTTTTTAAATTACGGAGCTGGTGCTACGGCTAGGGGGTTAAATCGTCCCTGCATCGCTGGCACTCCACATGGAAGCACTGATTCATGTCCCCCAAGACAAGAGAGCTGTGCTCTCTGTTCAGCTCCCTACTAACATGGTTGGGAAAGCAGTGGAAGATGACCCCAACACCAGGGCTGCTGCATGTATGTGGGAGGGTCCTGGCTCAGTCTGATTCAGTCCCAGACATCATAGCCACTTGAAAAATGAATCAGCAGGCAGTTTTCTCTCTTTCCATTTCTCTATCTCTCCCTGCCTCCCTGCCGTCACTCTGCCTTTCAAATAAATAAGTCTTTACATTTTTAGATAATATTAGCATAATTGATCAGAGTGGGTTGGATCAAGGACTAGGGAAAAGTGGGTGTGATCATTGTTCCAAATGTTCTATTTCTCCTTCCTGTTTCGGGGGCGGTGGATAAGAGGAGAAGCCATACCCAACCTCCCAACTGCCATAGTATCCAGGGTTGGGGACTGGCCACCCAATATCAACCCAGGGTCTCAATGTGGTGCACACTCCGAGGGTTCTGCTCAGGTGGTTTTGATAGTTTTGAAATGCTGTTGGTCTAACTGATCTAAGGATGAGGGAACCCTTTTAATGTCCATTAGCTGACTTAGTCAACCTCAGAGTCCCCATTGCCCAGATATTTGCTGCCATTGTTTGGCTGGAGTAGTTGTCCAATCTGTTCTGTGTTCCTTCCTCTGGTATGGTACAGATGTCCTCTTCAGACCTCAGTGGGCTGCCAGCTCTCCACTGCTCCATGTTTTCCACTGAGGAGGACCAGTTCTCAAAGGTGGGTCAAGGACCCGAGCCAGTCTACCCAGGCCCCACTGAATCCACACCTATGGGGATCATGGGCCCAGCACCCACTGCACAGGTGAGCCCAAGGATCCAGGCCAGGTGACCTGGGGCCCATCAGACTCTCCCCCACTGCATGGGCTCATGGACCCAGCACCTGGGTGCAGACAGGCCAAGGACTCAGGTCAGGAGACCCGATCCCCACGGACCCCCAGCCCCTGGGGCTTGCGGATATGGCACCTAACACGCAAGCAGGCCAAAGGACCAGAGCCAGGTGACCTGGGTCCTTCCATAGGTCTTTAAAACACATGTTGAGTTATTTTCGTTCTTTTTGTATTCTAGCAATATATCCCTTATCAGATATTTGATTTGAAATTTGTTCTTACATTCTGTGAAAGGTATTCTTTTCAATTTCTAAAGTTCCTTTTGAAACACAATAGTTTCTTTAATCTTGATGAAATCTAAGTTATTTATTCTGTCTTCAGTTGATTGTGCCTTTGGTGTCACTTATAAGAATCTATTGACAAATCTGAGGCTGTGATGATTTTTCCCAACTATCTTCCAAGAGCTTTAAGTGTTAGCCCTCTCTTTATGCCTTTGATCCACTTTGAATTAACTTTTCTAAGCAATGTTGCATAAAGGCCCAACCTCATTGTTTTGCATGTGAATATCCGGTTATCTAAGAAGCATTGCCATTGGTTGAAATAGTTTTCTTTCCTCATTGGTATCATTGCCAAAAAATCAGTTGACCAAAGACACAGTTTATTTCTTGATTCACAATTCTGTCCCATTGATGTATGTACCTGTAACATTCTGCCTTAATTGCCAATTATTTGTGGTAGGCTTTGAAATCAGGAAGTGTGAGTCCCTATTTTTGTTCTTTTTCAAGACTGTTTGTGTTATTTGAGTGTCCAACCATTTCACATGAATTTTAGAATCAGCTTGATATCCACCAAGAGGTCACTTGGGATTCTGAAAGGGTTTCCATTTTGCTATGCAGATCTATTTGGAGACTATACAA
Source organism: Ochotona princeps (assembly GCF_030435755.1). Classification (NCBI taxonomy): domain Eukaryota; kingdom Metazoa; phylum Chordata; class Mammalia; order Lagomorpha; family Ochotonidae; genus Ochotona; species Ochotona princeps. The sequence continues at coordinate 81,827,455 of NC_080838.1, forward strand.
GAATAATTGTTGAATTCACTAACACGTAGAAAATAATAGACAATTGGGGTTTTGTTTTATGGTCTAGCCCATTGTCTAACATAGAGAACCTTCAAAGCGTAGTTGAACAAGTGTATATTCTGCTGTTATTGGTTGTTGTAATCATGTCTGTTAGGTCTAATTGGTTGATCTTACAGTTTTCCAGAAATTCTGTTGAGATGTATGACCACTCTTCCCAATTAGTAATATGATTCAGTGCTGTGAAATACACCTCTTGGTAGCATTTCCCTGGTCATCAAACTCTCTCTGATTCAATTTGGATTCACTGGGTCTTGTTCTTGGCTTCAGGAGCAGAGGTGAGCAGCCCTGGCTGATGACAGCATTGCCTGCTCCAGGACAGCACTCGGATCAGCAGTGAACGGTGCCCAGGCTGTGCCACTCACAGTCACTCCAGTCGGAGCTGATCCTGGACTGTGTCTGGAGCAGCAGGGAGAGGCTGTTTCTTCCTGAAGGACAGTGGACCCAGCTTGTGGGAAATGGAGCTGAGAGACAGAGAGACAAGGCCAGGAATCAGTGACTCCCTCTGAAATTTCCTGTCAAACTAGATCCGAGTCAAGACTTTTTAATAATAGACTTTTTAATAATATTAGCTAGGAGTTCTCCCTTTTGTTTAAGCTAGTCTTCTGTCACCCCCAGAAAAATTGTAACTGACATGTAAAGCATGGTTGTAATAAAAGAATGGAGTAGGATTTATAGGACTGTTTGAATTCTGTGTTTTTAAACCCTGCGTCGCTTTTCCCCCCTTGCCTAATAGGGACCTTGGTAATCCATATTCATGATGGGAGTCACAAGAGAAGCAGTCATTGCACAAGGCTACTCCCCACCCCAATTCTCAACCCCCAGGCTGGGAGCTCCGAGTTATCCTTTTCTCCCCGAATGCCTCAAACTCAATACATCACTGGCTCTCATTAGATCTCCCTCAGAAATGGCCTCCCAAAACCACCTCTCTGTCTCTAATCTCTCCCATTGAAATCCATTTCCCACCCTGTTACCTGGGCCACCTGACATTTGAAAGGCCCAGAGTGGAGTTTAAATGAAAGTTTCTGTTGTCCAACTCAGTCTTGCCCTGACTCAGTCCCTCTGCAAAGGCCATCCCAGTCTGCACATCGAAGCTTTTTCCTACAATCCCATTGATAACCATTGTGTGGGTACACAAGACAGATTTGTGAAAGCCTGTGAAGCTTACAGATGAGAGAAGCATCTTGGGATTCTTTGTGCAGTACTCTAAGGTACTTGAACGGTGAGCTATGGCTCTGGGTAGACACACCCCGTTGGCCTTGCAGAAAGTCAGTGCCCCCCAGGGACCAGAACTTAGTCTCCTAAGTTGTAAGCATCCTGGTGGAAGTCTTACTATCTCAGTAAAAGATTGGAACTATCCCACTCCTTGGCATGGAGTTTTGGGGCCAGCCCTGTGGCCCAGTGGGTTGAGCACTATTAACTATGCCAGAATCCAAATCACAGTGACGAGTCCAGCCCTTGCAGGTCTCTGCAAATACGCCTGGGGAGCCAGAGGAGGACTGCCCAAGTATTTGGGCTCCATGTGGGAGACCCAGGCAGAGTTTTCCGCTGCAGGCACTGGCCTGGCCAGCTGCGGTTGAAGTGGCCACTGGGGGAGTGAGCTAATAGATGCAAGATGTCTCTCTCTGTGTCTCCATTCACTCTCTATCCCCTTGATTGATTAAACAAACAAACAAATAAGTAAATAAATATTTTTTCTCAAGTTTCATCCTGTAGCCTCCTGAATTGCAGCTTTAAACTTGTCAGCTTAGTACTCAGGGTCCTAGGAAACCTAAACTCGGTCAGTTATCTGTTTATCCTCATTCTTCCATGAACTCCTCAAGGCAAAAATCACCTGTCTGTGGATTTCATTAGCCCCACAAGCAGAATCCCATGTTTCAACGACTGGTAGCCTAACTCTGGAAGGCTGTCTGTATGCTCAACCCTGCCCTTGTGGTCAGATTGCCTCACTGTCTTGTCGGCAGCATCGGCGTTCTTTGGAAGACTTCAAGCTTGCTAAAGACGCCTGTATGGACTTCTGCTTACCTGGTGGTCAGTCCTTGTTTAGAGAATAGGCCCTCTTCCTGCTTTTTAAGAGAAATCCCTGCCCCTTTGCCAGGCCTGGCCAGTCTCCCTGTTCTCCGGCCTGTGAGCAGTTCCTGTCTCTGCCCCTCTGGCCACGGTGCACAGCAGTGTGCGGTGAAGCCGGGCCCACCAAGCACTTCCCCATCGTGTGTCAGCCCGCATGTGCTGCAGTGGAGCGTTCTTCTCTTGGGTGGTGGAGGTGGGAGGGTGGAACCTGGAACTGCTGGCTATAGTGTCAACCTCAAGGCAAGAAGTGTGTGACAGAGAGCAGATTGAGGTAAGAGTTGAATGGGAAATGTCTGGAAAGTGCCCCGGGCCCTGGCTCATGGCAATCCTGCAGTTTAAGTGGATCAACACATTCCCCCACTCGCCTTGGCTAAGTGGATGACTTTGCCATTCAAGAATCCTATAAGGTTCTTGCTTTCTCTCTTCCTGTCCATTGGTATCCCAGTCTAATAGAGACCCCAGCACAGTCAGTACTGAAAACATGTACGGCCTTGGAGCAAACTATTCATTGACTACACCAACTCCTGGAGAATATGCTGGAAGCCACAAGTCACATGCAAGCTCCCCGCATGGAGAGAACAAGGGCTTGATGGTTTGGGCAATTAAGTGTGGAAAGAAAAACAATAAAAGTAAAACAGTTCTAGGAAAGAACGGACATACTGCCAACTTGGCAGAGTGGATTCTGGGAGAGTAGAAGCGCTCACGCTGCTTTGCCATTCTCCAGTTGTCTTTCTCTGCTTTTTTACAAAGGAGCACAGTTGTGCTCTTGCCTATTGAAGACGCAAACCCAAGGCTCGCGGCTCGCCATTCGAGTGTGGGCTTTGTGAACAAGCCAGGGGCGAGAGATACAGCGTACCCGCAGAGCTGCGCATGTGCAGATGAGCCAGGGTGCTTCGCGGCTGCACCTCGGTGTGGTGTTGGGTGAGGTGCAGGCTGGCTGCCATCCCACCAGAAAACCACAACCACAGCTTCCCCAAGCTGTGTCGGCTGGTTTCAGACCCTGGGTTTGTCAGCTCTAGTTTGGATGGTGCCAACCCCAAGATTGGGAAGAACCCCTCTGGTTATAAACCAAGTGTCATTTATTCCTGCAACTGGAGGAAACCTCGGAGGTCACCTTGCTTAGCCACCACCTGCTGCTGGCTCCTTGCCACAATTGCCCTTTCATGGATTTCCAGCTGCTTCTCGGACCCATTCGTGAAGAGGCCAGGGGTCCAGTCAGCTTGCTCGGTCTATGCACATTAGGAAGGTGTGTGTGTGTGTGTGTGTGTGTGTGTGCTGGGCTGGAAGCTTTTCTGTGAAACTTCCTGCGGATGAGTGAAGTGCCCTTGTTTCAGTTCTCAGAAAACAAGCTAATCCCTCTGCAGAGGGCTAATCCGCTCCCCAAATCCGTCACATGCCAGAGGCTGTCGCAGTTCCGTGTGTCTCAGGTGGAGCGGGACCTCAGGGTCCCACAGCAGCAGCCCTTGGGGACACAGGGTTTCAAGCACTGCGGGGCAGGCTCTGGGCGTGAAGGCCACACAGCCAGAGATGGCCACGGCCCAGCCCTGCCCATCAGCCCCGAGAGGCAGCCAGGATGTGTCCATGTCACTCAGCCTTCCCCAGCGGGAGGCTCTCACTGTGGAAGCGACAGACCTGCTGAGCTGCAGTTCCTGTATTGTGACGCAGTGACAGTGAGAGCCACGCTGTCTGTGGCACTCAAGACTCCGTGAACAGGATTCATGTAAGATGGCCATCGCGGTGCCTGGAGCACACAGTGTGTTCTTGCTGTGATTGTGGTCACGTGTTTGTCTTTTGATATCCTGTGCAATCTCTTCATCAGCCTGGGTTGCTGGAGAAAAACACCCTCACAAGGGGTCTTGAAAGACACAGAAGTGTCTCTTGCAACACAGGAGGTGTGAAATTCAAGTTAAGCTGCAGGCAAGGTGTCAAGATGCCATCTCTCTGTGAGCTTAGTGACCTGTTTGTGTGGGTTTGGGGTGGTAGAAGAGACAAAGAGACAGAAAGGGAAGCAAAAAGAGAGGGGGAGATAAGGAGAGAAAAAGAGGAGAGAGCCAGTGTTTTTCTACAGGGCCACTAGTCCTATGGGACCAGGGTTTCTCTCTTATGACCTCATCTAACCTTAATAACATCCTACAAGCCTTGGTCCCCAGGGAAAGCCATGGTGGGATGAAGTGTTCAAAACGAGAATCTGGGGATGAGAGGCCAGAGCAGAGACCCCAGCATACAACACGGAACTTCCAGATTTGAACAGGAAGACGAGGGCCCAGCCCCTGTGAGAGCTGACCAGTCAGACAGAGATGAAGGCCAGGGAGGCCAGGGAGGCCAGGGAGGCCAGGGAGGCCAGGGAGGCCGAAGCAGACACTGGGGCCAGAGATGGGGCTTCAGAACACCAGGGCTGTGGCCAGCCGCCATGGAGCCAGCAGTTGGTGGCAAGGAACAGGTGTCTTCTCCTAAGGCCGGGGGAGCTTGAACGGGCGTGCAACAGGGGGATGGGCGCGGTGACTTGTGCTGTGCGAGATGCCCTTGTGTGTAGTGCCCAGCCAGGTGAGAGGGTGCTGGTCACTCAGCGGGGAGGGCTGCCCTGGGGCAGGGGGCAGGGAGAAGTAAACAATGAGGTTCAGACACTCAGGAACCCTAGTGAGGGGTGTGAACTCCAACCTGTGTGGGGGAGTTTTCAGCCTTCCTAATAATAACGAGCACTGCCCACACTGTCCACCCAGCACCTCACAGCCTCTCTCAAAGCCCCGCTCCCCCTGCCCGTTGTACGAGAGTGGAGTGTGGGTGCCACTGCTAATTAGCATAGCGTAAGAGACGCAGCAATTTGGTTGGAACATTTTAATAATAGTTATTTTCTCTTTTGCCCGTATTTAAAAGTTCTAATTTAATGAATAAATTATCTTTGGAGATCTAAGTTATTTCTAGTTTTGTTGTTCCATCTGATATGTTAATTTCGTCAACAGATTTATTTTAATAATGGAAGAAGACACTTAAGAGGAAAAAAAGCCTTCCACCTTGAGGTCTAAGTCAGCTGGGTGTCAATATCCCAAGGGAAGTATAGGGAGGCTAAGAATTCCTTGTACAGAAAGTTCTAGATAACGAAGGTAGAGAGGCCTTTCTTATATATGTATATATTCAAAGATGGGATGGTCCTAAATCAGAATCATTTGAGTTTATTTTAAACCATATTTTTTGTTGTTTTAGCCATTTGAGATAGAAATCATTTTCATTTGAATGAACAACAAGCGAATGTAGCAGAAATGGCGACAGACCAGAAGTTGCCAGCAAGCCTAGCTCTGGTTCCATCATTAGCTGGCTCTGTGTTGCTCCACCAGCCAATAGCTTGTCAGGATCCCAGTGGTTTTTAGGAAACAAGCGGCAGGAGCAGACAGCTGCTGGCACTTTCACGAGTGTGCATCCATTGCCTGCGGGACTGTTCACAGCATGTGTGAACGACCCACCAGGCGCAACCCCTGATCCCACTGACCGCTCACGCTTTCAAAGGAATATGACTTAGAAAGAAGGCATTAGCAACCCCCCAGAGAGAGGTGCAGGCAGGGAAAGCACACAGGAGATGAAAAGGGCTAATGAAATACACATCATGTGTAAGGTAGTACATACACACACACACACAGAATGAGTTTGTTTTGAGCGATTTTTTATTTTTGAAGATGTATGTATTTTGTTTTCATATATCTACATATTATATTTATTTATTTGTATTTGAAAGGCAGAGTGGCAGGGAGAGAGAGAGAGAGAGAGAGAGAGAGAGAGAGAGAGAGAGAAAGTTTCACCCACTAGCTTTCCTCTCAAATGGCCGCAACAGCTGGGGATGTGCCAGACTGAAACCAGGAGCCAGGAGCTCTATCTGGGTGGAAGGGCTCAAGCACCACAGGCTTCCTCTGTGCTGCCTTCTCAGGTTCCTTAGCAGGAAGCTGGATGCAAAATGGAGCTGCAGAGACAGGGGCTAGCATCTGGACACGGAAGTCACGAGCTTAACCCTCCAAACCACAATGCCCACTCAGGGAGCAGTTATGTAGCGTGGAGACTCCTGAGGTTAGTCGCAGTAAGCACCCCCTTTTCCCTCTCCCCAGCACCCCGTCCCCGCCAAAGTGAGAGAGCTTGCTATAGCGCAGAAACAATGATGGGCAGAGAGTGGCCAGATGGTGAGGTTGTGGTTGGCTGTGGAGAGGGATTGGGATTGCACCCTGGTTACCATGAGCAATTCTGACCCATTGGACAGACTCACGCTCGTCTTTTTCTGTTTTCTTAAGATAACTCTAGGTGGTCTGTGGATATGGGCTGGTTTGGGTGTTAGACACCCAGTGGGAGCTCACGGCACAAGTCCAGGTGGGAGAGGAGGTACAGAGCAAGGGCAGAGTTGGGAAGGTTCAGAGCTGGGGTCGACAGAGCTTGCTTGGCAGGGGAGTGTTTCTGCCTGGGATGTGTTGGCCCGTAAGAATGCACTATTGCCAGCTGCTACCTGAGTTCTGTCTGTCCCCTTTCATAGCTCGGCGGCAGCTGCTCGGGGTTGTATGGGTGTTTCGTGGTTGTGAGACAAGCTGACCCAAGTGGTAGAAGGATCAGAAGGAAAGGAGTGTTGTCTCTGAGTCAGAGGGACGCACGACATGGCAGAGAGTGTGGAAGAGAACACGACGAACGCCGCAGGTAGCTGGTGACATTTGGACAAATCTGAACTCTCACCAAGCAAAGTTCTGCTTTCTTTCCCTTTTAAATTTGTTCCCTAGAACTTGGTATGTTCAGTTTGGCTGGAGTGGAGACAGCTGTTTTAAACAGAATCAAATCCAATTTCCATGACATTTTGTACGCATGCAGATCTTGGCATTCAAACGATTCGTGAGTGTAATTAATAAATGGCAGTATTATTCTGGAACACTCAATGCATTATATTTTCAGGAAGTGTAGTCTGTCTAACCTTTAACAGTTTATTCTCTGCTTTCAAGTGTATTTAGTCATTTCACTGTAGTTTCTGGATACTTGCCCCTAACACAAAATTGTTTTCTGTATCAAGATGAACCATAGGATGTCATTCTCCATGGACCTGAGACGTGTCTGTTTTAAAGTACTGAGAGGAAATATGAGAATCTGAAAATGCCAGGTTCATGCTGAATGCGTGAAGAATACCCCCAGTGTCTTCAGGCTCTTGTCTTCATATGGCTCTGACAATCACTTTCCGGCACAGTTGACTCTGCCCAGCGCCTTTAGGAGACCGAGAAGTCGGGTCCATGCCCTCCGCCGCGCCTTCCTGCAAGATCCTGTGCTAGACGCTCTTGGGGACTCACAGAACACAGTGAGATCTCTGCCTTCTGTCTTGCCAACTCCCTACTTAGGGAAGTTGCACGGAAAAGTATTTAGACAAAATAATCTCATAAAAGTGGTGAGTGGATAATAATAATATTTTATCATGGCCTTGCTTCTCAGATTTTTAACAGAGAAATATACAATGCATAGCATTATTTATAATCACTCTGATTAGCAACAAATTCCCACAGCTTGTTATTCCCATCCAGCTGTAACCCACCTGCTACCCACCCTTGCCCAACCCTCCCAAGCCCTTGTCAGCCACCGTGCTGGCTTCAACTTCCACGAGCTTGCCTGTGTGTTAGGTTCCACAGGTGAGTGGGTTCATGCACTGTTTGTCTTTTTGTAACTGGCTTCTTGCATCTAATGCAGTGACCCCTACTACCAGCCATGTGACTGCACATGACAAAACATCATCCTTTTCATGACCAAGTAATAGTCCAACATCTATTGTATCCCATTAACTTGGTCCAGCCATCAGTGTGGGTGGCTGCTTGTAGTGTTTCCTTTCCTTGGATATCGTAAATAGTGCCATAGGAAGCAAGGGGTGTGTCTCTTCATCAGACTGACTTGTTTCCCTTGGGTTTCCACCCAGTGAAGGGGTGGTTGGCTCACACAGTAGGTCTGTCTGGTTTTCTCAGCGTTCTCTGAGCTGCCTTCCAGCCATCCCCACCACCAGCGTGAGCGTTCTCTCCACAGCCCCGCCAACTCGCACCTGCTGCCTTTGGCAATTGCCCACCTTACTGGGGTGAGATGATACCTCACTGCAGTTTCGATTGGCATGTCCTAGTAATGGATGACGTGGAGCATTCTTTCACGCACCTGTTGACCACTTGTGCACCTTCCTTTGAGAAAGGTCTGCTTATCATGTGCCTGTTTGTAAAGTGACTTGTTTGTTACATTGTGGTTGAGCGGATCTCACACAGATCTCTGACAATTCTTTGTGCTTCTGAGGTGTCAGTCATAATGTCTTTATTCTAATTTCTGACTCTGGATTTGAGTTCTCTCTTCTTGGTTAGTCTAGCTAAGGCTTTATCAGTTTTGTGTATTTTTCAAAGAACCAGATGTTTATTTCATCGATTTTCTTTTTTGCACTTTAAGTCTCCATGTCATTCACCCACACCTAAATTTCATTTCTCTCTTTCTACCAATGTTGGGTTTGATTTGTTCTTGCTTTCCGAGTTCTTTGAGGTGCGACAATAAGTTGCTTATTTGGGTTTTGCTTGCATTGACTGCTATCAGCCTCAATCTTAGTGCTTCCTGTATTCTATAGGTTTTTGTGTGTTACATTTGCATTTTTATTCATTTCAAGAAATTTTAGAGTTTCTTCCTTGATTTCTTCATTGAGTTATTGACTACTCTGGAATAAGTTGTTTAATTTCAATGTACATGGGTAGTATCATTATTAGTGACATCTGGTGGTCAGAAAATGTCCTCAGTGTTGTTTCTATTCTAAATGTGCTTTCTTGGGGACTTACTGTATAACCTAACCTGGAAACATTCAGTGTGCTGTTTAGAGGAATGTGCGTTCTGCCACTGAATGGAAAGCTCTGTGAATGTCTAGTAAGTTGGTCTAGGGTGTCATTTAACTTGCTGTTCATTGATTTTTCCATCTTGGTAATCTGTCCATTTTGGAAAGTGGATGCTAACGTCCCCTAATATTATTGTATTGAACTCTGTTAATCGCCCTTTAGGTCTGTTATATTTACATCATGTAGTTGGCTACTTCAGTCTTGGGTACTTGTATATTTATACATATTATTTCTTCTTGATACATAGAACCCTTTATCATTACTTAATGACTTTCTGGTCTCTTTATTTGAAATCTGATAGAAGTACGGCTACCCCTGCCTTCTTTGGGCTTTTATTTGCATCGAAGAACTTGCTCTTCCCTTTCACTTTCTGTCTGTACAAGTTCTTAGAGATGAAGTGAATTTTTTGTAAGGGTCTTATTTCTTAATTCACTGAATCACTAATGGAGAACTTAGTCTGTGGAGATTAAGAAAATTATTGACAGGTAAGGTTTTACCACTGCCACTTTTACATTATTTCTTCCCTTCTTTTTCTCTGCTATCATCTTGGCTTGGGGCTAAGTGATTTTTTTTCCACTGGTCTACTTGGACTTCCTGCTTGGTGTTTTTGGTAAGCCCATTACAACGTCTTGCCTGTGGTCACCACAGGATTATAGAAATCTTCTTTTGACTGCCAGAAGCTATCTCGAAATGACAGCAACTCAACACTGATTATAAAGAAGGCAAACACAAACAAATGGAAAAAGTCTAGTAAAGAATTGAACATTTGTGCTGTAATTCTCCCAGTTTGAAGTCTGATATTGCCTTTGACCTCTTCGCATAGTGCCTGTCTCAACACCCCAATATGATGATTATAAATACCATAGTCATCACAGTAAGTATCGGAGTGGGTTTACACACAGTGTTTACAATATCAGAGCATTTGGAGTTGGTGCAGTTGTCCTTGCCAAGGTCTTCTACCTCCTGATATTTTCTTCTTCCTTGTCAGCACGTTTTGGCACTGCAAATTCCCGGTGCCATTCCTCATGATCCAGGTCTGCTGGGCACAGTCTCTTCACTTCGGCTTGTCTGGGAACGTCTTCATCTCTCCCTCATATACATAGTCCCATAAACCCCTTATTAAAAGGAAACCTGCTGACTCAACACAACTATAGGGGTGGGAAAGAGAAAGGAATTAATTCCACTAACGCTGATGTGTTGGGCCCATGACCAAGTTTTGAGCAACAAGGGATGCAATGCCAGAGGTGCCCCTGTAGTACCTGCTGCAATGAATTTCTAGAGGGTGGCATGTGGAATTTTATTTTATTGGCAATAAAATACACCGATGCTTATCATGTGCCACATAAAGTACTAGTGTGAGGTAATTCCTAACTTCGGTATTGGATCAGGCTACTTTTCTGTTGATCTTATTCTTGTAAAGCTGGATTCTTGACAGTTATTGGAATCAAAATGCAAACCCATGTGAAAACCCATGTGGAGTCGGCAGCTGGATGGCTGTATCCAATCCAATTCCAAAGTCTAAGAAGTTGTTCAGTGCCCAAAGGATGCAGAAAGCAAATGTGTCTCTCAGAGTGTAAGATTTCAAGCAGCAACTTTCAGCTTTCATGCCCTTTTCCCCCAAACAGTTGCTCATTTGCCAGGACATGATTCCTTAGGCAGTGCTGGTGCCTAGGTAGTCTCCAGCTCAGGAGGTTTTGACTCAGGAATTTTCAACTTCATGATGATGCAAAAGTGTTACACACTGGGTAGACTCTGTACCTGGCATTTCACATTTCCGTCTTTCCCAGACTGGCTCTGCATCTGACCCATCCCTAAGATGTCACACAGCAGTGGCAGCAGGTACAGCTGTGGTGAGCCCCGGGACCATGAAAGGAAGCAGCAGCCCAAACCCTACAGTGGGTAAATAGACCCCATGTATTTTCCACTGCTGGCATTCTCAATGTATGATGGGACCCTGACTGCAGAAAGCTATATTCAATACAGAAAGCCAGTTGCTGTCTCCTGTGACACTCAGCCGACACGGAAAATAGGAGGAGGTTGTGGAAGAGAGGAAGCTGGGGCAGCCCCCAGTTAGACAACAGGTGTGAAAACTTAAAATAGGATGGCACAGTGGCCCAGAGTGAATGGAGAGTGCAGGATCTGAACAGGGCATGGGGAAACTGATACACACAAAGAGCATACGATTAAACTTAGACATTTATTCAAAACCTCCAGCTCCCTCCTCCCCCACAGCCATCCCATTTGCAGGACTCCCAGCCCCACACCATGCCAGCCAGGACCACCAGGTCAAACTGTGTCTGCCCACAGCACCTGTTCTAAGCGGGAGGCAGGGTTGATGTGATTAGTGCACTGGATTTAGGGTCTGGTGCCAGCCTGGTCCCTCCTGGGTGGTTAGCACCTATGCCAGCAGACACTTGTGGTAAATCCTAATATACTTCTGTAACTCACAAGATTCAAGAAACGGGGCTTATGGCCCAGTGTAATACAGCTCAATGGCTAAATCCTCATTTTGCAAGAGTCAGGACCCCATGTGGGCAGTGGTTTGTGTCCTGCTGCTCCACTTCCCATCCAGCTCCCTGCTTGTGGCCTGGGAAAGCAGTGGAGGATGGTCCAAAGCCTAGGGACCGTACACTCATGTGGGAGACCTGGAAGAAGCACACAGCTCCTAGCTTCAGATTGCCTCAGCTTTAGCCAGCTATTTAGGGAACGAACCAGCGGGAGGAAGGTCTTTCTATCTCTCCTTCTCTCTGTGAATCTGCCTTTCCACTAAAAATCAACAGCCTTTTAAAAAGAGAGAGAGGAGAAATGGGGGTTTGATTTACAACTTATTAAGACAAAATGCCTGCCTGCCTTCCTCCTTGCTTCCTTCCTTCCTTCCCTCCCTCCTTCCTTCTACCAGAGCAAGAGAAGAAGTCAGAGTTCCCGTCTTCTGCTTCGCTCTCCCAAATGCTTGCAAGCCACTGGGCTGGGAAAGGCCCAAGTCTGGAGCCAAGCATGCAATCCAGGTGTCCCCTGAAGGGTAACAGGGGTCCAGTCACTGGTGCCTCCAGGAGCACATCAGCAGGAAGCTGGAATCGGGACCCAGAGCTTGGAATGCAAATGGAACCCAGTGACTCTACGATGGCATGCTAGCCAAACTGCTATGCCAAACACACTAACCAATTTTTAAAATGTCCCTTCCCATTTATTTCACATTGGGAACAAATCTGAGTTTTTTCCATGGGACTCACCTTCTGCTAAAGAGTCCTGGAACACGAATGTACTAATCAAGGTAGTGTCAGTTCCACTCGCCCCCAGTTAGCAGCACTGTGTCGGGAACAGTAGTCAGTGCAGAGTGGCTGGGTCGGAATCTAGTCTCGCTGGACTTGCAGAACAGCCAAGAGTGTGGCTGTGTGTGTGCAGCGCACACGCAGAGGGGGCGCAGCAAAGGGCTCCTGCCAAGGATGAACATGTAGACAGACGCTCAGGGAGGGGCAGAGACCTCGCCCAAGCTCCCAGAGCCTGCTGACCTGGAAATGGCAGAGTAACAGGCAGAATTGAGAGGTGGGCAGTCATTTTGGATGCAAGAGGTGCAGGTTGATTTCACTTGTGGTGGAAAATAGCCCCTGCAGTAAGCAGTGGGGGCGACCGGATGTGTTCCCTGAAGAGAGAGGGGTGGACATGACCTTGAAACACCTGTTCCAAGAGAACCATGTGGTATATTCAAGAGAACTGGACTCTGAAAGGAAAAAAAGCCAGCCCAGTAGCTTGCGAGGGTGGAGAGGGCAGGTGAGCTCAGCTTCTAAGGTGAGTTAACGTGGACCTGCCTGGTAGCTGAGGAGAAAGATGGTGGGGAGCCATTCACCAGGCCCCTGCCGGCCCTCCCTGTCCTTCCATGAACCTTCTTCTTGCAGGAATATAACCTAGCCAGAGAGGACCGAAGGAAGAAGGGAGAGAAAGAGATAGAGAGGCAGAGAGAGGGAAAGGGGAGGAGGCAAGCCCACCTTGTTCTCCAAAGAGAAGGCGATGGAAACGCAGCTAGAAATCCTGTTTAGCTAGGGGTCAAGGCCGACTCATACATCAAGTGGAAATGGGGACTCTTGGGGTCCAAATCCGCTGGAAGCCTCAGGGATGCCGCGAAAGAAGGCCCCGTTCTGTCTTCCAAGAACGGTCATTTGTAGACTCAGAGGGAAGGGGAGGGGCCCAGACTAGGCTGTTTTTATTACAGAATTCTTCATTTCTTTTTATCTCTCGGGCTTCAGATGCATTTAATTATCCTTCCTAAATGCTGTATTCTGCTTTTAATGAAAATCTTAAAAAAATAAAAACCCTCTTGATGTAGATGCAAATTAAATTTGCTGTTTTGTTTTACATGAAAAAATAAATAAATAAACGGAGTCCTGTATGTTTCTCTATAGACTGTGGGCATTGTGTTTGGGAGCTTACAGTTAAACAAAAGTAGAATTTTATCATTACATTGTTATCAGTTAAAGCCCGTGGAATATTGAGAAACAAATATGGCTTTCATCCCCACCATCTAAGTGTTATTAGCTAACAATTCCCTGAGGGATTCGTGGCTGTAGAGGTTTTTAATCAAACCTACTAATGATCTTCGAAAGGCTCATGGAATGAAAAATGTGCATGGGTTTCTCGCTCTTTTGAATCAAAATAAACTTATTTAATTCCAGTTTCCTTGAAGTTTTGGGAGTCCCTCTGTGTGTATTTTACACAAATTAAAATTTTCATTAGTGTGAAATGAATATTCAGATTCAGCTGTGTGCCAGACATTATACATCCCTAATTTCAAGAAGCTTAGAATCAAATCAGCAGAAGGAAGGTAGGTAAACTACAAGAGATGATAAAAAAAAAAAAAACCCTAACAAAAACTTACTGAGCATTTCATACATGCCAGGAACTGTTCCAAAGACTGCAATTCTTAGCTCAGCTCCTCCTCAAGGTAGCGGGGTCCAGAACTGCTCTCACTGTTCTCACTTTACAAGCGACGAATGGTGGAAAGGGTGGCTCAAGAACTTGCCCCAAGCCATCGAACGTGTGCACCGCGGCTGCAGACAGCCTGCGCTCCGAACAGTGCCATCATGCAGTCACGGAGCTGAGCACGCAGCGGCTGGAAGGAGGACCCCCGTGAGTGGTTGGTGAGCTCCGGGTCTCCAGGTCTGAAACAGCCAGTTGAGCTCATGCGGCAGTGTGGCAGGAAGAGCAGCAGAAGGAGGCGGGAGCGGAGGGGTGAGCCTGGCAAGATGGCCAGGAGACAGCGCGCAGGAGGGCCTTGAAGTGATGCCCGAGCAGCTTAGACCTTGTCCTTCGGACTCAAGACATGTTCAAATAGACATCCCTGGCCATACCCATGGGTAAGGCACGGAAGCTGGCAATCTTCTGGCTCCTTGGTTGTCATGTTCACCTTTAGAGACAAGGGAATAACAACCAGACAACTGCAGAAATCTATCCAATGTGAACTTATTCTTGAACACACTTAGAATAGCAATTAATGCCACTTTTGGTCATTTATACTAATAGATGGATTAACATGTTGATTTGTAAGATAACAATTAATACAAGGTCACAAAATGAGAGCTGGTGTTTTAAATCCTGTCCTGTTTTGGTAAAGAGCTCATTTCTGGGGTTTATAGAACAACATACTATATGATTGTGTTCTAACTTCTGCCCACACACTCAGCTGTCGCTTTATTCTGGGGCCAGAGCCCCGCGGCCAGCGGTGATCTGAACGTTTCCTGGCCCTGTACGCCAGCGCTCCTCCGTTCCAGCCATGCTTTCTTCTAGCATACACATTAAGTCGTATGAGGCTCCGTCTCTCCGGAAAACTACGCCTCCCCAAGTTCGCCGGAGTGTCCTGGGGCACCCCTATTATGAGAGTCACTTGAGACTTGAACCCCAGCTCCTAAGGCATTCTTCCCTCTTTCCTAACCAGACCTGCTTATTTAGCTCCCTTCCCTCCATAAACAGAAAAAGCCACTTCTCCTTGAAAAGAATCTGTGCCTGCCTTCTGGGCCCACCGGGATAAACTGCAAACAGTTCTTAAAGTGTTTTCTTTCCTCTTACAATTACACCTCTCATTATCATGTGGGCTGTAATTGCATGGTACGTTACAGTTTGCACAACCGTTGGCACTGAGCAGGTATTGCTGCTCTCACTGCAGAGGGTATAGGGGAGGAACTAACCTTTGTGTACCCTTTGATGTGCCAGGCATTGTCCTGCCAGCTTCTGTGCTTGTTGGCACACGGACTCTAATTAGGCACCTCGTGCTCTTGTTCCTTACAAACAGTTTTGCAAGGTAGGCATGCACATGAGCCATCTATTGCTGTATAACAAATTACAGCTGGCATTAGCAGCCTCCAAGTGTTCATTCTCCCACCGTGTCTGTGGGTGGGGGAATTCCATGTCTGTCTTCGCTGGGTCCCTCTGGGTCTCAGGTTCTCAGGAAACTATGGTCCTACTGTGTGGTCTCATGCAAAGGCCTCGCTGGGTAGAGGCCTCTAAGCTCACTCCCTGGCTGTTGTAAGGCCAGTTAGCCTTTGTTAAGGAACGCCTGGGGACTTGGAAGGGTGTTGTTTTCGGTGTATCTGTGACAGTGCTTGCAGAGGACCACAGCGTGGGTCCCAGTGGACGGCACAGTGGTGGGGGATGGGGAAGAACCAGCCTGGGTGGGGGTGGGCATCATCCGTTGGCTGGGGTCATGATGTGAATCCAGAAGGGGAGTTGGTCTCCCTCCAGGCTCCACTGTCCATATCACTTGCTGGACTTTGTTGTTGGACCCCCACTGGCAACCTCTCACCCTGTGTTCAGGTTTGCAGCCTCAAACCTTCCGTGGTTCTGGGGCTTTTACACCTGTGCCAAGCCATGTTACTTGCACCCCAGAGTCTCCAGGCTGCAAAGGACCCGTTGTGGAACGGAGCTGCCAGGACACCATGAGTTAATCTCCCTCCCCACTGCCCACATACCCATATTCTCTGCCCTTTGGCTTATGTCTCCCTAGGGGATTCTAGCTAATGCAGCTCCTGACCTAGTGAGGTGCCCTTGGTCTATGGCCATGTGGGCCTCTTTACAGGGCAGTTCAGGACAGGGCAGTTGGTCTCCCCTGCAGTGAGCGTACAACGAAGGAGGTGTGGAGAGCTCCTGAGCTGGGAGATGCAACTGCTCTCCAGCCTCAGTGCAGAAGCTCACTACCTGTGCCACCTGTCAGGACAGAAGGGCCTCACTGGGTCCTGACAGACTCAAGGGGAGTGCATGAAACACAGATGTGAATTGCAGGGAGAAGAGTCCCTTGGAGGCAGCCTACTGTAGCACTAGGACCCCACGTTATAGTAGAAAAGGACAAGTAAAGAGGCAGATTGACTTGGTCAAGATCTTAGAACCAGCAAATGCCAAAGCCAGAAGTGGTTCACTCCCCAAGTGGTTGCAACAGCTGGAGCTGAGCTGATCCGAAGCCAGGAGCCAGGAGCCTCTTCCGGGTCTCCCACTTGGGTGCAGGGTCCCAAGGCTTTGGGCTGTCCTCTACTGCTTTCCCACGCCACAAGCAGGGAGCTGGAAGGAAGGTGGAGCAGCTGGGACACGAACCGGCACCCGTATGGGATCCTGTCATTTGCAAGGTGAAGATTTAGGCATATTTAAATAGAATAAATTAACTAGAGCTTTCCCATGTTTTTTTTTAAAGATTTTTTTTTTTTATTATTACAAAGTCAGATATACAGAGAGGAGGAGAGACAGAGAGGAAGATCTTCCGTCCGATGATTCACTCCCCAAGTGAGATGCAACAGGCAGATCCGATGCCAGGAACCTGGAACCTCCTCCAGGTCTCCCACGTGGGTGCAGTGTCCCAATGCATTGGGCCGTCCTAGACTGCTTTCCCAGGCCACAAGCAGGGAGCTGGATGGGAAGTGGAGCTGCCAGGATTAGAACCGGCACCCATATGGGATCCCGGGGTGTTCAAGGCGAGGACTTTAGCTGCTAGGCCACGCCGCCGGGCCCAGCTTTCCCATGTTTTTAAAGGCAGTTTCATGGTGAGGAGAATGAAAAAGAGAGAGAGAGCATGCTTCCAGCTACTGGCTCACTCCCCAAATGGCTGAAACGAATTGGACTGGGCAAGGACGAAGCCAGGAGCCAGGAACCTCATGGTGGTAGGGGTGCAAACATTCGGGTCACCTTCTGTTGCTTTCCCAGGCACATAAGCAGGGAGTTGGATCAGATGTGGAGCAATGAGAGCTCGATTCGGGTGCTCATAGGGGATGTTGGTGTTACAACTTCACATACTGTGCCACAACATCAACCTCCCATCCAGGATGGATGGTGATTGTAGCTGTTCGCCGTTAGTCTCTTTCAGGCTCTGTTAGTTTGCTCAGACCTTGACAGTTCTGAAGAGTGTTGCTCAAGTGTTTTGTAGAATGTCCCTCAGCATGGGTTTCTTTGATGTTTTTCTCATGAAGATTTAGAATTCTAGGTAGGTGAAATAACTGACTTTGGGCTCAAATATCGTTCATGAGAGACGCACAGGTTCGGAGTTCTCGATCCTTAGGGCGAGCCAGACCTCTGCAAAAGCAATCTTTCTAAACCGCAAATCGGCTTGGGTCTCTGCTTTCAGAAGGCTCCCAGAGACTGGAAAATCCACAACATCCAGTCAAAAATTCCCATCATTCATTCCAACATTGCCTGCCAAGGTCCAGGG
This sequence comes from Ochotona princeps, assembly GCF_030435755.1. Lineage (NCBI taxonomy): Eukaryota > Metazoa > Chordata > Mammalia > Lagomorpha > Ochotonidae > Ochotona > Ochotona princeps. The sequence continues at coordinate 81,845,110 of NC_080838.1, forward strand.
ATGGTGTCACTGGTGATTCGCAAAGAGGAACACGACCGTGCTGGCTCTTGACCAGCTCCCACTTGCCTTCTCCATGTGTTCTCTTGGAGTGGGAGTAATTTGTTGTCTACCTATTACCTTGAGCAATACAATAGGAATTGTGACACAAATACAAGCACGTTTTAAGAAGGTGGAAGAAAACACCTAATGCTGATGCCTGAATACCTTTTGATGCTTGACTGTTTTGGATAAGGATCAAGAGTGCCGTAGGGCACAAGGTGACAGAAAAAAGCTGACTAGAGAATTAGAAGGAGCACACACAGGAGGGAGGGAGGGTGTGGGGCAGGTGCTTATTCTCCGAGGTAGAACTGAGCTGAGTTTGGGAGACAGCTGGCGTTTGGCAGATGGACAGTGCTGCAAGTTGAATCGTGTCTGCTAAAGGTGTATGTTCGGGTCTTGACCCTCAGCAGCTGTTAATGTGACTTGAAAATAGAATCTGCAGATTAAATCAAGGTAGAATGAACTTGGCCTGGATTTGGTGGTCACTCATCCAATGAGTGCATCTGTCTGAGAAGAGGGCCGATTGGGTGCAGAATCTCCCAGATGGCAGAGGCAGGCTGGAGTGGTGCCTTACGAGCCAAGGCATGCTACGGATTGCCAGCAGCTGGCAGGAGCTAAGAGCCAGCAGGCACGGGGTGGCCTCCTGCTTCGAGTTCTCAGAAGGATCCAGTCCCACTGACCTTGACCTCAGATGTCTTCTCCTGCAGACCTCTACAAGAAGGCGTTTCTGCTGCTTTGGCCATTTGGGTCGGAGTAGCTCTAGGAAACAATGACATGGAACATGGAAGAAAGTAGCAGACAGAGAACTTAGCAGAGGAAGGACATGGGCTATGAACTAGCCTGGGGAACTTTTGATGAAAGATCCTCTAGAACATTCTATAGGTGAACTTTTAGACTCCTGATTTTGCCATTAATTTGCAGTTAGCACTGTATGCTGCTCTTAGGCAGGCTACCCGTTAGATCTCCCAAATGCCAGCTGCTCATCTACTCCAGGGAGGTGTCGCAGGGCTATTGTGTGCTTTATGTGTGTCCCTAAACACGAGGACGAATTTGTCCTTTTGAAGGCCAAATAGGGTCAAGTTAAGGTGCAAATCTACTTCAGGGAAGGTGATAAACATAGCTGGCCTCGCAGGCTGGCACATGACCACTGGCTAGGTTGAAAGCTGGGGTGAATTTCTCCCCTGCCAAAGGACCTCAACAGCCAAGCGCAAGGGCGATGAGTCAGCCACAGAGAAGTTCAGGCAATGCCAGTGAGGGGAAAGCAGCTTGCTGCCAGAGGGGGCGATCTGCAGCTGTATGCACAGCTGAGTGCCTAAATGCAGGGACAACACTCAGCCTTGTGGGATGCTGAGTTGCAGATAGCATCAGCCCTTTCAGCTTCCCTGGGGCACACTGCAGGGCAGGCAGGCAGGCACTCACAGATCTCCATCCATCCTCTGTGCCCCCACCTGGTAATGTTAATGCCACCTGCTGTGAAAGGAACCCTTTCCATGCAACGGATGCTAGGCCAATTGATGAATCCGGTCAATATTGATTTTCAATCCTTCCTGTCAGATGCAGCATAACATTCCTATCTAAGATTAACAGGGACATTGTGGGTCTATAGAGGCTGAGAAGGATGTACAAAGTTGTATGACCTTATCAACAGGGAAGTCAAAGTTGACAGCTGGTCTACCTACACAGTACCACTAGCTGGTTGGATGTGACTTTGCCAGGGGGTGATGGTAAAAAGGCAATTCAGAGAAGGAGACTGGCGTTCAAGCATTTTATGTCAAGAACTAGGGCTGGCATTGTGTCCAAAGCTTCCCATCCAGCTTCCTGCTAATGCGCCTGGGAAGCAGGGGGTGATGGTCTGAGGACTTTCCAAGCTCATGAAATGCCTGCCGAATGGACTTGGTGAGGCTTTGGCTTACATACCCTAAGGGATGGATTGGAGCAGGACAGCACCAGAGAGGAAAACCTGTAAGGAGATGGAGTCTGGCCTGGATAGGAGCTGAAGTGTTTGCCTGGCTCCCAAGCCCACAGTGAGCTTTGTCTGCTCTCTCCTACTTAAGCCACACCCTGAGACCCAGAGCCAGGGCATCCATGGTCCTGCATTCCACCCAGCTACCCTAAAATATCCAGAACCTTTTTGGTGTCAATGTCATGAATCCTAGGAGCAACCAGTCAACTCTGAAGAATTTTCAGTCCACCTTGGAGTCACCCTTAGACCTGAGTTTAGATTTATGCCTTTTCTGGACACCCCCTCCCCACTTCACGCCCCATATCCAACCCTTGCTCTCGGAACCCTCAATGGGGCCAGGCAAGCAGGAGTCCTGACTTCCTACCAGCTCTCAGGCTTGCCCTCCTACCCGCCAACAATGCTGTACAGGCTCTTCACCATCTACAAGACTTCCGGGCAGCTCTCTCACCTCTGGCTACCCCCTCAGTCAGCCCTGCACTGGGCTCTTAGACGTTCAACACTTTTGAATGTATCATCTGTTTCCTGCTAGCCCTGACTAACCTATAGCCACAACCAATGGCCAGTATTGCCAGAAGTACAAGTGGTAGAGGACGAAGACTGTGAGATGCAGATGACTTTCAAATTAAAGAGGATTCGTTGGTCAAATAAGTTTGGGAGAGACTGAGTCCAATAAAGACAGAAATGTCTTTTTCCTTTAGGACATTTCAAAGACTTTAAGACTCTCATAGCTAAGGCATACTGGAAGTGTGGCTCTAATGCCATTTTCCATTTCGCCCCATAAGGCATCTATTACAACCACAGAGCCATTTCAGAAGTACATGTGGGGACACTTCAAAGGCTTCATGGAAAATGGAATTAAGGGATAATGTGCATTTCTTGGTGACCTTTTTGAAGCTCCCTCGTGTTTGGCTGTACATTGGAAAATGGTTGAAAATGGAAGATTCTGTAATACTCCCCAAAATGGGTTTGCATTTTCCAGCCCCTAGAATTGATAGAGCCTGCCATTTTCACAGGCACTGACAGGTGTTTCTTTGATCTACTGACACAGAAGAGCACAGAAGTCAACATTCTAAATGCTTGAAGATGACCCTTGGCCGCAATGAGGAGTCAGCTTAACCCACTGCGGTGGAAAGCGCTTGAGAACGTGCGGTGGCTTTACCATGCCTGTGAGGAGGGCTGCAGCCCCTCCACAGGGTACCCGGCGGGTTGGCTCGCCCCTCTGTTTAGCGACTCCAGAGTACAGGGATTGTGTTTTTCAGCATTGCTCTAGGTCCCTCTTAGGAGTTTCCCCTCCCAGCTTGCCATCCCTCCTCGCTTACAGCTGTCAGTGTGTCCAAGTCCACCTTCCCTCTTGCTTCTACTCTTGGCCAGTGTGGCAGGCAGCCATTGGAGCTGGTTAAAATCGTGTGTACAGCTGCAACTGTAACTCCCTGCCTTCTTGTTTAAGGAGGTTACTGGATAAATGGCCTCCAGCTAAAAGAGGAAATGCATTATACAGAGCCCAAAGCAGAACTCAGGTGCGTCTTTTTAGTCAACATAAATGTGTGTAGCCAATTTTAAATGTAAAGTGGTCCTACTTGCAATGTCTTCGGTGGCATGAACCCTTGCTCCTGAAGTTTCCCTTTTAGGAAATAACACCTTTGAAAATACTGCCAGGACTTCCTCATTTTTTTCTTTTTTGGTGAAGCTCAGAATGGTTTTCTTGACATCTACTTTGTGAGTTTCATGTCAGATGAATTAAATTCTGAATTAAAAAAATGCTTTCTGGCTGTCTTTTTAATTTTATTTTTTTGGGCTGGTTCTTCAATCCAGGATGGAAATCAGCTCTGTGGGATGAGAGCTCAGCTCATGGAGCCCAAACATCTAAAGGAAGAAGCCCACAGAACTCACAGGAGAAGCCCCCGGCCCGAGGCAACGCACACTCTGAGACGCTTCCATAATGCATGAGGCTTCTGAGAGCGAGGGCTCACGGGAGACCTGTTGACACGGATTTTGTTACAGCCGCTAACCATCTTTTGACGCAGATGGAGAGATGTCTGATGTTAAATGAATGAATAAAACTGCCCTAGCGGGGAACAAGCAGTCGCTGTGGTAATGTGTGACCTTGAGCTGTGTTTGGCCTTGCTGGAGGATGATTGCAGCCCGTCTCAGGAGCTGGCCCTGGTCTTGGGTTTCTACAGAGGTGCAATGTTTCTGGCAAATGCCAGGAGGCACAGATTCTTCTGTTCTAGCTGATACATGTTGGAAAAAATTGGAACAGCGCTTCACTTTGCTGAAGCTGACCACTGCCTTAAGGGTGGCTGTTTGCCCGGGAATCTGATTTAGAATCAACTCTAAGGTCCGCTGGGGCAGTGGTGAGGGTTGTGACCAAGGCCCTTGCTTGATCCCGTACTCCCAGCCCTGAGCAAGAGCCTATGTGAGCTCCCTTTAGCAGATGAACAAAGCTCACCCCTGAAGTCCACCAGAGTACCCACATCTACTAGTTGACGAAGTGGTGCAGTGGGTCTGAAAACCCCAGGTCCCCTGCACTTGGCCAGCACCCTGTCTGGCAGGATTCATCCTGCAAGTGTGCAGGGGAGCCTGGGCCTCTTAGCTGGCTGCCTTGGATCTGGCTCTTCCTCTCTCTGGCTGGGTGGCCCTGTTGTGGCTGAGTTTGTCAGTTCTCCTTCCCCATTGCCTCAGTGTGGAGCTGTGCTTCGTCTCTTGATGCCCAGAGGCCGTGCCAACCCTTGCTTCCCCACCTTGCAGCCCCATCAGCTTCTCCCTCACTCCTGTGCGCCAGCAGCCCCACAGCACACAGGTCCACTCATTCGCTTGGAAGCATTCTATGGATAACATTCTTGTCTTTTTTTTTTTGTCTAATTTCTAGAGACATAAAATATATTTGGTAAAATATATTTGGTGGGTGCTGTGCACAACTACACACTGAAACTTTTCTCTTGCTTTCTTTGGTGGGGAGAGCCTTGAAGGGGCCTCGCGCTACTGGAGATGAGCACTTCCTTCCTTGTCACTGCCACATTTGCTGTCTGTACCCTACCTGCCCTGCGTGGCCCAGCTCCAGCACCACCTCTCTCACAGACTTCATCACCTGCATCCCCGGACACAAGTTTTTGTTCACTGACTCCCATCTCGCTGAGCTGCCGACAACCTGACATGCCTGGTTCACTGCATAAATACCATCCTTATGTAAGTATACAGTAGGCATCTACTAACTCACTTGGAAAAGGACATTTTGATTATTAATACATTTTATTGATATATTATTTTTTTGCTGATGCATACATTAAAAAAAAGAAATTAGACTCTGCAGCCAAAGAAAGATCATGAAATGGACCAATGCGTTAAATCATGAGCCGTGGTATTAACCCTAAATGCCCTCATGGAGCTCTGCTCCTTCTCCCAGTCATTACCTTCCCTCTGCCCCAAGCCAGCCACCACCACGACTGCCGGTACCGTGGCACAGTGCTGCCACTTTCACCATTTTATACAATGTGATGATCTATGTATGTGTTCTTTGGAGTCCACCTTTGCAGCCGAATGTTAGGTTCATGAGATTTATCTGATGTTGCAGGTGGCTTTCATCATTTCCATTGCTGAATGGTATTTCACAGGATAAATGTACCTTGGATTATTTGTTTGTTCTCTCGACAAACACTTTTACCTTGAATTTGGTGTCTTGTCCCACATCCTTTATGGCAAAGGCTGTTCCTCATTGTAATTACCGATCTCATCTCAGATGAAGTGTTCAGGTTCACTGAGAGCAGAAGTTAGTTCCTCACCTTTGCCCTTTCCCCATGACCTGGAAGGAAGTGTTTCTGCATGGGAAATCAATGCTCGCTCTGCCACCTTCTCGGAGTGCATGCACGCAGGTGCTTGGCAAAGGCTGTGTGGGTGGGGGCAGTGGCACTGCACTGTACTCTTCAGCACCCAGGCCACGGACCTGCAGGGGCGCCCCCTAGGAAAGACGGGGTCTGCGAGCCCCTCCCATCTCATGAGCCAGAATCCAGTTCTTGCTGAGGGTGCAGAAGCGTGTGAGTGTAGACCGTCCTCTGTGCTGTCAAATAGTGGCATGGACAGCTTCCAGCGAGACTCTGGAAGTGTACTGCAAACCAGAAAGGGCTGAGGGACTTGACCTGGCTTCCCTTTGCCCAGTTCATTCAACTCCAGTGCAACTGAACAATTGACCAAGAACCAAAGATTTCATCAGAGTGAGCATCTAATTTCTCCTTTAAGCAAAGTGGGGCTTGGGAAAGGACCATGGGACAGAGGTGACATGAGGAAATCCTCCTGGTGTCACACACTGGGATGCAACCCTGTCCCACAAGGACTCCAAGTGTGGGACCCAATTCCCATAAACTGAGAATGGCTGGCTTCTCCTGTTTAATTTTATTGTTTTATTTTGATTGCACACATGGTCTGGCTCCAAGATGTTTGCTGCCCAACTAGAAAGATTCTAACCAGAAAATTGCTGATGGAACATAATCAGGCCAGGGGAGAAGACCTGAGCTTAGGGGCTTTCCCCACTGCGGGGAGGGGTGCATGACACCAGTCTGACTTTCCCCTGTCCCCAGACATGGTCCTTCCATGAAGCATGTGCTTCATGGTAAGTAAGCTCACTTTTTATAAAAACATCAAATCTTAGCATGGAAAGTCCTGGGGACAGAACTCAGAGATCCTGTGTTCCAGCTAGTACTCAACTTCCACCAGTGGAGAAATCATATTATGGATTTGTTTGTGTTTGTTTTTGCCATAGAAACAAAGCATTTTTCCTATCATTGACTTTTCTGTAAATCAGCTCTCTTGGAGTCAGTAAATCTTAAATGCCATAATGCATGTTGGGATTTATTTCTCAAATAAATGTAAAGGGCTATTTTTAGTAGTTCTGTAAAATAGAAATTCAGTGTCACTTGTTTTAAAGCAAACAACAATCAATATGAAGAAATACAAAAAATATTAAAAGGCTCTGAGTTGGTCTCTGTGTTTCAGAAATTCAGTGGTATCTGAGCTGAGAGCTGGGGTTCCAGCTGAAAAGGGGAAACAGGCAGGAATAAGACACCCGTGGCAGGGTGGTAAGGACCATGAAGCAGCGTGTGAGAAAGGACTGGAAGAACCCAAGCACAGCTCCAGCTCAATGCCTTGCACCCTCTTCTCAGGCTCTCCATTGCCACATCCCCCATATTCCCTCCACAGCCCTGGCCTTGGAGACTGTCATTGCGGCTATGGTGCTGGTTGTATTGCTGGCATCACTGGCTTGGACTCCCATTGGTTCCTCATGTCCCAGCCCCGGGAACCTTCTCTCGGGTGCTCTGCCCCAGGAACCTTCTCCTGGTGCTCTGCCCCAGGAACCTTCTCCTGGATGCTCTGCTCCAGGAACCTTCTCTCGGGTGCTCTGCCCCAGGAACCTTCTCTTGGGTGCTCTGCCACAGGAACCTTCTCTCGGGTGCTCTGCTCCTCCCACCCCTGCCCACTACAGCACACATCCTTGAACCCCACCCCGACTCCTCTTGGCATTTTCCAGGCTTTTGCTTTGGTTGTCCAAGGGAACCTGCAGCACAGCCCTTGCCAGCAGGGAGATTTGTCTTGTTTTTAATGTACGTGAAAGTAAAATTCCATTTCAGACACTGCATTTAACTAACTCCATTCCGGCTGGTGAATGAGAAAAGGGAATAGACATTCTCCCAGTAGTGTGGCACACCCTCAGGCCTGGACCCGGCTTTAGGGGCTTGTGAAGGAATGATGGGCTCTCCCAGGAAGGAGGGCAGGCTTAGGGTCCCAAGGTCACTTGAGTGTTGATACATGCCCCTCTCAATCGCTTAACTTGGGAGTTGGACAAGCTGTGGCCCTCTGACTAAAGTTTTATTAGAATAGTGTCTTCTGATTTATTTTTGTATGGCATATAATATGAAGGTATTTGAGACATGCAATGATATACTAGGAGACAACTATGTGCAGGTTTCAAAATTTTCTTGTTTCAATATAAACACAGAAGTCCACTGTTACCAATTTTTAGAAGCCGGCCATCCTACTACAACAGCAGAGACAGGAACTGCTGCGAAGAATCTCTGCCCACCAAGTTAACAATATTTATTCTGTGCTCATGACAGCTACGTTTAGCCCATTCCTCATTAAGTCAGTTGTTTCGGCAAGACCTTGGTGAGTGCTCCCCACGAACCACAGGACGGGTCACAGACACCTCCCCCTCTGGGTCCCCAGTGGGTCCAGCATCTTTTACCTGGGAGGAAGTCACATAAGGCTTGGGGGCAGGGCCTTGGTGGGGAGTGGGGGCTCAGGGCAGGTTCCCCAGGGATGTCAGCTTTCATGAGAAAGGTGAGCCATGGTGCATTGCAGGTGGCAGTGAGATGGAACTGCTCAGCCTAATGGAAGCTCTTCAGAAGTAACTGGTGTCAGGGTACTGCTATTTGGCATCTCCCCACCCCGCCCCCAGCTGTTTTCTTGGGAATACTTGCAATACAGGACAATGGCTTGGGTGGGATTACATGAAAAAGGCTGTTCGGCATGTGCGACTTCGTAACCATGGATCTGCTAAGAAGCCTTGGTACCGTGGCTGGAGTTCTGAGAATGTCTCCCCCAAAATCACATGTTGGCCCCCCAGGGAGGTGTAGTATTGGGAGGCAGGTCCAGGGAGGAGGAGCTTGGGTCATGAGGTGGCACCTCTGAGACAGTAAAAGCTCTCAGTATGATTTCCTCACAAGTTACGTGGTCTCTGGCATTCTGCCTTAGCAGCAGCCAACAGCCCGACTCTCGGGTAGGAAGTCATCAGCAGCAGCATCCTTCTTCCACTCTGTACCTCACGTAAGCTGGACCGATCCCGGGAGTACACCTGCTACCTACCCACGGCTCATTGGCATTAGGCAGAAATGCACTCAGGCCCCTCCCGTACTGGGACAGCCCCTTCTCCCCTCCATCAGTACAGGTTGCCATTCTTCCCCCTGGGGAGAGCCGCACTCTCCCTTCCCACCACCTGTCCCCAGCACCCTTGACCCTGAACCTGTCTGTTCTCAGCGGGAGCGAAGGAGAGCAGGCCTCGTGCTTACAGGGCATGTTCTCATTTGGGGAACTTTCTACAGCCCCTGATTTCTACCTCACTTAGGTCGCAGTCCTAGCACATGGTCTGAAACTCTGGCTCAGTCCACAGCGAGATGAGATGTGGCGAGGCCGACAGGACCTTTTGCGGCAGTCTAGGGGACAAACATTGAGGTCCAGAGCTGGGGTAGGGATAGGAGGCAGAGGAGAGGTGACACCCGGGAAGTTAGAGCTGTGCCAAGAATGGTGTGAACCAGCTGCCAAGGTCCCAGTGTGGGGGCCAAGAAGGGTGGGAGTGCTCCCTGAGACAGAAAACACAAGATGGACACTGTCTCAGAGAGGACAGTTCACAGAAGTTCCTTGATATCTCTGTGTGTCTCCGAAGCACTTCTGGCAGGCACCTAGGAATGTGATCCGAGTCAGGATCTGAGATTCGTGGGAGGTGGTTAAAATGATGGAAGCGAGTGAGGTCAGCTGTGGGGAGTGGGCAGAGGGAAGGGAGCCTGAGACAGACAGGAGCGTTCTGCAGAACCAAAATCTGGTGAGGAACAGAGGAAGAAGATGTGCGAACGCCGGGACAAGGGTCAGAGGACGAGGAGACCCAGCATCACTCGGACAGTGGTCAGATACTGTACAATAAAGTCCCTTTTAACTCACAGGTCCGGTCTGTTTCCAGTGGAAAAGTGGCGTGCAAGCGGGAAAGGACTCTGAAGACCCAGGAGATTATTACAAGTGTGTGACTTGCCTTTATGCATGAAGTGCTTCACTCATAGAAGTGTATAGATACCTATTGCCTTGGTGGTGAGAGTGCTCCAAAAGAGATACACGGATGGAGTTAAAGGACACTTCGAAGGGTGGAAGTTTAGTTGCTAAGATGCTGCATGGACCATCCATCTCACACCCGAGTCTGTGCGTTCAAGGCCCAGTTCCACTTCCAATGCCAGCCTCCTGCTGATGCACTTCAGGTGGGAGTTCAAGTCCTTGGGTCCCTGCCACCAATATGGGAGACCTGGATGGAGACTCAGGCTCGCTGCTTCAGCTTGCCTAACCCTGCTATTGCAGGAATTTGCAAAACTGAGGCAGCATGTGGAAGATCTCACACTGTCTCTCTGCCTTTTAAGCAAATAAATAACATTTAAATGAAGATCTAGCAGCTGCAAAAGTTTTGAAGGTTGTGAACAGTTTTTCATATTATGCATATTCCATAAACTTATCAAGGATCCCTCACATGCAGGAATTTCAAACATTTTACATTAAAAACTGCTTTTTATTAATTGCATTTCTTTTTATTATTATAATTTTATGATCAGTTCCATAGGCCCTGGGATTTCCCTTATCCCCTCCCCAATTCTCTCCTCCCTCATTGAGTTCCCCGACGTCATTACTGTAGTATAGTTCTTCATACACTGTCATATGTCGATCATCGTGGGCACGGACACTGGCAGAGTCCAGCATCCTATTGTCAAGATATATGTAACAGCCTCATTGGCAGTCCATATTTGATCTGGAAGTAGAGATGCATACTACATTGTATCCTTACATCTGAATATGATAATTTCCATTACACAGTTACTGTACATCCCATTAAATGAAAAGCCACAACACAAAATCAAGAACAGGAAGAAAAATAAGAAATTTACAATGCCATGAAGTTAAATTACATGCTATTAGATATGATAGTCTCCATTACAGAGTTACTACACATCCCATTAAATGAGAAGCCACGAAACAAAATTAACAATAGGAAAAAAATGAACAACACTATGAAGTTAAATAGCATTTTACTGAGTGACTAATGTGTTGCTGAAGAAATGAAAAAGAAAATCAAGAACCTTCTTGAAGAAAATGATGCTTCTGTATGATTTATGAGACACTGAAGAATGTAATGTGACGAAAGTGTTTTGAAGAGATGAAACTAACAAAAAAAATCAAAATGCATGAGATATAGTTGATCTTTGTTGGTGAATTGCGTCTCCTGTAAGCAACAAATAGATGGGTTTTGTTTTTTAATCCAGTCTACTAATCTATGATGTTTGATTGATGAGTTTAAGCCATTTATATTCAGGTTAATATGAATGGGTGGTAATTTGGTCCTGTCATTTTAATAATGTTCATTGATTGATTTAGTATTGTGTCGTTATTTTACTGAGATATTCTTCACATTTGCCTTTGATTTTGGTGGGTGCAATTCCTTTTATCTGTCAGGTTCTTTCTTTGCAGGAAGTTGTGCAACTCCCTCCATCGAGTTTAGGGTCTGCTGCTCTGACTCTGCTCCTGGCGAATTAAACAAATCAGCAGGCTGGATAGTTCTTTGCTAGGGTTCACCTCCCAAGCTCCCGGTGAACTCCCCTTCCCACCTGGCTGCCGGCGGAGCTCAGATCGCTGCTTGCTGACTGCCACCAGCGGATCTGGTCACTGCAACACCACACTGTTGTCTTCACTGATTTCCCGTAGCTGTCAGTCTGAAGGTTCCTTCTGCTGTTGTTCTGTCCTCTGCTATTTCCTGGAACGTGCCCTCTCTGATTCACCTGGCTAATAATTCTCCATCTGTTTAAATGTGTCTTTATCCTATTCCACCATCTTGATGTTATTTATTTAAGCCTTTGAGAATTCTTTCAGAAAGTCTCAGTTTTCACATAGTCTTACACTGGTTTATGTACCTCTCACAGATTTTGATAGATAAATTAGTATATAATTTTGTTTCCTACTTAGGTTTTGTCACATAGGTGAATTAAAGAGATGTTATTAAATTTCAAGATATGTTGTTTTTCCTTTTTCTGGTAGATATCTTCTGGAATTGAGGTCTGAGTTAATTTTATTGAAATGGGAAAGTAGGCTATGTGACATTCCAGTCATGTGAAATTTAGTTAGACCTCCAATGGCCCTGTGTGTGGTCAATTTTGGTAAGCATTTCACATATACTTGAAAAAAAAAGGTGAATTCTGCTCTTCGGTCATGTGATGTTCAAATATGTCAGCCTACTTCTTCCCCACATGTGGAGGTGGTTTTATTTGCTTTCCTGCACCACTTTAGAAATGCCACTCCTACATTCCTGAGTCAGCTGCCACGCTATCCAGGGCTGGCAGTCTGAGCAGGAGGCATCTACTTGCTATGCCTTTGTGCTAATTCAGCTTGTGTTCCATTGAGCTTCTTAGATCTGTGCGTTGTTATCTTTGATTTGTAAAGACTTTAGCCGTTATTTCTCTAATTTATTTTCTCCTTCCCCCACTCTCTATGGCACATGAGCACACACACACACACACACACACACACACACACACACATACACACCGGATATCAGTTAAATGCATTTAAACTTCTTGATACAGTCCTTCAGGTCACTTACATTTTTCCTCTGGAGCTTCAATTTAAATGCAAGTGTTTGTATCCACCTGCCATCAACTTAATGAACATTTCTGCTGACTTCAATATGTTCTTTTTTTTTATAATCTATTTTATTGTACTGTTGTTGACAATCTTTACTTCAATATGTTCTTAAGCCCATACACTAAATTTTTTATTTCACATATGATGTGCATTACTTTCAGAATGTCTTTTTCATCTCTTTTATTTTTTTTCTTGATTCTACTGTGATGTCATAGCTAGTTATAAAAAACCCGATACATAAAAATTGTGCAAGTTTAAGGGATAGCATGTGCTGTTTTGATAAATACATAAGTTGTAATATGTTGTAATTAGGTACACATATCTGTGTTCTCAGCTATTTATAATTTATTAATGACAAAGAACATTCAAAACCCTTTCTTCTAGCTTAATGCAACACAGTGCATTACTGTTAACTGTGTCCGCTACTGTAACAATATCAGGACTACTTTCTCTTGCTAATTATAACTCAGTATTAATTAACCAATCACTTTCTGTGGCCATTTTGTTACTTGACAAACGTTCATCAAACTCACTTCGAGATCTTTTCCTGCTAGTTGGAATATATGTGTCATCTCAAGGTCTAGTTAGGTTGACTTCTTGTTCTTCCAGTTGCCTAGTAATTTTCCTTTGTATGCTGGACATTGTGAATAGCAGCTCTAGAAATGACAAGTTCTGTTATATTCTCCTGAAGAATTCTTTTCTGGCAGGAAGTTGTTATTGATCACTTTTCACAAACATGTGAATTCTTGGCTTTAAATTCTAGCAGTTACAATAATTTTTTCCATAAGTTTAAAGCTTCTGCTTAACTAGAGACAGATTTTACTACTAAATCATGATCCTCATAGCTTTCCAAAGGGAAAGTCTTACCTAGCAGCTGTAATCCCAGGTATTAATGCCCAAGAAATTCAAACATGTGTACACAAAAGATCTTAGACGTTTTATTTATAATAACTTTAAACTGGAAATAACCAAGATAATGTCAAGGTATGAGAGTACTGGTAGGGATAGATGGGCTTGTGAGCAAACCCCAGCTTGGTCAGCAATCCCCAGCATCATCAGCGGCTGCTTTCAGGGTTTGCATCAACAGGAAACTGAAGTCAGGAGTGGAGTCGGGAATCCAGGCACTGCGGTGCGGGACGTGGGAGTCATAAACAGCTCCCAAGCCTTTGTAGCCAAGGCTCACTTTGTGTTTTTCCTTAATCAAAGTGTTTTCAAAAAGTTCATAAAAAATGGAAATAAAACACTTTTCAATGAATCAAGATGGCAGAATAGGGAAAGGACACGTTTAAACAGAGGAGAAATATTAACCAGTGTGAAGCAGACAGGGCACATTCCAGGAAATAGAAGAGGACAGAACGACAGCAGAGAGGTACGTGGAGACTGACAGACACAGGAAAGCAGTGGACACAACGGTGTGGTGTTGCAGTGACTGATACCCCAGCGACATTAGCGAGTGGAGATCCAAATTGCACTGGCAGCCAGAATTATACTAGCAACCATGTGAGAAAGAATTTTCACTGGGAGCTCAGGAGGTGAACCCAGACAAAGAACTGCCTGTCCTGCTGGTCCATTTGATTTGACCAGGAGCACACACAGAGTAGCAGATTCCAGATGGGCAATGAGGGAACAGGGTGGATTTCACAGCCCAGTCTGCCACTTAGAGCCCTATTGGGCACCATTTTGTTTGAAGAGGCAAGGGCTATGGACAGTACTGTGCATGCACTGAGCTGGGAGTGAACTCATTTCTGGCTCAGCGAACTGCAACAATGTGGCATTCTACAGGTTTCATCCAAGATAGATCCGGGTAGCCCTCAGACCTGATGGCCAACAAATCAAAAACTCTAGTAGTAGCACATCAGGTGCCATTTCTTACAGGGTGGCAAACAATTTAAGACTGCAGGGACAACAGTGAGCTGTGCATGCACTAAGCTTGGTGAGAACTCACTGAGCTCAGTGCATTGCACTGGTCCCACAAGAAAGTAATACCAACTATGGCATCGTGCAGGTTAAAATAGGTCCATGTGGCCCTCAGACCCAAAGGCCAACAGGTGCTGCCAAGATCAGCACCACCATTAACCTAGCTATATAGGACACCTGAGATCTCCCTAATCCCGGCACCTGCTCCAACCAGAAGAGGGAGAAAGGTTGTACGGACAATGGTGCAGCCTCACCATGGTATCCCAGGAGGTGGAGAGTGCTGAGCCTGGAGCTGGGGCTATGCATACCATGGCGGAAATCTAACATAAGAAATGAGACCTGGAACTCGCTGGAGGGAGTGGCACAAGTGACTGCAAACAAAGAGCCATGTACCAACTGCAATAAGTAAAATCGAACTGTAGACCTGTGGGTGACACAGCTTAGAAACCTGCCCCAAGGAGAAGAATCTGATCACCAGAAGTACAATGACCAAGAGCAAAAGAAGAGACAAAGGCACAGTGAATATTATTGAAGACTCCCCTGCAAAGGAGCAAAAGCTTTTGCGAACCTCAGAGTTAACTGAAGAAATACATGAAGAAAATGGGGGACACAGAATTCAAAACACTTGTAATAAAGCTTCTTATCAACAACGAGAAGCAAGTAAAGCAGGCATTCAAGGACTATGTCACACTGGAAATGAATCAAATGAAAGCTGATATATCAGAAATGAAGAATACAGTGGAGCAAATGAAAGTACAAGGGAGAGTCTCCAAAATAGAATGAAGGAGGCAGAAGAAAGAATCTCAAAATTAGAAGATATTTCCTGTCACCAGGGGGAAACAAACAAAAAGCTGGAAGCAGAGCTGGATCAGGCCAAAAAAACTATTCAATAATTGAAAGACAGTATTAAAAAGCCAAATATAAGAGTTATGGGACTTTCATAAGGCACAGAAAGAGAAACTGGGTTTAAAAATATATTTAATGAAATAATAAGGGAATTTTTCCCTAATCTAGAGAAAGAATTGGGAAACAAGATCCAGGAGGGGTACAGAACTCGCAACAGGGATGACCAAAACCAGTCATCACCATGACACATGATAATCAAATTCTCTTCAACTGAACATAAGGAAAAGATCCTTAAATGTGCACGTGAAAAAAAATCAATTGACCTATAGAGGAATGGCAATCAGACTCACAGCTGACCTCTCACAGAAAACTCTACAGCCCAGAAGAGAATGGAGTGACATATTCCAGATTCTCAAAGGGAAAAATTGTCGGCCCAGGATAATGTACCCAGCAAAGCTTTCCTTTGTCTTTGAAATGAAATAAAATTCTTCCACAATAAAGAAAAGTTAAAAGAATACACCTCTTTCAGACCTGCCCTACAAAGGATACTTAAAGATGTCCTTTTTAAAAAAAATTGTTTTGTTTAATGGGATATATTTTTAAATGTATTTGTATTTTTATTTTGAATTTTGAATTATGTGGTACAATTTCGTATAGGCTGGGATTCCCCCTCAAACTCCCACCCCCGACAGATTTTCTCCATTTTACTACAATGGTGTAGTCCTTCATAAGGAATCATGACTCTATCAGTCTCTTATTTAAGTGTACCCCGACATTGTTGGTACAGACGATGTCAGACAGTCCAGCGTCCCATTGTCTACACATGTCCAACAGTTTCACTGGGAATCCAAAGAGGTTCTTTTGACAAAGAAAAGTAATAACACCCACCAAAATCAAAGGCAAATGTGAAGAATATCTCAGTAAAATAACAACAGAATACTAAATCAAACAATGAGCGTTATTAAAATGACAGGACCAAATTACCACCCATTCATATTAACCCGGAATATAAAAAGGTTGAATTTATCAGTCGAAAGTCATAGATTAGTAGACTGGATTAAAAAACAAAACCCATCTATCTGTTGCTTACAGGAGATATATCTCACCACGAAAAAATCAGTGGAAACTGTATCTCATGGATTTTGATGTCTTTGTTTTTAGTTTTATTTCTTCAAAACAGTTTTTTTCCCCTCATGTTGAGTTCTTCACTGACCCTACAGGTCATACAGTAGCATCATTTTCATCCAGAAGGTTCTTGATTTTCTTTTTCATTTATTCAGCGACACATTGATCATTCAGTGGCATGTTATTTAACTTCATGGAATTATAAATTTCTATTTTTCTTCCTGTTATTGATTTTGTATTATGGCTTTTCATTTAAGGAGATGTATAGTAATTGTGTAATGGAGACTATCATATCCAGATGTGAGGATACAATGCAGTATGCATCTCTACTTCCATACAAAGATGGACTCCCAGTGAGGCTGTTACATATATCTTGACAATAGGATGCTGGACTCTCTGCCATTGTCCATGTCCGCAATGATGGATATATGACAGTCTATGAGTAACTATTCTTTAGCAATAATATAGGGGAAATCTAGTGTGTGGGGAGGGAATAAGGGAAATCCTAGAGCCTGTGGAACTGCATCATAAACTAATAATAATAATAATAAATGGGAAAAGGGAACTGATCTGTCAAGCATAGGTGACAATGCTGCTATTTAACAGACAATTGCGTGCAAAAACTGCATCATTTTCTGAAGTAGTCGCTTTGAAGTTTGGCCACTGGTGCTGATGCTCAGAGCCATTACACATTAAAGTGTCTTGGAAATCTGTTTTTGCCAATGCCTTCAGCGATGCTTGCTTGGTCGTGGGTGAGTGTGGACGCCGTTACCTTCCAGGGCCCTCTTGAGCTAACACTGCCTTGCTTTCATGCACTTGCCTTTACACACATGGGGCTCCTCGGAAAAACAAATATCAGGTTATTTGTCCTGTCCAGCAGGACAGTCAACGGGGTCGCAGCCACCTAGGAGAGAATGAAGGGACAAGAGACACAAAGAATGGACAGCAAGACAGTAGGTCTGATCAAGCTGTCAGTTTATTGATTTCAACTGAGGGTTTTTATATTCTTCAGTAACTAAGGCTCAGGGAAAGAGAAGCTGGGATGCAAGCCATGGTCTCAAGACCGATTGTTCTTGAGCAGCCACCATATCAACAATAGTAACCAACATATCGACAATAGCGTAGGTAATCAGTAACAAGATGTTGGTAAGTACAGCATCAATCACATTCTGAAACAGTTGCTAGGAACAATTAAAGCGAAGCGTGTGATTAGTTTCATAACTTCTTTCCCAAGCATCTAGCCAACCGGGGGTTTTCCACTGTCCCATAGGTCTATATTCAAAATGGCTTCAGTGTGGCTATAGTGCACGGCTCCTGACAGTTATTCAAATTCAAATATTTTTCCTTTGCCTCAGTCACCAAAAATTTGCCCTGTAAAGTTTCAAAATGTGAAATATTGTCCAGTGAGATACAGATTTGTGAACTTTCTTTATGTTAACATCTTTGTTGCCAGGATAAATGATATTTACAAGAAGTTGAGAAAAAGACACATGAAGATTACATCATCATTAATTAAAAAACTTGACATTAGTAGAACCCTCTGGGTCCTAACTTCTGCAGTTGTGGCCATTTAGGTAGTGAATTGGTGGATCTTTTTCTCTTTCTTTAAATCTTTCAGAAACGAAGAGATTTGCACCATGGCATGGTGAGTTAGGCCTCTGCTTGCAGTGCTACCATCCTGTGGAGCACTGGTTTAAGTGTTGGCTGCTCCACTTCCAATCCAGCTCCCTGCTGATGCACCTGGAAAGGCATCAAAAAATGATTCAACTTCTCAGGCCCCTGTACCCATGTGGACAACCTGGAGAAAGCTTTTAGACTGGCCTGGGTCTGGCCATTGGGGAGTGAGCCATCAGATGGAATACGCTTCTCTCTGTCTCTTTCTCTCTTTGTGGATCTGCCTTTCAAATAAAAGTAAATAAATCTGAGAAAGGAAGGAAGGAAGGAAGGAAGGAAGGAAGGAAGGAAGGAAGGAAGGAAGGAAGGAAGGAAGGAAGGAAGAAAGAAAGAAAGAAAGAAAGAAAGAAAGAAAGAAAGAAAGAAAGAAAGAAGGAAAGAAAGAAGGAAGGAAAGAAAGAAAGAAAGAAAAAGAAAGAAAGAAAGAAAGAAAGAAAGAAAGAAAGAAAGAAAGAAAGAAAGAAAGAAAGAAAGAAGGAAAGAAAGAAAGAATTAAGGCCACTGTTGGTCACGATGGCATGGAAGCAGAAGCCACATTCCTTTCTGGGCCTCTCACCGATTCCATGTAGAGAGGACTGATGTTACTGCTGCTCATGCCAGGATGCTCAGAATGATCCAACAGCTACACTTGGCTCTAGGAGAGTGGAGAAGTACAACCTGCCATGCTCCCAGGAAGAGGGAACTGGGCCTTCTGGAAAGCAGCATCAAGCCACTTTCTTTTTGAGAGTTATTTATTCAGGGGCTGAGGGGGTTAGCTTAACTGGCTAACCTGCCACCTTGCAGGGAGCGCAGTGATGGTCACCGCACCTGCTCACCACTTTCCCTCTTCAGCCCCTGTGTTCTCTGGATCTGCAAGGCCAGGTTCACAGGGACACACAAGAGCACACCCACAGCCAAGCAGCTCCCCAAGTCCTGGATGGTGTTTGTCAGAGGGGAACTTCGACTTGATTTTTTTTTCAAGACTCCCCCAAGTTCCTCCTTTCTCCCCTGATTGATGTCACTGAGTGCAGACTCCAGTGAAAGGCCAGCAACCTAGGCCTGCGTGACACCTGCAGCCTGCGGTCCCCAGGGTGCTGCGGAAGAGGCCCCCACTGCTCGGGATTCAGGCAGTGACAACAACTTCCAGCTGGATTCCGGACAAGAGCTGCTTGTGCCCCAAGAGAGTGAAATAACCTACAGCACGGCTCCTCTCTCTGGTCTCCAATTGCACTAAGAACACGGAAGCCAGACAGATTCAAGCAAAGTACAAACCTGTGGCCTGGAGAAGCCATTTAGTGACCTGCAAGTGGCACGATCCCCATAAAAAGGCGTTTGTCCAGTCCCATGTGTTAGCCACAGTTTTTTCCATTGAGCATTCCAAGAAAAAGTAGCTGCTGAGTGAGACATATGTCAAGGACTGTGCCCACGACATCCTCCTGTTAAAAGACCAGTGATATAATTAGGGGGTCTATTGAATGTTCCGAAAATGATGACTTTCCCTAGGGCTTCCGTTCTTTCAGCATAAACCCTTTTACACGCTGTGGAGATGCCTGCTCTGCAGGGCACTGTATAAAATGCCAGGCCAGACAATGTCACTGGGATAATCCAGGCTTCCATGACACCTCAGCTAGAGTAACTGGTTCTGAAGGGCAGGGACATCCACAGGACCCCCCCCCCCTTCTTTTTCACCAAAATAAATGTCTTTCCAGGAGGTGGAACTCAAATGCAAGACTGTTGTAATGCTTCCAATATGTTAATTTGTTTTAAACTTGCTTGGTCCCAGGACTGGCGCTGTGGCACAGCGAGTTGAAGTGGCACCTGCAACACTGGCCCCTCAAGAGCTCCTGGTTCCAGGACCGCCTGCTCTGCTTCCGCCCCAGCTGTCTGCTAACGCACGCACCTGAGGAAGCAGTGGAAGATGGCTTGGGTGCTTGGACCCTGCCACCCATGTGGGAGAGCCAGATGCAACCCTGCCCAGCTCGAGCTGCTGTAGCCATTTGGAGGGATTGAGCAGGGCATGAAAATCTCTCTGGGTATCTCCATAACTCTGCCTTTTAACTAAATAACTCTGGTTTTAAAAAGATTAACATTTTTATTGGAAAGGAAGTTTTACAGAGAGGAGACAGAAAGGTTTTCCATGTGCCGGTTCATTTCCAAATGGCCACAACGGCTAGAGATGAACTAATCTGTAGCCAGGAGCCAGAAGCTTCTTCCAGGTCTCCCACGTGGGTTCAGGGTCCCAAGGCTTTGGGCTGTCCTCCACTGTCTTCTCAGGCCACAAGGGAGTGAAGTAGCCAGGACAGGAACTGGCCCCGTATGGGATGTCAGCACTGCAAGGTGGACGATTAGCCAGTTAAGCTAACCCCCTCAGCCCCTGAATAAATAACTCTTAAAAAGAAAGTGGCTTGATGCTGCTTTCTAGAAGGGCTAACCTACCGCGTGCTTAGTCAGCACTAGAATTTTTAAGTTAATTGCCTGACTTGGAACAAAGCTGTGCCCCAGACAAAGGAAGTGTCCGCTCTGCTCTGCTCTGCACCAGAAAGGCGCGTGAAGCTAGGCCTGGTGCTTTGAGCCTCTGCTGACCGGCCTGCTGACCCCTGCTTTCTTGCTGAGGCATCGTCCCAAAGGTTATTAATCTCATTACGCTAGCTGCAAATGCAAGCAGTGACTGTGAAAGCAATGTTGAAAACAAGGCAGAATGAAAATTGTGCTTGGAAATTGGAATGGAGGATAAAGTGACTAACGCTGTTTGAACAGAGTCGTTGTGCATTCACTAATAAGTGTCATCGCCCAAAGCAGGCCTTCTCGAGAAAAACGAACACACGCAGACCCGAGGCTGTGCACAACTCTGTGAAGCCCAGTCAGTGTTCAGGAGGGAGTGGGGAAGAGCTCACTTTCGCATTAAGATGGTCTTGCCTGTTTCCTCCTTTAGCTCTTGGTGACATTCCCAGGTGTCTTCACCTGAGCCTTGTCTTTGGCTCCTAAGTGACCATCTTACCCAGTGAGGTTTGGAAACAAGGAATCCTCTGTTTATGCACGTCTACTTTGCATTGCGATTTCATGAACAAAGGAGAGCAGTAATGACTACATCTACTGAACTTTTTATTGTGCTAGAGCACAAAAAGTTGCGAGCAAGAGAAACAAAAATCTCCAAATGTCAACAATGCAATAGTTTTACCCTTGAGCCAACCACTCTGCTGGAGATTCTAGAATAGTGGGATGCTCAAAGATACTGGCACTTAATGAAATCTGTATTATGTGTAGGGCAGCAGGGGAAGCAGATGAAGTCTGCCTAAGCCACGCAGATGAAGTCATGGGTGAGTGAGCTGTGACCCTCCAAAGAAAATGATGCCAAGTAGATAATCACCTATCCACCTGGAGTCCAATCACATGAGAATTAATTGTCCTTAATGAGTATAGCAGGTGCTCTGGGGGAGAAGTGCTAACAAAATCCAGAAACTGAACTTGCCAGGAGCCCATGTTCCCACTGATGCCTTGCGAGGACAGGCTCTTAATCCCAAGATGTCCCCTTGGTGGAAAGAGTTTTAGGAAGTGTTTTCATGACAATAGGAAGCATAAGAGAGGATGTAAGGGCTTGGAATGACAAGACAGGGAGGCGCTCCTGATTAGAGATGAGCAGGAGTAGAGAACGACACACTCGCCTGGTCTCAGCATCATCTCAACGTGTCCAAGCCACTGACAGCGCTGGACGCTTCCATACAGACTTGGTACCTGATGTGTGTGAGCAATCCCCCAGTGTCACTGCCAGCCACGGGGAAAATACAAAGAAATCCAGGTAAATGTTTGGAACATGAAGCAAGTTGGGAATGTGGGAGTTGGAACACGGACAAAGTTAGGAGTGTGGGGCTGGTAGCCCTTTCAAGTTTGAGACTCGAATGGATTTTGTTCCTTTTCCAAATTCACTCCCAGATCCTAGGCAGATTTCTGGGAAAACAATGCAATCCTCCCCCCCCCCCCCCCCCGTGTTACCAAAGCAAAGCCCAGCATTCCTGACAGTGCTGCTTGCAATGTCTGCCAGAGCCATGTTAATTTGTTCCCATGCTTTCTTCATTTGACCTTGCCTCCTTCTTTCCCTAGAGAAAAATCTGAGATTCCTGTCGAAGCATCGTGTCTCTGGTGTGATATTTTTTTAGTCTTGGCCTTCTTGCCTTTAACCCCGCAGCTTCGTTCTCCACCTTTGCTAGTGAGCTGAGCTCAGCTGCTGAGCATGTCCTCAGTGGAAAGCCTGGGAGGATTGTCCTTGAGTGTGTGTGTGTGTGTGTGTGCAAGTAACACAGTCTTCTATTAAAAAAAAGTCTGCATTCATGTAGGAGAAGGCAACTCCTCCGCAGCTGGGTCCACATTTAAGGGAGCTTCCTTACTTAGAGCTCCAGATAGGCAAACTCCACTTTGCACGTGTAGATCTTTGCCTTGCTCCGAGGGAATGGCCAATGGCACCGGCCGTGCGTTTGGAAATTCAGGTCACAGCCTGACATCCCAGCTGTGGAAGATGACATATTCAGTAGGGGCTGAATAAACTGTGCATCAGTGACGTGGTATCTGCTGCCTTCCAGCTCCTGCTTCTTGCAGATTGCATTATGTGCCGATAGCTTTGCCTCCTGCTATTATTTGCGGCTTTCCTGGTGCTTTGTCTGACCCTTTGGTTTCACAGGATGCCATTCAGAGAGTGACAGGGCAGGCTTTGCAGTGAACAGGGCTCCCTGCACAAATCTAAAGGGTAGAGGCTCTTCATAATCAGACCTGGCAGTTATTAAAGTGTGCTGGTGCGCCTGCTTTTATTGGGAAGAAGAATTACGGGGCCACGAGAGATGGGAAGAGAGTCTGCTACCTGCGATTGGTATCCTCTCAGTAGTGAGCTGGCAGCTTAGTTTTACCAAGATTGCAATGAGAACACAGGATCCCAAGGTTTCAGAGCAGAAGTGCAGTTCCTTGGACTAAGAGCATCAGGTGGCAGGTGGTTAAGACGAACCCATTATCCCTCTGCACACAGCATCTCAGTGACTTCTATTCATCTTTTAAAAAAAGAACAAACACAAACAAAAAGCCTCAATACTCCTGTAACATCATCTACCTCAGTCGCGTCCTGCCCCTCAAATATGTCCCCAACCTCAACTCACACTGTTCTCCATCTGGCCCATTTCCTCTTGCCCGTGGAAGACCCAGAATTCTCCTTCTCTCACTCACCCCCATTTCCCCAAATCTCAGCTTAAGATGAGTGGAGAAGCTTCTCTTGATAGCTGAAGTGGTCCAATGCCCCCATCACTCTTGGAATGGATCAATCTCCTCGACTTTGTTTTCAAAGATAGGAGGTTATGAAATAGAAACAGTCTCCCTTCTCCTCAGGAAATCCCATCTAATTTCAAATTACGGCTGTGAAGGCAAGACGCTCCTTCCTCCCCTGGACACTCTCTGTGGTCGGTGATCTATTTTCCTCACTCCTCTAGAACAGTTAGAAGTGTGCTTGGCCCGTTATCTGGCCACAGTTTCTTCCAGCTTTGGCTCTTCAAGGGCAAGAAATTTGGTCTACCTGTCCTTGTATCTATAGTACTTAAGTACTTAATAAATGTTCACTGAATGAATGAATGACTCTGAAAACGGAGAGATGGGGGAAGGAAGGCGTAGGAGGAAGAAAGCGAGAAGCAAGTCTTTAACCGTGACACAGTAATGCTCAGATCCCTGACATAGGTTTTGGATTTCAGCTCTAGGGATAAAATTTGTAGGGAATTTTCTACATTTTTAAACACAGTCATTTATGCTACCAAAACGGTTTCCTTGTCTCCTAGTCATATCTTGGCTGACAAGCCCTTGGTCTCCTTCCACCTGCCCAGCTCTCAGCCTTGACCCACACTTGAACTTACCTGTGCTGTGGTCAAGCTAATGATGACTTGACAGGGCCCTTCAAACTCAACCAATGTGCTCACTGGAAAAGGGCTACAGAGGAAGGCCCTTGGCTCCTTATGCATCGCCTAGACTGATTTTTCCCTAGAGGCCTTCTAGAAACTCTGGCATGGCTTCATCCAACACTGGATGGAATAGGGACTTCACTATTCCGGGAGAATCCAACAGCAAGCAGTCAGAAACTTCCCCAGATTGGCACAAAGAGGGAAAAGATGTATTTCTTCCCCTGCGTTCAGAGGTTCAGGTCTGACGCAGCAAATCCTGGTGTCTCCCACTCTCACTGCTCTTCTCCTTCCCTGCCCTTCCTCCTCTGCTGCCCTAGGATTGCCTGATGGTTGCTGCCCCGTGGAACTTGGCATCTATCTACAGTCCAGACAAGAGTAATAGAAAAGCGGAGAGCAAGTCAATGAAGGAACGTGCCATGAAAATCTGACCTTGCCAGAGCTACTTCAAGAGACAGGCGTGGTGGCTTCTTCCAGTCTTTGGCCATTACTGTGTCCCATGGCTATCCGTAACTGCAAGGGAGGTTGAGAAACTGAGTATTTGAGGCAGGCATTACTTTCCCTGACAACATGAGGGTGCTTTTAGTAAGGGAGAAAAGCTGTTGAGTTGGCATCTAACAATGTCTGCTGAAGAAAACTCTGGAAGCGTCCCTTGAATCAAGAAAGACCTATGTTTGATTCGTTTCCTTTGGGCATTTTCTCAAGTAGTGAGAAGAGGCTTGCTCCTGCCAAGAACCTGGAAATGTGTGCAGTTCTCCTCTGTAATACTGACTTGCTTGACTTCTCCAGAGAAACTTATAGAAACTTCCAGACTCCTGGTTGGTCAAACTGCTGGATGGTGTAGCCTTAAGCTAATGTAGCAAATGGGCCATCCCATCCCCCAAAATCCTGCCTCGGGCTGGAATCCAGGGAACCCAAAGCCTCTCGCACAGTGGTTGCATTCACCATGGATATTCCACTGCCTTGGTCTCCACCCCACACTCCGCCCTGCAGTTCCCACGGCACACCCGGGTTCAAATTGCCCTGGGAATCAGGCCTAACCTCCTCATCCCATCACAAGCATCACTGCTTCCACAGCGTTTGCATGTTGAACTCTGCTACAGATGTGCTGAGCAAGGAGACAGTCTTCCCCCGTTCCTACATGCTCCATCTCTCCTCTCAGCAGCCGCCTTTTGCGCACATCCAGGTGCTTTCTGCCCAGTTGCACAAAGCCACTTTCTCTCTTTTGGTGTTTAAAATTTGAACATTTCAAGGTGTTGGGGGGCACTCAAGTAGGTCTCAGCAGGTACACGATTTTCCCAACAAGGACATTTCTTTGCCTCATTAGGGTTCAGTGCCACTGCTAAGATGACATTATTTCTGTTCTCTTGACAACTGGAAGTATGTGGGACCAATAAAACATGACCCTGAGAGAGCTCCAGTTTCCCAACTAAAACAGGATGAAGACATACGGAGAGGAGGACCCTAGAAAGGCATCATGTCCCAGCACTATTCCTCAGCCAGCAAGCCCTGGCTCCTCGGTGGGGGGACATGGGATTCCATTTCCATGGCCACCTCCCCAGGCACAGTAAGGTCTGCCCACACAAGGTCTCCTTGTCTCCCTTGCCCCTCAAGTCACGCTGGTGTGAAGCCATTGCCCTGACAGGCTCCTTCTGGCTTCTCTGTAAAAAATGCCACCATTGGTCCTTGTAAAGTCATTCTCTCTGCTGACTCGGAACTTCAGGCTCACCACTCCCTTGTGCCTCTCATAGCTTCAGATGCCCAGTCAGTAACTCACTCAGTTGGGTGAGCTGAACTCAAATGAATTGGCACATAACCTATTTCTTCTTTGGAAATTTTCTGCCCAAATTCTTTGTGAAGCCAAGGAGAATTTCACGTCTGGGCTCTGATTTCCAAACAGGACCATATTGCAAGGCTTTCAAATGTTGCTTTCCACTTTTAATAGAGAAAGGAGGAAAAAAGATCATTCATGGAGATTCTTTTCCTTAATTTCCAAAAGGCAGAGGCCACATTGCTGAGTGCTGTGGTGGTGGAGAGGAGGTGTATAAGTCACCGTCAGTTCTAACGCAAGGCACTCCATAGACACAGCAGAGGTCTCCCACAACACACGGCCGGCAGCATTGGCAGGCCCAGGCCACCATCACTCCTCACCCCTGCCCCCATATCATGCTGAGGATATTTTGAAAGCTGTTAATGGAGAAACTCTGCAATAATAACATGAATTGGTTATGTATTTTATGGTCCAGAACAGCACATACTCTAAAGCCAGCCATTCACACCTGGGCAGGGGTGTGTGTGTGTGTGTGTGTTCTTCAGGGGTTCACAGGATCGTGGATACAGACCAATGTCAGAAACCAGCTTCATACAACACCTGCTGCTACCCACAGTTCTGGGACACCTGGGCATGGAGGACTCAATATGGTTTTCTCCTCTCCTCCCAAAAGCACAAGGAAGGTAATCAACTACTGAGGGAGGAAGCCAGGGGCGAGAAGTGGGTGTCTGAACATGGCCAGAGCCATAAGCCCTGGAGAGCCACCCATCCTTAAGGAGCCTTGGGTCAGGTCCATAGCCAGGCTAGACTAAAAGCCTGTGAGCTTTGCTTCTGCTTCACCTTAAAACCATGCTCAGCAGGAAGTTAGAGCCAAGAGTTCAAGCTGTGCCACTCCAAGAGGGATCTGGCGGGGGGGGGGGGGGGGCAGTCCAAAGTCGGGAACCAGGAGCTTCTTCTAGATCTCCCATGTGAGTACAGGACCTAAGACCTTGACCCATCCTCTGCTGCTTTCCCAGGCCATCAGCAGAGAGCCGGATTGGAGGTGGAGCAGCCAGGGCTCCAGCTGGCGCCTGTACGAGACACAGGCAACTCAAGCACAGGATGATGAATTACCATACCAACCTCCTATTTTTAGTTTGCTTTAAAAAAAAGGCTTATATATCCAAAGAGAGACAGAGAGAAAGACTGATCTTCTGTCTGCTGGTTTACTCTCCAGATGGCCACAATGACCTGGGCTGGACGAGGCTGAAGCTAGGAGCCTGGAACTCCAGCTGTGGGTAGCAGGCGTCCAAGCATGTGGACCGTCTTCTGCTGCCTTCCCAGGTGTGATAGCAGGGAGGTGTTTCAGAAGTGGAGTGTCTGGGTCTTCAACAGATTCTTACATATAGGATACAGGGGTTACAGGCAACTGCTGAGCTCACCATGTCAGCCCCTATTTTCAAAGTTCATGATGACTGTATGCCTCTTCCAGCCCTCTCCCACAGGTGTAGAAAGCTGAGAGCAGCAGCAGGGCCTGAGGATCGGGCCCCTGGGGACCCAGCTGGTCAGGCTTCTTGCAAAACAGAACCCTCCTGGCTGTTCTTCCCAGACTGTGAGCCGCAGAGGCCAGGCCAGGGTGAGCTGCTCAGCATCTGTCTCGCTCTTTTCACAGGTGCCCCCTTTTGTCCTTGGGATTTGTAACCACACTCTGAATCTCAGCCAACCTGAGTGGTTTTGGTCTCCTGCCCCTTCCTTCATGCCAATCCACTCTAGGACTACTGAATGCACCGGTGTTTGTGTTTGGCCAAGGATGATAGTGTGCCTGCACAGCCGTGTTGAGCTACCCTCCTCCATGGCAACCGGGAAGTCACTTTCTACATGCAGACACAGACAGTCTCAGTCTTGGACAAGCAAGAGATCTGACTGTTGTATGTGTGAACTTGGTGCAGCCTCGCTGTATTCCTGTGTCCATCTGCCTGCCTTGGACAGAGGTCTCATTATTGGGCCTTACGCAATCAGCACAGGTGTTTTCTGCAGAAGTGTTAAGGTAAAGATGCTTGTTAACCAGAAGTCAGGTCTAAGGCATGCTGGAGAATGATGTCCTGGGGCAGGGTCCCGTGTCATTGTCCACTGAGGGTTCAGCAGTGTCACGGCTGTCACCAGGAGTGTCTTTCAAGGAGTGCTGGGATTGGTGGAAAGGGGGCCAAGTACGACCTGCACCGACTTGCTGTCCCCACCACCAGGGACGCAGCTTGGAGACTCTGGGGTCACAGCACTTGGACTGGGACTGCAGCTTTGCTGGATGACGTTGGGCAAGTTCATGAACTTCGAGTTTTGGTGTCCCTGTCCACCCACTGGGTTCAGTTCTGCCCCCACCACAATTGTGAAGCTTTTATGGAGTCACAGAATGTACCTGGTGTGTCAAGTTCCCAGCCTGGGGTTGAAGTTCCATGAACAGACAGAGGTAGTGGTCAGGTAATCAGGTAAAACACAAGCTTTCCACATCTAGGAAGTTCCATCTGGCAAGCGTTCGTTCTCACTTCCTTATGACCTCGGCTGTGGCCTTCCTGGGGTCTGGTACAGTCTTCAAGTCCCCTAAACATCTTCCCAAACTCCTATCCCCAACAGGACACAGACAGAGAGAGAAGGCAGGCAAGCAGAGCTAGTCCCTTCCTCCTGAGGGGTCCTGGGACTGCAAGAGAGGCAGAGACCCATTGTGGGCTCAGACCTGTCTCCCAGGGACCTTATCTGACTTTCCGGGCAGAAGCACATGACTGGTTTGCTTTAAAAGTAGAAAAATGGAAATCATGGAAAGCAAATACCACTGAAAAGAAATTACAATTCACTTACCTCCCCAAAGAACATTCTGGAAACTTGAGCAGTTTCAGGATGGGATCCCCAGGGGGCGAGCCCGGAGAATGGCCTGACCTACCTGATCCCTTCAGGAAAAGTGCAACCCAATGATGATGACAGGCCTGTCTTTAAGGTTCTGGTCAAAAACCTGTTTTCTTTCCCACAAATGGCCCTGTCCTACGCAAACCATGGAGCAAATCAAATGCAAGTTTTAAAGTTCACGCTGACCTTTTTTTGGTGTCTGGGACAATGCAATCTTTTCAGTCTGTAATGGAAAAGAGATTAAGTTACCTGCCTCGCTCCTTCTCATTTTAAATGCCTCAAGAGTTTTCCCCAAACTCTCCTGTTTGGTGCAAGCAGCAGGATTGCTCACAGGCGTAGAAGAGTTATTGGTAATCTGATTTGATTTTTATGCCTCTTCCAAAGAAAACTATCAGCTTTTCTTTTCTTTTCTTTTTTTTTTTTTTTTTTAAGAGATCATTTATTTGCTGGAAAGGAAAAGTGACAGAGAGAAGGGGAGAGACAGGGCGAGACGGGGGTGAGGGCAGAGAGAGAGAGAGAGAGAGAGATCATCATCCACTGTTTGTTCCCCAAATAGCTGCAGCAGCTGGGTCCGGCCTGGGTGGAAGCCAGGAGCCAAGAACTCCCACGTGCACAGCAGGTGCCCAAGCGCTTGGGCCCTCTGCAGCTGCGTTCCCAGCACATTAGCAGGGAGTGGATTGAAAGTGGGGCAGCTGAGACTCAGATGCCAGCATTGCAGGTGGCAGCTTAAACCCTTTGCATCCTAGTACGAACTGCCAACTTCCTGGTTGAGCATCAGCTTTTAAGTTGCTGTGTTCACAGTGTATAAGCTCATGTTGCTTAGCTATAGGTGACTGAAATCAGGACAGCGGCCTAAGGGGTAAACAAACAAACAAACATGATTTAAACTTATTCAAGAAGACCATTCTCTGGGCCTGGAGCTTCTCAATGCCAGCTTTTCCAGAGTTTTATTTGGATTTTGTGTTGTATTTCTCTGGTCCCTACTTCAGCGTCACAGTGTCCTGGAATGCCAACTGGCCCAATCCTTTCTCTAAATGGCATTTTTTTTTTTTGGTGGGGGGGTGCATTTTCTTTCCCCAAATTCCCAGCCCTATGGCAGGAGACAGAAACAAGAGTACTCTAAGGCCAACTAGCAGAACTTTCTTCGACTAGGAAAACAAATAGAATCAGATAACCACGTCTGTTTTCCTGGACTTTACTGGCCCATGCCCTGGAAGCTGCTGGAAAGGCTGTGACACCTAGGGTCAGAGTTGTCTGTAGGACAACAGGCCTCCTGTCACTCTGATTTTTCTGGCTCATCTCTTCCAAATCTGCAGACACATTCCTGTGCTTTTAGATTTTTTTTTTTCCTTAAGTAACCTGAAAAGTTCCTGAACTCACTTGCCAGAGATGTTTGCCTGTCTATGCAGAGGAATGCCACCAAGCATGTGCTGTGTGGCTGCACCAGTGCGTGTGGCTATGAGACACAGGGGAGAGGATGGGGCAAGCAGGTGTGGCAGGCATCATAGTTAGGGGAGTCTGTTGTGGTGTCACACAGCAGTGTAAGGATGGTGAACAATCACATGTTGTATGTTCTAAAAGAGCCAGGAGTCCACACCATCTGCTGATAAGCCTGCTTGGATTATTACCTGATGCAAGAATTCAAATGTCACAATGTACATCACAAGCACGCACAATTCTTAGGTCAAAAGTTAAAATTGTATTTTAAAGAGTTACTTATTTGATCTGAAAGGGTGCATTTACAAAGAAAGCGAGCGAGCGAGAGAGATCTTCCATCCGCTAGTTTGTTCTCCAGATGACTGCAACAGCTGGGACTGGGTGAAGTTACACAGAGCCGGGAGCCTAGAGCTTTGTCCAGGTCTCCCCTGTGGGTATTCAAGCACTTGGGCCATCTTTGCTGCTTTCCCAGGCACATTGGCAGGGAGCTGGATTGGAAGGGGAGCATGTGGGAATCAAACTGGTATCCATATGGGATGCTGATATTGCGGGTAAGGGCTGAACCTGCCACACCACAATACTGGATCCCAAAATTTAAATTATTCAAGTTAGAATAGCTCATTCACTATTTCACTTTAAAGGACACATTGGAGAAGCACCTTAATATTACAATAATGTCAAGACTTCTATAAACCAGATAAAAGAGTACACTGTCTTACATACATTGGTTCACTTAATTCTCAGGACAACAACTCTGTGACGTACATATTTTGATTGCCCCTCCTCTGCCCGCCATCTCATTTTGCAAGTGAGAAAATGAAATCACAGAGAAGTTAACTGTGTTTCAGGTCACACACATTGCTGACAAGTGGCAGAGCTAGGCTCCAAAGTCCAGCTGTCTGCTATCACCACCTGATGCTTTCCAAGCTGGCACTTAGCACCTGCCTAGTGTCTTTAAAACAATACTTCCTCAGCAAATTACAAAGCTTACAAATGACTGGATCCAGGCCCGGTGGCGTGGCCTAGCGGCTAAAGTCCTCGCCTTGAAAGCCCCGGGATCCCATATGGGCACCGCTTCTAATCCCAGCAGCTCCACTTCCCATCCAGCTCCCTGCTTGTGGCCTGGAAAAGCAGTCGAGGACGGCCCAAAGCTTTGGGACCCTGTACGCGCGTGGGAGACCGACCCAGACAACACTTCATTCTGTAAAGTAGAATGAATGTTCTGATGGGCTGAACAGAGGGGGTGGATGGACACGCAAAGAGAGGCTGAAGAAATCAAAGGAAAGAACGAAAACCAACTTGCCTGTTTCAGATTTGCTTTGATCCTAAGGCAAGGACTGGGAGACAAAACAATAGAATAACTGGTCAATATCGGGTGACTTTGGGTTGTTTTCTTGTTCATGACTGGAGCAAACTCCATTATCATGTCATTAGAAACTGGGAAATGTGTCTGTCCTCACTCTCTCTTGATTTTGTCATTGTGACTTGGCTTAGGCTTTATGACACAGAACTTGAGTGAGAGTGACTCCATTCTGAATTTCAACTCGGTCTCTTGGGGCCTGGTGCAGAAGCTGAGTCCAGAACAGCAGCCCTACTGAATATTTATTTAACAAACCTCATGTTCAAAGCAAATAAGTTCAGTAACTAAATGAGGTAACTCTTAATGGCCTAGCCCAGGGCAGTGTACTTTTTACCTGTGCTGCGGAGTTCTGCGGTTAGCGGTCGCGGAGGGGAGGACCCTGCTCTCTGCAGTCAACACCAGGGCGCCCTCCAGACTGTGGCTGGCACAGTTGGGTGGCGGCCACCACGGTGACGGCTCCTCAAGCTTTAGGGCCGTACTTTTTGAGGGGTCACACGACCTTCGCATAGCTGGAGTCAGTGTCCAGGCTCCAGGCACTGCAGGGGAGGCTGGCAGAGTGACCCAGTGACAGCATGGAAGGTCGGGGCATAGCCTCGGCCACCAATCCGCAGCTCTGAGTGGACGGAAAGCTACAGACTAGCTCTACATTGTCCCACAGCATCCTCCCTCTAGAAGTGAGTGGAAATTTCCAACTTTGGCACCAGTCTTCCAAGCTTGATGACCAAGAGGGGAGTTTTGCACACCTACCTCCAGAGGCAAAATCATTAGCCTTTCAAGGATTACCCTGGCTAGTTTTCTCCTGTGGGCACAGCACAGACATGCTGAGTATTCCAGAAAGTTCGAGGGCTGGTGGGAAATTTTAATAAGGGTGGGTTCAGCCATGAGCCCTGGCTGTTAAGGTTGGATGAAATATTCTGAACCCTCGAATCCATGGGGACTACTTCATTCTTAAGGCCTGTGCCTTAAGAATAAGACAAACGTATGTATAAAAATGTTACAACAAGGTGACTAAATCAGAGAGGGCATATATGTATCTTTTTATTGATCTCCGACTTGGCCTGGCCAAGTGATCCCATTTGGAGGGAGTTTGCTGCTGGCAGCTTCCCGAGGTGGCCGTTGGTGATGCCTGCCTCGTTTTCAGACTTAACAGCCCATTAGAGGCAGGCTCTGCTCCCCTCCCTCAGCATGGACCCCGGGTGCTAATTCCTAATGTGAGGCTGAATTATTCATGGGAGACATTTATCTCCCTTACCCAGTGATTAATCTCTTGATGCTCTCCGTGGTCTCCAGACCAGGCTGTGAAAGCATAATGTATTTGGCATCCACACGTCACCCTCACTCATGGCATCTTTGGCCTGGCACCAAGGGGTTAAAACAGAGTTACTGAGGCAGTGCCAGGCAATTAGGTAATTACAAAACACTTTTTTTTCCTCTTAATTGTGGGAACCTGATGAAGCCATGGACACCAAGTTACAGCTTTCTACGTTGGGTGTGAAGGTTTTCAAGTTCTAAGAATTTTTTAAAGTTGTTTGCAGTTTTCCAAGCATGCTGTGACTTTTTCTGCAGGAATTCATCTTTCCTCATAAGAAAGTGTTTCCAAGTTAATCAAGAGTGTGGTATGCAGTGCTGACTGGGCACCAACGATATGCCAGCTTCTGGCTAAGCACTTTGCAAGTGCATGTCGCTTGGTTCCCTCTCCCAGCATGTGGTATGGGTAACGGTACACTGCAGGGCTCCAGCTGCGACGCTGTTGCAGGCCCTTGTGTAATGAGGTTTGTACTTGACATTTCTTTGTGATTCAGATACCATCCATTGCCAGTCCACTCTTGGGTGGGGAGCTACTGCTTCCCTAAAATCTCTACTGGCTATCCCAACCCCCAGGATCTCAGAAGGAGACTAGGCTTGGCTGTCCCAGGCTAGGAAAAGTGACCGCCTTCAAAGGGCGGTGGAGGAGTGGGCCCTCGTCACTGTGACTGTTGTCCTGGTGGAAGGAGGACAGCAGCCCCCACGGCCACACCGAGGATGGCACGCGAGGACCCAGTCCAGAGGGGGCTGCTCTGGACAAGTTTACCTCCCCAGCCTCGTTCGGACGTTCGGATCCCAAGTCTTGTGTTAACGGTGGATGGGTTAAGGACACAGCCTTGCTCTGGTGCCCTCTGGGAGGTTTTGGGTCTCTGAGGGCTTGCCAGCGGGAGGGAAGTAGTTCTGGCAGAGTTGGTTACGGACAGCCCAGTTGGGCCTGGTTTAATTTCTGACCATTTGTCTGCACCTGCTTTTCTACAGGCAGCCTCCCCCAGACAGCGCTGAGAGCGTGGGCAACACGACAGCTCTTCCAGGCAGTCTTCGTTGTGGGCTCCAGGGTGCTCTGTTGGCTGCTGCACGCACCCGGCAAGCTGTGATGCTCATGGCATGCCAAGTCTGCCCTGCTCTGCTTGGCTCCTCTCTGTGCACACCATACATTCTGTATCAGCACTATGCCACAATGTATAAGCTTTGCACTCAAAATTTGGCCACTCGGTGGATGGAGACAAAGAAGGATTTGCAGTGGGAACCTGGCCGAGGCTTGAGAGAGAAAAGACTCTCTCTGCCACACCCACACCCACAAGCTCAGGTATGAATAGACCATGTCCCAGTTGCTCCACTCTCTGTCTTGGTGGTCACCCTTTCGCTGGTGGACACATAGACCTGTTGTTTTTCCTGTTAGGGGACAGGGTCATGTTCTGCGTGTCACTGAGGTCCCCAGGAGTAGCTCACTAAAGTTATTCCCGTTGAATCCAAAGTTGTCCAGCCAGGGAGAGGGACTGGGCGGTCTTCCACCCAGGTCGCATGAGCACTAAGACCCTCACATTAAAATCTTTGTTAAGCAAATTATTAGGAAATGTATACGATCATAGCTTTAAGGATTTTGCGACTACTCTGAATTTTGGGTTACAGGTGTACGACATCTTTTCTTCTGATCACTATTTATCGCCCCTGGCTCTTTTCCTGCTGGATTATGGTCTTTTGGCTCTTTATTTAATGAGCACTTTATTTAGCAGAACATTAAGCCTTTGACTACAAATTAAAACCAAAATATGCTATCTCAAAAAAATGATAGGAAGTTTAATATAAAGAACAGCCTCAAAAAGCAGGAGGAGGGAAGAAGAATTTGTGATTTAAAAAAATCTTAAAAATCTTCCAGATTTTCCTTGATTTCTAGAAGATCCCACCCAATAGACACTCTGGTCCATCTTTGCCAGGAAGGCATGATTTGGATGCCAGGAGGACAGGGCGCATCCCTCGGCTCAGAGAACCCACTGTCTGCCCTGGGAGGCAGCTCTGTGACCATGCTCATGTGATGAACAGTTTGCTGGTGAAGTGTGGAGGAAGAACAATTCAGGAAAAATTCTAATGTGATTCAAGTGAAGGGATCATGGCAGATTTCCCTGAACAGCAACAGGGGACAATGACATTGGCTTTAGGGAGGAATAGGTAGTTTTTTGGGGGGGTCCAGAAGAGGGTGGGGGAGTTCTGGCAGATGAAGGAAGCAGGGTGAGCAAAGAAATAGAGGCATAAAGTTGGTGAGTGGAGATCTAAGACTTGGACACAGGGTGCGCCCAGTGGACCTATAGGGGATAAAAAAGAAAGGAAGGGGTGGGCATTTAGCCTGGTGGTTAGAGGCCTGCAGCCCATATCAGAGTGCTTGGCTTTCTCAGATCCAGCCCTGACTCTAGCTCCTGCCAGTGTAGAGCTGGGGGCAGGAGAGATGGCTGGAGGGCTTGAGTTCCTACACCTACGTGAGAAACCTGCATTCCATGTGCTATTCTTGGCTTCTGCCCAGCCCAGGCTTGGATGTTGGAATGATGCAGCAAACAGAAGCTCACTCTATCTCCCTTTTACATAAGTAACTAAAATTCTAAAAGAAAAGAAAAGCGAACTGTGGTTGGAGCACCTTGTAGATGAGTTAGACACATGTTAAGAATCACAGGCATAGGGGCCAGTGTTTGGCAGAGCAGTTACGTCACCTCTTGAGACACCAGAATTCCATATCGGAAAGACCGATCTGAGTTCCAATTACCCCACTTCCAATCCAGCATCCTGTTAGTGTATACTCAGGTAGGCAGCAGGTGATTGCCCAAGCAAATGGGCCTCTAAAACCCATCTGGGAGACTCCAGCTGAGTTCAGGGCTCCTGGCTTTAGCCTGGCCCAGCCCTGGCTATTTGTGGAGTGAATGAGCAGATGGTACATTACTTTTTCCCTCTCTCTGCCTTTCAAACAGAAATGAAAATGAATTTTAAAAGCAGCATCACAGGGACATTCTTTGAAAACACAGGCAGCTGGGCCTGCCCCAGATCCGTGGTTTCAGACTCTCTGGAAGTGGCTTCCAATGAGCAGCAGGCTTAAAATCACTGCCGCTGCTTCTCTCAATGTGAGTGAGAGGCCAGAATATCTCTAAGCCAAACTATCTTAGACTTCTGGTCTCCTCCTGCACACCCAGGCAAGGGACCAGTCCCCAGCACCACCAAAGAGCACACAGCACTGTGCAAGCACCACAGCCGAGGGAAGGAAAGACCCAGACAATGAACTTGAAAATGTGCCTCTCTGTGTGTAGCAGACACTGGACCCGAAGCATCACCTTGCCTGGATATCAGTTGGCAGAGGATATTGGGTGACCAGATGCTCAATATTTCCACTTTTTATCTAAACTATCTGTCATCATTTGGGGTCAGAGGTGTTGACCTGTATTGTAAGGAGCAGAATTCCTGCCTGGCCATGACCTTGGTAGTTACCACCATGGCCTTGGTTTTGCCTCCATCAGTTCCACCTCTTGGGATGGTAAATATTGACACTCACCATTCCAGGAATCAATATCTCTGTATTAGCCTCTTATTTCACTAATCAATGTGCGCATCTGGGAGCCTGTGGGTGTGCAAAGTGACATCAGCCTTTGAGGATGCTGCTCCTAGCTGAAAGCTGTGCCCCTGCACTCCTTCCCTGCTCCCTGCCCCTGTGGTGGCCAGCTCTGCTACCTGTCCACTGAGCACCGGCACTCCTTCCCTGCCAGCCCTGGTACTTGTCCATTCTGTGCCTGCACGCAAAGCTCCCAGCAGGGGAGGCTCTGCCTTCCCAGATTTCAATGTCAATATTCTCTAAGTAACTTCTCAAAACAAAATGCAACCTTTGGTTAAAAATGTGTTTTTTGTCCAGAATTAAGTTCTGGTGCATCTGTCTGGGTGGGCAAGGATCACAGCATCTTGGTAGTTAAGGGGACTGGAAGTGAATGCTCCAGTGTCCTGATCCTCTAGGCATGCTTGCTACACACAGGGTGACTGGCTTACTGTGCTACGGAAGCAAAGGGGGCTTGAATGAAATCCTATCTATGAGATTCCCCCACACAACAGGCCTAGGGATGCAGTGTGGTGGGCATGACGCAGATGAGGCCTCTAGAATTGACCAAGGAGGGAGGTCTGGAGCTCTGGGGCCAATGGACACAGGCCAGGTTGATGGGGATCTGCCCTCTGGACCATCTGACAGCGTTAGGCACCACAGAGGGGATAAACTTCTTTCAACGCTGGCTCCCACTCAGCTTGGAGACTGCTGGGGAAAGCAGGAAGGGCCCAGGGTGGATTCAGCAATAACTGTACACAGTAGGGGTTTTGTATTAGGAAAAATGCATTCCTATACACAGGAGGGCACTTCAATAAACTTGTGGGTAAATTGGAGCTAAAAGCTCAGCTTCTTTCAATACCAAAAAAAAAAAATATTAGAATTCAGGAATACTTTTTTTTCACAATATAATTTTCTGTAAACTTTTTTGAAGTCTTCTCATACAATTGTAACTTGTAGGAATTTAGTCTTTTCTAAAAGAGATGTATTTCATTGCGACTAACCCAAAAGGTCATTTCATCTATGAGCTAAAACACTTTAATCTACAAGAGACTTTAATTCCACCTAAACATCACCCATTGCCTGTTCTTAAAATGTCTTTTATTCCCGTTGTAGGCAACTGCTTAGGTTGCCTTGTGCCTAGGCAAGTGTTACACTGCGGGGAGAAGAGCGGCTAGTCACTGGCAGGCATTCTGGGACTGGTTAATGCCAAATGTGTGTTAATGACACAGTTGCTAATTCTTTTCCCCGCTCCTTTTTAAAGGTAAGGGAGGAAGGTGAGGAACTCCAGGCTGGGACATGCCACCCTGCCCTCTAGGTGTTGGGGACTGAAGATTGCCCAGGGAAGAGATGTGGGGACACGTGGGAGTGGCTAAGGGCAAGTTCAACAAGGAAGGAATGATTAGTTGAATCTTTTCATGGGCTGGGCCACTGCACTTGCAGGTGGGCGAGAGAGCTAAGATGGAGTGGTTTAAGGGAGAAAATCAGAAGGCATGTCTGGATCAGGCTGAGGCCCCCCACCTACATGGGATACCTGGGCTGGGGTAAATTGCATTGCCTGATACCCAACTGCAAAAGCTGGGGTTGGAGTATGCCTGGCTGGGCTTACCCTCCTGAAATACTGGTGCAAGGGGTGGGCCACATCAAGATGGGCTGCAGCACCACCTAGAATGCAAGAGAATTAGACCTGCGGGCTATTCTGTAAGGGAACTCTGGGTTTGCTTCTGCAGGATGGCAGCATTCTCTGTGCAGAGAGCTAGAGGTCATGACTGGCCAAGTAGGCTGGATCACAGAACCCACCTGACACTCCAGGGAGCTGGGACTCGGAGGCGGCCAGGCGAGGTCAGGCTGCAGCACCCACCAGTACATACAAGAGCCAAGACAGATGGCAGGGCATGCCAAGCAGGGCCTCAATGCCCCCAGCACACATGAGATCCAGGGCTGGGAACAGGCTTGGTAGGGGAACTTGGCAAACTCTTCTACTGGGTTGCAGCTCTTGCTGGGGATCACAAAAGTTGAGACTTGGGTGGGTCAGGCCAGGCAAGGCTGTAGGCAGCACTTGTCAGAGTTTGTATGGGCCTGGTCTGGAGGCAGAATGGACTGGGCCAGGCCTTAGCACCCACTGGCAAGCATGAGACCTAGTACAGAGTGTGGCCCCTCCTGGGTGGGCTAGGCTACAACACCTGCCAGTTCAAGTGAGAGCTGGGCTGGGCCGGGCTAGGCTAGGCTGCTGCACCCACTGGGGAGACCTGGGACTGAGGGCAGGCTGAACAGAATCAGGTTGTAGCTCTTGCTGGTGAATGCCAACACTCTGGGTGAGCCATCTCATAGCACCTGCTGGCATAGACAAGATTCAGGGCTGGGAGCAGGCCTAGTAGGGAACTCTGGAGACTCCATTGCTAGACTGCTACTTTGATCGGTGAACATGAGATCTGGGATTGGGGGCAAGCCAGTCTGGGGGCAGACTAGGCTGGGCTAGGCTGGGGTAGGCTGGGCTAGGTTGCCATACCCACTGGTGAGCACAAGAGCCAGAATGGGTATGGGCCAGCTGGGCTAGGCTACAGCACCAGCTGACAAGCGCCAGATTTGTGAGCAAGGCATGTCAGGATGGACTGCAGTACCCCCTGTCAGGCACAAGATCAGGGCTGGGAACATGCCTGGCAGGAGATCTGTGGGCATTCCCCTGATAAGCTGTACCTACTGCTGCTGAGCACAAGAAGCAGGGGTGGTGATTGGCCACGCTGGACAAGGCAGCAGCCCCTGTGGTATATGCGAGGGCTGTTTCTGGGGGCAGGTCAGGTTGAACCAAGCCACAGCATCCATGGATGTGCACAAAAGCTGAATGAGATACCAGCTGGGCTAGTTTAGCTCGCAGCCGAGGCTGGCATGTGCAGAAACAGGCGTTGGGGACAGGCCTGTTGAGGGTTATTGGAGGTCACCCTAGCTAGGACACAGCACCCGCTGCTGCGCATAGGGCTTGACCACAGCATTTGTCAGATGCAAGACTGCAGGAAGAATTGACCAAGCATTCACCAGCATGTGGGTTGGCTGGTGACGGTGACAGACTAGACCTGACCCTGCACTGGCGGGCACATGTAAGGGTCAAGTCTGAGATCAGCTCAAACAAGTTTCTTGGGGAACTCCCCAACTAGCCACTGGACTCAGATCCTGCCCATGGGGACAAGCGCAGGACGTGCGGTCTGACCTTGGAGTGCATGTGTCAGAACTGGACCGCCTTAGCTGCTGATCCATGCACAGTGGGCAGCATGGCCAGATGCACATGGGACACAGGACAGCCAGCTCACCCAGGCCAGCAGGGGATGTCAACTGCCTCATGAGGCGGAAAGTAGAGCACGTTGGACAATTCTCCTGTCCAAGACGGCAGCATGTTTCTGGGCATGGGGATGCATTAAGAGGGACCTGGTCAGCCAACAGATCTTGGAAAGATTTTTTCAACCATGGAGCAATGAAGCCAATAACTTCTCAGAACTATCAAACCTCTCAAGTAACCCTCGAAACACTCTTCCCTACATCAGGGTCGCTAAGGTGTCATCAAAGAACCAGTCCCCATCCCAGGTGCTTGATGCAGTTTGACAGCAAGGAGTGGCCCCACGCCCTCCTCCCCGTGGACACGGGAGAAAAAAAGAGCAATTGTCCCATTCCCCTTCCTCCACACCTGATCCTCCCCACTCTAGTCAGAGGCCCCCATAGGCATGCATCCCTCTCAACTATGTAAGCAATATTACAAGAAAAATAAATTTTTAAGTCTTCTTTACAACGAATTTGTGCTCTTAATAAAAAGACTCACAAATTGGAGTACACATAATTTTATTTAAAAAACCCAAGGTAACATTTTCAAATATATTTTTAATGTTTTCCATCCCACACATCTCTTGCAGCCCTCTACCAAACTCCTTCCTGATCCGCAGGCACCGTGTCTTTGTGAGCCTCGGTTCACACCACATATGACAGCTACCCCTTGTCGCGGAGTCGTGTTCACGCTAATAACTGCTCGTGTTTTTAAATTATGAGGACGACTAAATCCTCATAGCAGAAACTGTGGATCTTAGAGTGCAACAGAGAAGCAAGTGTGCAAGGCCTCCGCGCCGAGGCAGCCTGGCTTGCATTTTGGCCTGTTCGCTCCCAGCCATGGTTGTGTGCATGTTGTATGTGTGTGTCTGAGTTCGGGTGATAGTGTGTGTAAGTGTGTGGCTGTGCACATGTGTATATGTGTGTGACTCTGCAAGTGTACGCGTGAGTGTGTATGTGGTATGACTATGTATGAATATATGCGTGGGTGTGTGGGAAGAGGTGTGACTGGACTGTGTATGTGTGTGCGGTATGACTGTGAGTGCATTTATGTTTGCATATGAGAGTGTGACTGTGGGCTGTGTGTATGTGACAATGTGTGTACATTTGTGTGAATGTATGAACATGTGTATGAGTATGCATGTGGGAGTAGATGTGACTATGGGCTGTGTGTATGTCTGTGTGAGTGGCTGTGACTATGTGTATGTGTGAGTAGGTGAGGCTACATCTGTGTGTATGTGAGAGAGCGTGTGTGTCCTAAATTTACAAGGACAAAACAAGACCAAGTAGCTTAGAGCGGCTGCGGTGGGTGCCACTCAACCACTTGTTTGGAGGGCCTTCTACAATTCCAGGAAAATGCATGTCACACAACTGTGCGTGGATGCCAGTGCCCTCCACGCCTCTGTCCCTCCTTCCTGCGCGTGCTGCCTGCAGCAGGTGGCACTCAGAGGGGGGGCCTTTCCCAGCCCGGGCGCAGCTCCGCAGGCAGCGCTGATCTGGGCCCGTCGTCGGGCTCACAGTGGAGCTCAGGCTTGGTGCTCAGCCCCACTTGCTGAGGGATGACGGGTGGACTGTGCACAGTCTTCTCTCGACAGCCAAGCGCCAGGCACACAAAGCGCACTCACAGAGCAGGGACGATGCCAGTGACTAGGCTACAGCAGAAAGACAAAGAAATACTCAGGCCAGGGAGCCAGGGTGCCAGAGGCCAACAAGATGGCCGGCCTCTCTGTGTCGTGGGTTTGCTCCGAGACACCATGCGCTCATGGACCTTGTGATTGAACAAGCTGCTCAACTTTCAGCAATGAGCTCGGGTGTTCGCTGACTCTGACAATTTTCCCTTCTTTGAGAGTTGTCAGCTTGCAAGGCCTCTTGTAGCAAAACTGGGTGCTGACTGCAAAATTAAAAGTGAGAAATAGCCATGAGTAACAGAGAGCTGCCGGCGGGCAAGCTGACACTCTGTCTTCTGGTGTGGGTCACAGAACCAGGAGAGGCATCTGGTTTATGGCTTCTGTGGCCTCAGGGGACAAGGGACGCAGAAAGAGCTGGCAGGGGCCACTGCAACAAGGAGCTCCTGGCCCTTGTGGACTCAAGGAGGCACCCTTCTGCCTTAGTTAGCTAAGGCTTCTCAGAGCTGGGCAGGGCCATCCGTCAGCAGGCATGCATAACCCTGAGTCAGTCATCGTTTCATCCTCAGCTTCTCCTGGTGAGAGAGCTCGAGTGTGATGCGGTATTATCTTTTCTGATTAAGGTCATGACTTTTAAAAACTCTGGTTTTCCTTCCCTAAAGAATCCAGTCTCCACAGCAAGTAGGAGAAATGTTGCCATTGGCTGGGTGGGGACATCTATTCCTGAGAAACGCCTGGAGCAGAATCCCCGTTGGGGAAACTTGAGACTCAAGACTAGGCACCTGCTGAGTTTGAGAAATGGGCACCAGGGAAAAGAAAACTCATACTGTAAAACTTCCCGGGGGAGGGGCAGAGAGGACCAGTTCAAGCCACTGGGGTAGAGAGCCAGTGAGCCAGAGGCAAGCAGGTCCCCGAGCAGCTGCCTCTGCCTTCACACCTGTGAGGTGTGCACCTGAGTCAAGGTCTGCTCATTCAAACAGAGAAATCTGTTTCTTGAGAATGAAACATGCAGAGAATGGAAGCTAGGAGCCTGAAACTCCATCGGGGTCTCCTGTGTGGGTGGCAGGAACCCACGCACCAGGGCCGTCCTCTTCTGCCTTGCCACACTGGTAAGGTAGAATACTGCTGTCTTACCATTTTCACTCCATGACTCAACCTCAAAGACTCTTTCTTGGTGGGAAAGGAATTAAGTGTTATTGGAAATGACAGCTGCTTCTGCTTGTACATGGAAGAATTCACACATGAGAAGGAGAGTAGCACCGAGCGAGGCCACAAAGTTTCATGAGAAAGCACCTGCCAGACCAGGGGGGCATCTCAGAAACGCAGTGAGCGCCCAGTCTGTAATGAGACTGGGGTCCTTACGTACATGGGTAAGAGTCATCCCCTGTTTCTGCTGGGTTACTGCTAGGGGAAGGGCTCTATGCAGGTGGAATTCTGGGAAGATCCTCCCAGAATCCTATCAGGGCAGGGTCACTGGATTTGGAGGAGACCCCTCGGCTGCCCTCAGAGACAGGGCTGGAACCCTTCTGACCTGCTTATGGAGCAAACACATTAGTTCAAACAGAGAATTGTCAATCTGCCTTTGTGGCCTGCTTCACCGTCTGCCGCACAAGAATCCCCGTGTTCAAAGTCCCATTTGTCTTGGCTCCTCTCTCACATGCATACATAAGTTGACATCTCCTGGGCTTCCAAACGGAAGGTAGGAGAAGGCCGAAGGTGGTGGAAAAACAGAGAGGGAGGAGCAAGGGGAAAGGTGGGAGAAGATGCTGGAAAGCACAGTGAAGTTCTTGCGCTGTGGCTCTGCTCTAGCCCCGCCCACCCCAGTCCGCAGCTTCTAACCCCAGGATCTTGGCTCTCATGCTACTCGCTGCCTTTGATCAGGGTTCTCACAGTCACCAGACTCCTTGGGTAGCCAGCAGAGGCCAACTAGGCCACACTGCTTTCCATTGATTCTTTATTTTAAACAAGGGTTGTGTAGATTGCTACCCACCACCCCCCTGGGGGAGTGAGAAGAAAGGAAAGACTAACAGCACAAAGTCTCGCATTTATCGGAGTGTCTCTTCCCAGGGGCAAGAAAGCACGCAGCAAAATGAAACGCCCTCCATCTAGAAATGTAGAGAAGCACGAAGCCTGTGCATACCCGAAAAGCTCAGCCTCGGTGCAGAAAGCAGAGGGGTAAGGACATGGAAAGAGAAGGCTCTTTCATGAAACTGTTAGCTCGTAGAGGATATACAGTGTTTTCTGAATGAATGTGTCTCTGGGAAGAAATAGTAACTTTGGAGCCATGTGATTAATATCTACAAGTCATGAGCAATTGAGCCACTGAACCACCAAAGCCGGGACATGGAGTCTTGAATGGGCAAATGAGCTCAGCTCCTAATGTGCTCTCTGGCATCAAATCTGTTCAGCAGGAGCTGGGGGGAGAGAAGCGTCCTCTGAGATGTGACTACAATAGCACCATCACTCAACACCATCAGCAAGTGCAGCCACACTGGTCTCGGCCAGACGTGATACGAAAGAAACCAGACTTGGTTTCCTAATGAATGTCAGCAATTAGGCAGGAGCCTGGCCCTCCCCCCACCCCGTTTTTCTTTGGAGACTTCTTCCAGATGGTGCTCCTTTGGGCAACATGGCATCTCTGCTCTCTGTGGCTGCCCACAGAGCAGGACAATGGTGAGACCCGCCTCGGGCACAATGCTGGCTACCTCCATGCCAAGGCTGGTTATTAAAAGTGCCTTTGTGCACAGAGAGGCACCCAGAAGGGCACGTGGCCACCTCTTGATCTTTGGGTTTCTCTGATGGAAATGTTCTGGGAAAGACCGAGGGTGATAAGCAGCTGCTTTCGCCACCTCTGTCTACTTGACGCATACAACGACTTCGTCAGTTTGTGAGCCTTGTCTTGGCCAAGAGCCACAGGCTGGCCTGGCCTTCACAAGCGACAGGGATGCATTTTTACACCATTCTGGAAGCTGGAAACTGTGGATAGTACTGAATCCTACATAAACCGTATTTCTCCTATACATACTCATCCAAGATAAAGACTCATTGTCAAATTCAGTGCAATGAGAGATTAACAGCAATAACTAATAGTAAAGCAAAATAATTAGAATAACAGCCCGTAATACAATTTTCTCAGCATCCCTACTGTTGTGCTTTGGGGTCCCCTGCAGCACTGTGACACCAAGAAGGCCAGCTGGTGACCAAGATGCTTGGTAAGTGGCCAACGGGAGGGTACACTACACAGCATGGACTCGCTGGGCTAACGAGAGCATCCACATCCCAGGAGGCATGGAGTGGGACAG
Organism: Ochotona princeps; assembly: GCF_030435755.1. Taxonomy (NCBI): domain Eukaryota; kingdom Metazoa; phylum Chordata; class Mammalia; order Lagomorpha; family Ochotonidae; genus Ochotona; species Ochotona princeps. The sequence continues at coordinate 81,889,550 of NC_080838.1, forward strand.
CATCAAATTTTGTCATGTCACTCAGAATAACACGTGATTGAAAACTCATACATTGTTAGTTTCTAGAATTTTCTGTTGAGCATTTTTAGACTACAGTGAACCACAAGAAGGGAAGCCACAGGTAACGGGACACTATTATGACAGAACAGTGCCTTGTTAGTAAGAATGTTGCAGTCTGGCACACTTTGCATTGGCCCTTGGCAGAGGGGTGGGGAGTTTTCTCCACTGTTGATGTGAGATTCTGTTGATTTTCCATCCAGTTCATCAGCTGCAGTCTTGACTCCCCCAGTCTCGTGCTGGTTCCCTGGAAGGTGTCTCCCCAAGCTCTCTGCTGGGGTTGGCTGTGACTCGGTCCCCCGTCTATCTTTCCAGTGTGGGAGCAGTGATTTGCCCTTTGACCTCATTTCTCTCTGATGGGGCTTCTCCGTTGGCTTTTCAGGTTGTTTCATATTTTTGCTGGTTTTCAGGAAGCAGCCGTGTCATCAAAGGTCTTGCCACACCCAGACCTGAATCCCCACATCCAGCTAGCATCCTGTCGGAGAGTGTTGGTGGGTGGTAATGTTCTCAGTGCTTCCCGTGTGCCAAAGGCAGTGTTCAGCTTTCAGATAGAAGGTTATTTTTGTTTTCTTTGAAAATCCTTGCTGATAGCATTTCTTCCTCCGAGGACCTGGAATGTTTTATTCTTGTCTCTTGTCTTTTATGGCTACTGTGGAGCGTTTGGCCATCTGTCCAACATCTGTCCAACAGTCATGGACTGGATGTAGTCTCTTTACTGGTTGCTTTAAGGTCCCTTTACCTTGAGTGTTCCACCATTTTACTGGACTATGTTTCGATGTAGATTTCCTTTTATTTGTCATTCTTAGGACTTCTGAGTGTCCTGGTTATGAGAGTGCCAATTCTGCAGTTTCCTCTTCAAATGTATTTCTTCCTCCCCCAAGCTCCTGCCTTTCTTTTTCCTTTTATTGTTTTATGGAACTCTGGAGCACCTGGCTCCACACTCTGTGCATTTTAACCTATTTTGCATACCTCATTGTCTTGCTGAAACATCCTGGATAATTTAATGACACGTATTTTCCATTTCACTAATTCACTACTCAGCCGTGTCAAATCCTCTGATTAATAACCTGCAATATTCTCACTGAGATCAAATTAAATTCATGGCAGACAGAATCAGCCATTTTAAAGTTCACGAATATGTTGCTTCTCCTACATTCACCATCCTGCATGGCCACTTCAGTCTTGCTTCATCAAAGCATCTCATCATCCCGACAGAAAGCCCTGTGCCCACTGAGTCCCTATCCCACAGTCCCTCGCACTCCCGGTCTGCCTTTTCTGTCGTTAGCTTTGCCTCTTCTTGATTCTTTGCATAGATAGAATCATACAGCCTTTGACCATTTGTCTTTGGCTTTTTCAGTTGCATAACTGAGTGGCTCATCTATGTTTTGGAGTATCCTAGATTCTTCCTCATGCTGGCTGAGTCATAGTTCACTGCACATTTTTACCACCTCTTGTTTATCCATTCACGGGTGATGGACGTTTGGGTTGCTTCCGGCTTTTGCCAAGTGAATAGTACCACTCTGAGCAGTTCTTAACAAGTCTGCTTAAGTGTCAGCTTTCAACTTCTGGGTGGATGCCTTTAGGAGTGTAATTGCTAGGTTATATAGTCATTTTCTATTTAACTACTGAGTAATCATCATTACAATGAATGCTTAAAATTCAGTTATTTGTGACATGAATTTCTAGGGTGATTTGCTCACTCATTCTCATGATCATTTATAGAGGCTCATATTTTCAAGCCTTGCTTTAATTTCTTGAATTTTACTCGTGGGGCTGACATTGTGGCAGAATGTGATATTGGTGTCCTATATGAGAGAGCTGTCTGAAGTCCTGTCTTGTTTGTTCCCCTGCAAATACAAGTTCCTGGACCATTATGGCCCACGCAGGAGACCCAGATAGGAGTCCAGGCTCCTGGCTCCTGCCTGGCTCAGCCCTGGCTGCTGTCATCATTTGGGAGTGAACCAACAGATGAAAGATTTCTTTCTCACTCGCTCGCTTTCTCTGTCTCTCTTTTCTCTAGATCTATGCCTTCCAAATGAGTAAATAAATCTTTTAAAAAGATATTCACAGATAGCTAATCTTTTATAATAATAACTCCATTTTTTATCATTCCACCCTCAAAAGTTTGGTGGACATGATTTTGTGGCTTCTTGTTTATGCTGTGTGCGTGTGCATGTGTTGTAATTTCTCAGTGAAAGATTATGTTCTGTTGGATTCCTGTGGGCTGGGGTGGCCTTTGCCCCTTTAGTCCCCTGAGTGGCCCATCGACCTAGGATGATGTTACAAAGACTTCTGCACTGGAAGTGCCTTCACCAGACAGGTGAAATGGATGGTAGGATGCCACTGTTTCAGACACATTTTTGTCACTATAACGAAATACCTGAGGCAGGCTGCTCTAAAATAAAAGATTTACTTTGACCCCTGGATCTAAAGAATCACAGTCCAGTATAAGGTCCCCTCCATGGATCAACCTGAGGGGCATTTTTGCTGGCCGAGTCATGGGGGACAGATTTGTGAAGTCATGACAGCACAGGAGACATACAGCCTGTGTCCATCTGTTCCTGTGTGGTCTGCTACAAGCTCCCATCATTCAGTCTGATCACACCACAGAGGCTCCATCTGTAAACCCCATAGTTGGATTAAGCTTCCACCCTTAGAGTCCCATTAACACAGCATTTCAAGAACTGTATTTTGACACCTGGGCCATTTTAAATCACTGCCCCACATGTTGTGTTCCACTGTGGGTGCACGCGATATCTGTGTACATGGATTCTATCAGGCACGTTGAATGGGCCAAGTACTCTAAGCCTTGACAGTTTTGATCACCTGATCTCCCAGTTACTAATAGAGAGACTGAAGTTGCCAGTTGTTGGGAAGGAAGCATCTGCTTTATTTCCTTAAAGGTCTGCCCAACCTTGGCTGTATATTTTAGTGGATATACTATTTTTTTAAGATTTATTTATTTTTATTACAAAGTCAGATATACAGAGAGGAGGAGAGACAGAGAGGAAGATCTTCCGTCCAATGATTCACTCCCCAAGTGACCGCAACAGCTGGTGCTGCGCTGATCTGAAGCCGGGAACCAGGAACCTCTTCCAGGTCTCCCACGTGGGTGCAGGGTCCCAAGGCTTTGGGCCATCCTCGACTGCTTTCCCAGACCACAAACAGGAAGCTGGATGGGAAGTGGACTGCCAGGATTAGAACCGGCGCCCATATGGGATCCTGGAGCTTGCAAGGCGAGGACTTTAGCCGCTAGGCCACCGTGCCAGGCCCTAGTGGATATACTATTAAGTGAACCGAACTCTATTTATTCTACTGTTCCCTCTGTCTCTTCTAACATCATTTTTGCCATGGGGCTTACCTATTTAAGAGAGACAAATCCAAAGAACACAAGAAGAAAACCTGACGCTCCCTTCTCGCCCTACTGCCTTTGGCCTGGGGTCTTCAGCAGTGGATGTGACACAAACACTGGCCAGACGCTGCTTCAGCAGCCCCGACGCTGGTGGCACCTCTGCCACCATCGTGCATGCAGGGAAACTCCAAAATGTTCATGGAAATGGGAATAAAAGACAAGTTTCTCTGAGCGTGAAGTTCTTTTGAAATTTTTCCTAGCATGTATGTTTCATGAACTCATGAAGACCCTTTTCATGTGTGACTTTCAAATTTTTTTTTCGCAACCTAAGAAACTTAGGTTTCAACGCCATCTTCCACGCCCTTGTGAAGTTTCCTTGTATCTGCTCCTGGCGTTTCTCTCATGAAACTTGGAGTGATTCCCTCCTCCTTACCTGCTGTGAATGACGTGGGAAACGTGCTGAAGGACTCTCCTTAGACGTGCATTTCTTTACTCAGAGAAGTATTTTTGGACAAAATTGTGGATTTCGGCTAAAATACCTTGAACAGCACCCAAATTTTCGTCTCTTCACTATGTTTGTATGCACAGTTTTCTGCAGTATCCTTTAAAAACATTGGCAATAAGATCAAAAGATAATTATATAAGTTTTTATATAAATTCCACTTTTAAATGCCTGCTACCAATAATTGCACGTGTATGTCTTCTGGGTTTCTGCTCAATGAAGGATCGGCTGCTGGCTTAGATAAGACTCATCCAATATTGATGACAGTGAGAAGTCAAGGGCTGTTGATTTATGAACTAACATTTGTGCAGCATTTAATACAAGCATGAGGCCAAAAGATTTCAACAGCATTAGTGCATTAATCCTTATGGGAGTTTCAGGAAACAGGGTATGCTATAGTTGGAGAAACGGAGGTGTAGGTACTGCTTCTACACAGCAGGGCTGGGAATGTAGCTCAACGCAGTTTCCACAGTCCAGGCTCTCAACCACCACCACCGTGGATTCAGGCGTGGCAGGTGGCTGACACTCACAGGCCCTCAAGATAGCAGTGATCACATTGAGGCTTAGTCTGTCTCAGCAGGACCTTTGCTGACAAGTCAGCCCCCAGGGCTGAGGAGCTAATGGCCAAGCGAGGACTATATGGCCACGGAGACCAGAAGCCATGCCCTGGGTCAGCGGTTCTCCAGGCACAGGCCACCAATGCTGGGAGTCTCTGGATTCATTTCCAGGGACTCAGAGAACCATGCATTTTTGTTCTCACTGGTATCTGTGTGAAGTTGAATGCTGGCTCATGCCAGCAGGGAATGTCAGCCGAGCAGACTGAAAGCAGAAGTGCATCTGAGACTCTAGAAGCTTCTACTAAGCCGGATGTAAGAGAGTTTCAAAGACGTGATGCAGTGTCATCCTCCTCATTTTTTTGAGATTATTTTTCAGAATTGTTCTTAAAAAAAAAAGATTCATTCATTTTTGTCTGAATGACAGATTTTACAAAGAGAAGGAGAGACAGAGAAAGAGACAGAGAGAGACAGAGAGAGATCTTCCATCCACTAGTTCACTCCCCAAATGGCCACAACAGCCAGACCTAAGCTGCTCTGAATTTGGGAGCCAGGAGCTTTTTGGGGGTCCCAGGAACTTGGGTCATCCCCTGCTGTTTTTCGAGGTCGTAAACATAAAGCAGCCAGAACATGAACCAGTGCCCGTATGGGATGCCAGCGCTACAGGGTGGATTAGCCTGCTGCCCACAGTTGGCATCTTGTCAATAGCATGCTGTTTGCATTAACATGCAATAGTCGATTACCAACTTCAGTAACTTGGTAAACAAATGCTTTATTATTTTAATGCTTTGTTATTTTTAATTTCTCATAGGGTAAGTATTGAGAGAATTAATCTTTGTAAACTAGAACTCATTGGGATGTCTAATATCTTTTAAGCATGGATAGGAATCCTGAGACCAAATTGTTTTGAAATTCACTGCTCTGTGCCGTTTAAACGTGTCCTAAGCACTAACTTTCCAGCTTCCAGCTTCACCATGTCAAAGCTGACCTGGAAATGCAAGTGGAGACACATTTAAAACAATCAGACTCCTTCCTTCGTTCCTCACCATGACCCTCTGGGGCAACTATTGCTTTCCGCAGAGTCCACACTAGCCACTAAACCAATAGAGAAGACAGAAAACGTAAGAGCATGATGCACTGAGTGTGATGTGGCCCCAACACTGCAGATGAAAGCACCAGTGAGACATCACTACACACCAGGACGAACACCAACCACATCAGGCCCTGACAACGACTGGCAAGAAAGGAACTCTCCTTTGTTTGCAAAATGGTGTTGGCACTTTGGAAGGCCGGTGGGCAGTTCCCAACAACGGTAAATGTACTCTGAGTCATACGCTCCAGTAACTGCACCACCACAGAATCAAGACCTAATGCTGCAGACTCCTCTCCCTGTTCACGTTTTGCCAAAATTTTAAGGAAACCAAAAGGTCCTTGAATACGTGTGTGGATAAACGGTGGTTCATCCTTGGAACAAAGTATTACCCAACAAGATGGCAAGCCACGAGGTGACCTGAATGAATCTTCAGTCAGATATCTGACCTTGAAGTGATATAGACTGTACAATTCTAACTACGTGATGTTCAAGAAAACACAAAACTAGTCAGAGATTTTAAGAAGAATCAACAGTTTCCAGGAACGTGGTGGGAAGGCAGGAAGAGGAGGGCATAAAGGGATTTCACATCAGGGAGAATGCTCTGTGTGATTCCAGTGGGCGAGTCTACATCCTTGGATTCACCCAAACAAGGATTGAAAATATTTAAGAAGGAGCTAACATTGTGGATCAGTGGGTTAAGCAGCTGCCTGTGACACCAACACCCCATTTGAACACTGGCTCCAGTCCCGGCTGCTCCAACTCATTCCAATCCCCTGCTGTTGTTCCTGGGAAAACAGAACTGAAGGTGACCCAAGTGTGTGGGTCCCTATTACCTGTGTGGGAGACCTGGAAGAAGCTCTTGACTCCTGGCTGCATCCTGACCTAACTATCTGGGGAGTGAGCCAGCAGGTGCAAGATGGCAAGTGATGGCTACAAGGATATGAGCCTCTTCTTGCTAAGACTAAGCTCCAACCAGCCCATCATTGAAAGATGTAGAGCAAGGATGCTGGGTGGCTTCTGTGAGTTATAGCTGTCATTTGGTGGAATAAACCGTGAAAACCAAGGACATCAGCAAAACAAGAGCCCCACTCACTTCAGACAGGCCAACAGCCAGCAGCACGACCAGCCACATGCCTAGGCTGCCCATGACACAATCCAGCATTAAGGAGCTGTCACTTCCTTCCAGATCACTGTATTATGTATGGACTGAAGGGCTACCAATTAGTTTGAGCACATGCTAAAAATAAATAAATGATGAGGAGACTTCTATTTTCATCTGGGATAATTAGGGGCAGCTTTTGGGATGGCAAGGTGGAGCGGGAGTGGGGGGTGGAGACGAAAGACCACTTGGAGCCCTCAGAAGCCACTCAGCAAAGCCAACGGTCGGTCAGCTGCTTGTGTTTGCACACGCTCCTCTGGCCCCACACTGGGCCTCTCCCTTGGGTCCGGGGCTGAAGGCTGGAGAGAGGCAGCCACATGATGCTCATAATCACATTCTTTCTTAAGATCCTCTTATATAACTGATGAGTTGTGCAATTGAGCAGTTACTGGTTCAAGGAAGCTGACCCACACCTTAGCTAAGAAGCTGAGAGATTCCAGGGACCATATGGAACCATGCCAGTGGGCCAACCCCAGGGACCGAAGCCAGCCTGGCACCCAGGACCCTGTGTTCTGGCTGAGAAGTTCCCTGAGGGGACACACACTTGAGTGCCCCGTTTCCGGAGCATCTGTGTGTGGTGAGCCCTGGGAGCCTCTTGCCTTCCCACGGACGGCCCCTGGCTTCCTTTGAGTGAAGTCAAAACATGGCCCAATTGCAACAGAGATGATGGGCAGTTCCGTTTGGCAGCAGGAGGAGGGGGAAGGGAGAGGAGGGAGGGAAACAAGTCATTGTGCTAAGAAGTCAGAGCATCCAAGCATAGTGACAGTGGGAATGAGCATGTTCAAGATGACACGTAGAGAGAGACACACATATGTACACATGCATACACAGGTAACACAGACATAGGCAACCACATGCGTGCACACCCAGGTTATACACACGCACACAGACACACGCAGGTATATACAGACATAGTGACACGTGTAAATACAGGTATACATAGACACACATTCACATGTGCACACATACAGGTGTTCATGCGCTATTGCCTGGTGAGGCCTGGTGAGGCCTGGTGAGGCCTGGTGAGGCCTGAAGCAGGAAGAGGAGGCAAGGGATGGAGGAGAATGAGAACACATGGTAGAGAAGCCAACCGGTGTGACCTGACAGGGTTTTCTTTTCAAGGAAACAAAGGAACAAATCCTAGCAATGCCACCATAGCATGTTCATTTCCTGGAAGATTTTCTGCTTAAACCTCATGGGACATCAGTGGGCTACAGTGCCTCCACCCTCCATGACCTCATGCCCCTGCAGGGGGACACTTGGAATCTAGGTCTCCCCAAAGGAACATCACAATTGCCTGTCACCTGTTGGGTGTTTATTATAAAGCAGAAACATCAAAGAGGCAGTCATGGCACAGCAGATGAAGCCATTGCTGGCAACTCCAGCATCCCAATTGGAGCATCAGTTTGAGTTTCAGCTACTTGAATTTCTTTCCAGCTTCCTGCTGATGCACTGGGGAAGGCAGCAGATAACAGCCCAAGTGTTTGGGCCCCTGTACCCACTCACATGGGACACCTAGATAGAGCTCCTGGCTCCTTCTGGCTTCATCCTGGCTTAACCGTGGCTGTTGAGGTCATTTGGGGAGTGAACCAGTGGGTGGAGGCTCTTTCTCTCTGTCACTTTGCTTTTCAAATAAATAAACTGGTCTTTAAAAAGAAGACAACGACATAAAATAATACCGATTTCTCCCACTATCATCTTTCTTGTGCTCTATTTTCAAATGCTGGGGGTGCATGTGTGGAACGGATATCAACTTTGCATGTCAACTTTGAGGATAAGAGCTAGGGATATGCCCAAGACCTCATGCTCCCAAAGACCCTAGCAACTATTGCCCCCACCAGCTTCAGCTAACAAAGATGATACAATCTACGGATGGAACACTTCATTCCTTTGAGAACTGAGTGAGGCTATTTCCAGAACCCTACTCCTCTCCAAAGAAAAGCTGCCCCAATGTACAGTTCCAGGGTAGAAAAAAGTCTTGGGATTTTATTGCATAGTAGGGTGATTATAGATACAAGCATACAGTATATGTTTCAAAACAGCTAGGGAAAGGACCTGGAATGTTTTTTTTATCTCAAAGAAATGATCAATGAGATGATGGATATACTAGTTATTTAAATTTGATAATTACATGTTGCAGATGTATATCATCACTGGGGACCAACATGGGGGCACAATGCATAGAGTCAACTGGGTACTGGCATCCCATTTGGGCAACAACTCAAGTCCCAATTGTTCCCCTTCTGAGCCAGCTCCCTGCTAACATGTCTGGGGAAGCAGAGGAGACTGGCCCAAATCCTTGGCCTTTGCACCCATGTGGGAAGCCTGAAAGAAGCTACTGGCTTCTGCTTTTGGTCTGCCCCAGCCCTAGCCATTAGAGCTGTTTGGAGAGTGAACTAATGGGTGAAAAATCTCTCTCTCTCTCTCTCTCTCTCTCTCAGTGCTTTACAAATAAATAAATGTTGCTCTTCAAAAAGTGTAAGTCTTTAAAAATAAGGTCATCACACTGTGTCAGAAGTCTGTGATCATTACGACATTTGCAGTGAGACAAGGTATTTGGTGTAGCAGTTCAAATGCTACTTTAGTTGTCTATATCCAGTATCAGAGTACCTGGCTTTATGTCCCAACTCCGCTTGCCAGTCGGGGGAGGCAACCAACGATGGCTTGGCTTTAAGTTCCAGCTCCACTCGCCAGTCGGGGGAGGCAACCAATGATGGCTTGGACACTTGAGTCCCTGTCGCCCACACAGGATGCCTGGCTGGAGATTCCGACTCAGAGCTTCAGCCTGGCACACCTAGCTAATGTAGGTATTGTAAAGAGACACTAGGAAATGGAAAATTCTCTCTGTCTATCTCTGTTTCTCTTTGTCTCTCTCTTTCTCCGTGTCTTTCTCTAGGTCTCTCTCTCAAAAAAAGTAAGTAAACAGATGTATATAAACTCTTAAAATGACATAAAGCAAAAGCAACTTCTTGGACCAGTGCAAGGTCACATGGGCTGCTCTGCACAGGAGGTCATCTCCCACTCTTGCCTGCATGAGGACTGGCTGAGTCAAGCGTACCTTCTTAGCTCTGCGGCTGCTGGGTGGAGATCTGGCCAACCCATTCTGTCATTGGCCCAGGCTTTCTGGGAATAAGCATGACTGGCAAATCAGTGTAAAGGGAGGAGACAGGGCAGAAGGGAACAGGGAAGGGAGGGCACTGGTGTGGCAGGCAGTGAGTGTGTGGGTGCAGGTGGTTCCTCAGGGCGTGGGCCTTAGCGGGAGGTCATGGAACAGCACATTGCGAATGGATGCTGCAGTTGCTTCTGCATGCAGTCTCTCACCCCAGGCCTTTCCCGTGTTACACATCCGTTGCAATGCTGTCGGTCAGGCAATGGAGCTGGAGGCGCTGGTGCCAGGCCATCTGTGCCTTTGGTTTCCAAAACTCTGAGTTTAAGAAGCCTCTTTTCTCTAGTAGTTACCCAGCCTGGTGTATTTTGTTACAGTAACAGAAAATGGGACAACACAGGCAGGAAATGGAGTAAGCGGGAATATGCAAAGCAGGCTGTACAGGAAGTAGCAGGGTGCTATGGGACGAAGCCACAGGTTGCTGGACTAAGTCAACAAATCACCCTCCCAAGAGACTCCCCCCTCCTCCCACCAAGAAGTCTACTGTCCCCAGAGGCCTCTCATCACCAGGACTCCAGCTTGTTAAGGAAGTTACGTGAGCTCAGCCAAGACGAAAACGCTTCACACAACGAGCACTGTGCCCTTGGCAGGGAGGTTTTTTTTCCCAAAGTCTTTGGAGGTAGGTGGATTAAAGGGGAGAAGAAGCAGGCTACCTGCAAAAGACAAGAGCGGGAAGACGGAGAAGTTAGGTAGGGAGTTTTTTCAGGACATTTTGCACCCGTCCCCTGTTGGAGGAGCTTTTGGGAAAGCAGCATGGGGGCTGAGTTCACCTCAGAGTTGGCAGGCTGGCTTGCCGAGGGCTTGTCCCCAGCAGCCCGTTGTACTGCCCTCCAGGCTCCTGGGGGTCTAGCCAGGGAAGTGTCATGAAAGATGACCGTCTGGACAGTGACTAACCTTGGTTAAGTCAGGGGAAAAAGTGTCCTGTGAGCTGACCTCCAGTACATTTATCGTACCACCTGACAGTCTAGCCTTCCAAAGTGTGAATTTTTCCACACACCCGAAACTGACAAGGCACCTCAGAGGCTAGAAAACAGGCAGTGAAGATGTTCCAGGCCAACATGTTTGGAGTTTTCTTGTCTCTCAAAAGACATGTAATTTAGGAGACCAAGTAAGATGATGGTTACACGTATACTCGTTACTCTAAGCGCTACGGGAGTTCAGAGGATTGAAGGCTGCAAGAATGCCCGTCTTGATAATGACAGGTCCTATGGCAAAAAGTGGCAGTTCTCCCAGAATCCACACCTCATGGAGCTGCTGCCTGACAGAACAAGGTCACCCCCCTCTATGTGCCAGAAGTAGGAACTGCAAGACATTGAAGAGACCCAAACAAATACAAGGAAGAAGAACTAGCTAGAGTGAATGCAGGTTTCAAAAGCGCAGGAGACACACTCCGGCTGGATAAGGTTCCTACGAGTTCCTGCTGCTGGAATGTGTTCCCCAATGAGAAGTATTAGGGAGGTGAAACTGTCCCTGGCTGTGGCTTCCGGAAGGTGACAATGTGATACATTTCGAGGTGAAGAGGGTTGGGCTGACAGCATCATGGTGAAGTGGGTTAAGCCGCATATGAGAGCTGGTTGGAGTCCCAGCTGTTCCACTGCATACCCAGCTCTCTTCTAACGCACCTCTGGAAGCGGAAAGCAGCCAGGTGCTTGGGCCCCTGCCACCCACGTGGGAGACCCAGATGGAGTTCTAGGTCCCGGCTGCAGTCTGCCCACTCCTGGCGGCTATGGCCATCTTGAGGAACGAACCAGCTGACGGAAGCACTCCCCAGGTGTGATATCTCTCCTCTCTCTGTAACTCTATCTTCAAATTTTAAAAAAAATCTCAAAAAAAATGCAAAGCAAACAAACAAAAAACAAAAGAGCCCTCATGATTGAATAAAATAAGAGGAAGTGAGACCAGGACACACACAAACCCACAGAAGTACGTTCCCGTCTCCCTCCCCACGATAACCCGCACCACCTCAGGACTCAGCCACCATCAGATGCAGCTCCCTGACCTTGGGGCTCCCGAACTGCGAAGCAAAACAAACCTCTCTTGCCTTGGAAACTCCCCCAGTGCATGGTGCTGGGTCATCACTTACAGAAAGGGGTTAACACCGCAGACCAATGGCAGTCCCCAGGGGAGAAGGGACGGCAAGAGTGGAAGAGCAGATCAGGTCAGAAGACAGGTGTGGCTTTGTCTTTCCTGAGCTTGCTGTGACAGAGGACACACCACGTAGGTACGGCCTCTGGGCAGGTGTTCCCCAGGGCTTGTCTCTTTTCCACCCAGAGGTGGACGTTTCTCAGCTAGAAATGGAAGGGGCATCCACAGGCTTTGAATGAGAACACCGGCTCAGCTGAGAAGAGAGCGAGCCAACACAGAGGAAAAGCACTTCCCAGAGTTCAGAGGGGCAACAACAAGTGGACATTGACAGCAGAGTGGGTCAGAGTCAAGTGGAAGTCAGCTGCTGCCTGCAGCAGGGTTGCCCAAGGGCCAGGGACCGCCCTGATGGGGCTAGGAACGTGACGATTGTTGCCAGGCAGCCAGTGCAGGGAGGGATGCCGAAGTCAGAAAGTTACCAGCAATAAAGGCCTGTTGGGGTGGGGGTGGGGGCAGACATCAAGAAATGCATCTCAAATCCCGCTGTCTTAATCACGGCCCCAAATTATCAAGTATTCCAAAGATGCTTTGAGTCTTGAAATTTTGGTTTTTCTTGCCTGGCACGTAGGGGAACTCTTATAAACTTGAATATTCATGAATCACTTCACAGCCAGCAAAGTTGTGTTTGATGAGCACACGGATCAGCTCAGCAGCCACCAGATAGATGAGCTAGGTTCCTGTGTGCTGCAGGCTGTGTGTGAACGCGTGGGCATCCCGCACCTGTCTCAGGCCTGGGCAGCATTCCCACTGGCCCTGTGCCCCCACTTCAAAGGCTGGTGCTGCCTGCGTCCAGCTGCCTTTGAAGTCTTTGAAGTGTGCATGGGAGAAGTGGACACCATCCTCACCCTCACCCCGGCTAGCCCGCTGCAGGTCAGTGAAGCTACAAGCTACAGGGCAGGATCTAGGGGAGTGCAAATCCGCAGATGAAGACTGCACTGGAGGCGGGGGCCACACATCTGAGAAGCACCCAGATCTCTTGTAGCTTGGACAGAACACAGCACCTTACAGCTTATCTCTATTTCCAGTCCTCAGAAGACACCAAAACCAGGGACATGGAATTCTGATCGGGTGACCCACATTGGGGAGCAAGAACCCAAACACTTGGGCCAGCCTCCTCTGCTGCTTTCCAGGCACATCAGCAGGGAGCTGGATCGGAGGTGGAGCAGCCAGGACTTGAGCAGGCGCTCTCGTGGGATGTTGTTGGCCTTGCAGGTGGCAGTTCACCCTGATACTCCATAGCACTACCCCCTACAATTGCTTATGTAATGTTACCGCCTGTCTTGGTCAACTTGGGCTTCCATAATAAAACATCAAGGACCAGGTGGTTTAAATGATAGATGTGGGTTCTCCTAGTCCTTGAGGCTGGGGTCCAAGATGAAGGTGCCTACAACATAGTTCCTGGTGGGACCTCACTTGCTGGCTTGTGCAAGGCCACCTTCTGCCTGTGATGTCTCATGGCCTGTTGTCTGTGTGTGAGGAGGAGGGCCAGGCAGCGGGCCGGGCTCTGGCATCTGCTCCTGGGGATGAGAGCTCCAAGCCTCTGGGATGAGGATTATGCCCTAACGACATCATTTAATCCTAACCCGCCCTCACAGTCCTGCCTCCAAACGCGATCACATTGGGGCCAGCACTTCAGTGCACGGGCTTTGCGGTTCTCCAAAGCACAGGGAGACATCTGCCAGCAGGCACGATGAGGCTGCCGAGTCGTGACGGCTTCTCAGTGAGTGTGTAAGGAGCTGGGGGTATCTCGGCGCTCTGCTGACCAAGCCAGGAAGGACAGCACTTTCGTAGTGTGCTGCTTGTCCTTTGCACATGACCATCATGATTCTTGTTGCATCTTCACAGCATATTGCATGCACCTGAGATCTGGAAGAAGCCCCTGGCTCCTGGCTTCAGCTTGGCCTAACCTTGGCTGTTGTGACCATTTGGGGAGTGAACCAGAGGATGGAAGATCGCTTGCTTGCTCTCTGACTCCTTTCTCTCTGTATCTCTGACTTTCAAATAGATCAATCTTTCATAAAAAGATCTACTTTACAGATTAAAACTAACAGAAAGCAAAGGAAAAGAAAGAACGTTCCAGGCAGAGTGCATGGCTGAGGCAAAGGCACATCCATGGGAAGCCTGGAGCAGCTTGGAGCTGCAGGTGGGAGAAGGCCAAAGCTGGTCCAGAGTGAATGGTCCCTCAGACGCTGCCAGCCCACAGCAGCTGGGAGAACAGCCATCACTCTAAGATGGAGAGTAGCCTGTGTTCAAGACTTGGAGTTCCAAAGAATGTCTGTGGCTGTGGGATGACCTGGGAAAGCAGAGAAGAGAGGCCTGGACAGGGGGCTTCTGTGAGACCCAGGCAAGAGGTGAAGAGAGCTGAAACTAAGGGAGGGGAAGGAGAGGACAGGGACAGATATGAGGTGGGCATAAGAGGCAAGGGCCACAGACGGGCAAGGTGTGATGCTGCAGAAAGAAACTATGAGTCTCACTCACTCTGAATGATGACCCCTTGGGAGACAATCCTGGCCCTCTTCACAGAACAACACTTGGATGGGACACATGCCAATACATACCCCCCCACACACACACGCACATGTACACACACAGAAACACACACATAATTTTGTCTTCAATTTCAAGTGGTTTTTTTACTCACCCCCAGTGTCTGTGTACAGAACGCAAGCTATGGAACCCCAGGAACTTGTTGGGTGCTTGGCTGGTTTGGGTGAACTTATTGACTGTCATTTTCCTGATATCATCAATCCCATCTAGAATTTCCAGGAGGCAGGGGGAGAATGGCTCAGAAGATGGAGCCAGTGGCTCCCCAGGAGGCTGTAAGCACTAGTGTGGGTCCAGCAAGTCTCTGGTCATGGTCTGTGGCCTGTGGGTCCACTGGGAAAGGACACAGTGACTGTAACACAGGGGAGGACATGAGGTGAACTTGGGCCATGTGTCCAGCACATATGAAGAAATTGCAAGAGGGTGAAGTGGCAAAGAGGTGATGGGTAAGATGATACAGGGCCTTCTGAGCATGGGGCACCTGCAGGCTGAGTCTTCAAGTCCCAGGCCACCACATCTCTCTTTCAGGACAGAAGTAATGTATCCACTCCAAAGCCTCCAATTCACTGCGGTGTCTTGGGATGGTGGATCAGGGTGCAGGAGAGCCTTGGTGAAGAGGTGGCTGATGGGGTGTGAGAATCCATGGTCCAGGGACAGGGTGACTGTCAGAGTGAGAACCTATAGCAACTGCAGACAGCCCACCGATCATCACCAAGTCTGGCTGCACCTCAAAGTCACATGGGGTTTTCGGGAGAAAGACACAGGCTCTTGAACTCCATTCTAGACCAAATGAAACAAAGCTCTCCAAGGTGGGACCACAACACCTGCATTTCTTCCAGTCATCCCAGGTGCTTCCAACAGCTCAGCTGGTTGGGACCAGGGAGCAAGTCCTGCCAGTTGCCCTTCCCCACCTCCCTAGAGGATGGCTCAGCACCTTCTGCGTTTCTGGGAAACTTGGAACTTGAGCTTTCGCTGTAACTCTCTTGCATTAAGGAAGACAAGCACTACTTTCTTAGAATATGCGCAAGAGGTGAGAGATGGCTGATTCTTGCCTTTGGTCTGCATGATTCCATCTCCCCTTCTCTGCATTGATGTTTCATTTGTGTATGTATGAACAAAGCAAGATTTATCTAAATCAGAAACCTCCTGCTGCAGTCTGGGGAGGCGAGCAGTGCCGAGACAGGCAGACCTGACGAACTGTCTCTGATGTTTTAGTGTTATGTTCTATAGGAACTGGGCACTTTTAAGCAAAAGTTAACTATGCAATTGGTTAATATTCTTCAGGGACAGCCGTAAGGAGCCGTAGACCCTTTGCATTCTCAGAAGAGGCTACAGATAGGAAGAAATTACTGAGCCCCAAAGCAAATTGGAGTTGGGCGAGGTGGGGCAGGGAATAGAGACAGAATCAGATGAGGATGGTGGGGGATGACAGAGCACAAGCAGTGGAGGACAGGGGGCAGGTGTGTGCAAGGGGAGGGAGACACAGGGGGCAGGTGTGTGTGAGGGGAGGGGGACAAGTACAATCTCCAAGGCAAATCACGGCCATGTCGGGAGCTCTGTCAGGGAAGTAGAGGGCACAGGGGTTAACACATCCACTTTGGCCCCCAATATCTCTGTCAGAGTGCCTGGGTTGGAATTTTAGCTCTGTTTTTGTTCTAGCTTCCTGCTAATGCACACCCTGGGAGGCAGCAGAGGACAGCTCAGTGCTTGGGCCCCTGCCAGCCAAGTGGGAGACCCAGATTGAGTGCCTGGTTCCTGGTGGCGGCCTGATCCAGCCCCAAACTATGCAGACATTTGACAAGTGAACCACAAGAAGACAGTCTGAAACTGCACCCTATACACAGGAAGTGGATTAATCCGGACCCCCATGGGGACAGCCGGCGGGGGGGACTCTCACCACCCCCCTGCCCAAGATTAAACACGACTGATGAAAACCGAAGTCCAGCTCTTGGAAGAGGCTTAGCTAGGGCCGATCAGAGTGAACAGCATTCGGGGGGAGGCAGGCTGCTGACGACAGACAGAACACTGTTGATGGACAGAGCAGAGTCAGAGGAAAGGTACAGCTCACGGCTGCTACATGGCATGTGTCTGCTTTGAGTACAGATTGCCAATCTCCAACATGGAAGCAACCGGCAAAGCCGAGGCTGACAGCTCCGTCCTTTCAGGCCTGCATCTGAGCAGCAGCCCACAGCGGCCACCCTGCCCAGCCCAGGCTGGAGCAGTGTGTCCTTTGAGCAGCTCCCCAGGTGACGTTGGCTGTCCTGCACGCAGGGTCCCTCTGCTGGAAGCTGACACCTCACCTCCAGGTAACAGGACAGTTTCTGTGCGTCCTGGTCCCTTGAGCCTCTCTCCCTTGTCACAGGGCTGTCAGTAAACTGTCCCCAGCTGGCGTTTGAGCAGCCTCTTAGGTCAGGAGGGAGAAGTGTAAATTGGAGCCAAGGGGCTCTCTAGCTACAGTTCTTAGTGTCCAATTACAAATCCCTGCCCTCGCCCAGGCTGCCCTTGCACAGAGCCAAGGGCTACCCAGCCATGTTGCCACAGGTCCCCCAAGTACCTGGCAGATGGACCAAGGGGACTGGTCTCCTCGGTCACTGCTCTGGAGGAAGCATTTTGGGGGAACGCTGACTGTTCATACCTCTGCATTCATTTTATTGCCCAGTGCCTTTGTCCGCTAAGGTTGCTATAACAGCACATTAATAGCTGGATAGCTTTCTTACAGTCCAGGGAGCCCAAGGCCAGGGTGGTGGCAGGTTTGGCACCTGCTAAGAGCCTGCCTTTGGGTTCATGGATGGTACCTTCTCGCTTGGTCCTTGTGTGGTGCAAGGAGTGCGACAGCTTTCTGGGGCTGCTTTGCTAAGAGTGCTGACCCCATTCAGGCGGTCCCAAAGGCCCCGCCTCCCAGTCAAGCATCCTGGGATTTAGGCTCCATACAGGAATTTGGGAGAACACAAGCATTTTTCAGACAATCATAGCCAGCACAGCATGGGGTCGCCGCCTTGCCACTAACAACGGACCCATCACATGGGCCTACAGTGCCTTTAGGGTCTTTTGGGGACATGGCACACACCACCCAGACTGTAGACTGGCAGGGCTGTGAGACACTTCTTTAAGCACCTCAGCAGGCCCAGGGACCTGATGGCCGAGTCACTCCCATGGCCTTTGCATGCACGGCCAGCTACCCCGCTGCATCTGTGACCCCTGCCAGCATCCCCTTGCTCCCTGTGCCTCCAAATGTGGGTGGATGCCTAGTGGAAATTCCAAGGTCAGCTGTGTGACTCCAACCCTACACAGACTGCCCACGGCCTCGGCACTGTGACCATGAGCAACCTGAGATCCACCCCACTGTCTCCAGGCCAGCTGTTCCCTAGGGACAGACTCCACATCCCTCTTCAGCATGCCACCCACAGCACAGGGCGTGCACCAGGCAAAACAGAGCAGAACAGAGGCTGAAAATGTGGGCATGAATGAGGAGCACTCAGGTCAGCATCGGTGGCATGATTGACCACTGCTGGCTGCCCTGACATATGTGAATATGCCCACAACCCCTCTGCCCCTAGTGGCTGTTTTCTCAAGCACAACACTCTGTCCCACCACAGCACTGACCTTCTGACGGCTGCATGGAGATTGGCAGTGGAGCTGGGGAGGGGGCTTCTCACCCAGTTGTCACCAGCTTGGGTTCAGGAGCCCTGCCATGTCAAGGGGTGTCTGACGTCCCCCTGAGTACCACTGGGATGACCACAAGCTCTGAACACGTCACTAGGATTCCAGGCCTGAATGCAGTAGCTGTGGGACCCTGAGCACACTGGCTCACCTCTCTGAACCTCTACTTCGGTATCTGACACACTAGGATTTAGAAATTGGCACAGTCATTAGGGTGTCAGCTGGGACGCTTGCGTTCCTTCCCGGAGTGTTTGGCTGCACACGCCAGGTGTACTCCAGCTGCCTGCTAAGGCGTATCCTGAGAGGCAGCTCAAGTGGTTGGGTGTCTGTCATCATGTGGGGAGACCTGACTTGAAGGTCTAGCTCTGAATATGTGGGAAAGTGAACTGACTGGAGGGGAGATTCTCTCTACTCTCTCTCTCTCTGTCTCTCTCTACTCTCTCTCTTCCTCGTGCCTTCTCACCCTTGACTCTCTGCCATTCAAATCAACAAATAAAATATTTTTAGCAGTAGTAAACAAAGCATAAAAATTGTTGTGACTTTCATCTCCATGCATAATTCAAACAATTCCTGGATTGACCCTAGAAACAATGTAGGTATCCCGTGTTCATGGAGAGTCAGCTGATCCCACAAAGACATGAGCAGCGGGTGACACCTCTGGCAACAGCTCTTGCCCATTGGGCAGTACCAAGGAGTGGCATCAGTTAGGTCCCTCACTGGGGACTCTGCCCTCCTGCCTTTTCGGTGTCCCTGCTGTGGGTTGAAGGAGAGGCAGCAGGAGGCAGGCCCTGTGGGAGGCGGTGCTCACATGGAGGGGGCCCCTGCCCACTGCCCTGAGGTGGGTTTTTCAGACTTGCACCTTCTCCTGCTTTCACAGATGGCTTTTGGGCAGGGCAGCAGACCATGCTGCTCTCCCAGGGCTCCCACTGCCTTGTGGACAAGATCGGCCCTCTCTGCTTCCAGCCCATTCCTGCCCTCTCCCTGCTTTTCAGCCACACACATTGCCGCTAATTTTCGAAAGGTCTCTTTGCTGTGTTTGTGATCAGACCAAGCTAGTTCTCTGCCTGGGAGGCTTTGCTTGTAGATCCCCACATGGCTGTCTCTACCCTGTCATCCAGGTCCAGGCTCAACAGCACCTGCTCTGATAGACATACCCTAATTTCCTCCGTAGCACTCACTCTGCTTTTGTTTGCTTCTGCCCTTGGTTGTCCACCTCCTCCTAGACAGGAAGCGACTGCCACAATGATGGAGACTGTCTTCTCACCTCTCACCATTCTAACCGTCAACCTTGAGGAACAGAGTAAGCATTCAACACATATCCACGAAAAATGAAATTAAAAGGCAAGTTGATTTTAGTATGAAAACAATTTGAAATCCTTGCACAGTTTTTTTTAAAGATTGACTTATCCACAGAGATAAGGAGAGACAGTGAGAAAGATCTTCCATCTGCTAGTTCACTCCCCAAATAACTGCAACGGCCAGAGCTAAATCAAGAGCTTCTTCTGGGTCTCCCATACTGGTACAGGAGCCAAAGACTTGTGGGTCATTCTCCACGGCTTTCCCAAGCCACAAGCAGGGAGCTAGATGGGAAGCGGAGCAGCCGGGACATGAACCAGCACCCACAAAGGATCCCGATACTTGCAAGGCGAGGATTTAGCCATTGTGCTGGATCCCTATAGGTTTTTCACAAGACTCATTTTCCATGAGGCTTCCATAGAGTCCTTGTGTATTTACTGGATAGAGGGAGGGATGAACGGATGTGTGCATGGGTACATGCATGTGTGGGTGGTTGTGTGGATAGATGCGTGGATAGATGCGTGGATGTGTGGGTGGGCAGATGGATGTGTGTTGGATGCATGAAGCAATGCATGGATGAATGGATGAGTAGATACATGGGTGCATGCCTGTCTGGAAGGATGCATGCCTAGATGCAAAGATGGAAAGATGTATAGGCGGGTAGATGGAATGATGGGTAAATGGAATGATGCATGAATGAATGCGTGTGCCAATGGAGGGATGGATGTGTGGTGGGTGCATGGATGGATATGTGGATGGATAATGGAAAGATGGATGATCGCATGATGTACGGATGCATGGATGTGTAGATGGATGGATGGAGGGAGGGAGGGAGGGAGGGAGGGATAGATGGGTGGATATGTGGGTGGGTGGAGGGATTTGCGCGTGGATGGTTGGATGGATGTGTGGCTGGGTGGATGACAGAATGATGGATGTGTGTGGATGCAGGGATGTGTAGATGCGTGGTTGGATGGTGGATGTGTGAGTGGATGGAGGGATGCATGTGTGGATGAATGGATGGATACATGGGAGGACGGCTAGCTGACTGGCTGGATGCATACATGAGTTTTGCCAGATTTAGCCTCTAAAAAGTTGCTCTTGGCTCTTACAAGAGTGTAACATTTTCCAAGCACACACCAGTTACAGAGGTCACCAGTTCCGCCAAACTCTCCCTTCATTCATCTGTCTGCCCCCAGCCTGGGAGCCTCTTGAGGGGATCACATCTCCTTCATGTTGCATCTTCACTACCAGGGACATTGCCCCATCCACAAACCACTGCATTAAACTGAGCTGAAGTCAGCAACAGCCACGGGCAACTCACATTGCTTCCTCGGCGAAAAGTCGCTAACAAAATGGCAGCAAAGCCAACATCAAGTCGCTAAGCAGGTCACCACCTGGCACTTGAAAATGAGATGAACATATTTCAGAGTGTCCCTTTTTATTCTGATGAACAGATATTTTCCCAGAGGAATGCATACAAATTACAGTTTTTCTCTTTTCGCTGCAAAATTATTTTAAAATGCAAATTCAGAATTAAGTGTGAAAGACTGCATCGTTCAGAAATAAAAGAGTGAAAAATATTTCTGATAGTTGTTTTGCACCAGAACCTATAGAAGATAATTCAAAATTTGTTCAAGCTTGATCATAGCCTGAAACAGACAAGGACCCCATGTATCGTATCTGGGGGTTGGGACTCTTGGCTCTAAGTGCTCAGCGGCTTGTCCAGGCTCCCACAGCTGATGAACTGCAGTATCAGGGTTAGAGTCTACAAAACACTCTGCCACAGATCCCCTGGAACCCTGCAGGAAATTGCCCCTAATTTACCTATGTGGTTGTCAGAATCCCTGGATATAGGGTTTTCTGAAAGACAGGCTTCCAGAACTCCTTGTGTCCCATCCAGCAGCTTGCCCCTGCCACGTCTCAGTGCCCTTAACTGCTGGCAGGGCCAGCACCAGGAAACAAACCACCGAGCTCTGCCATCAGGTCTCCCCACTGGAATGGCACATTCTTCACACTCAGGGCCCCTCACAATAAGCATGGGGCACTTGGGAAGATTGAAAGCACTCTGGATGTAATGACGGTTGGTTCTGTGGGCCAGGAACAGCCAGCCAAGGGATGAATCACCTGCCTTCCTTAAAAATTGCACCCAAAAATACCATCATTGGACAAAAAAAGCATCAAACCTCCATGAAATGGAATGTTTGGGCTACAAATCCCTACAACATTCATGTCATCCATGAATGTTTTCATCCATCCGCTATCAGAAAAAGAGCCTTGGCAGGTGCAGACTCGGTGACAGGGACCTCATACATGTCATGAGTGATGTCTCAGGTTGAGTCCTCTTCCCCTGATGTACTTTGGCAGGTGGAGCTGGAGACACGGGCTCCAGTTTGCTTGGGAATGCACATGTTTCTGCAAATGCTTCTGATGACGCAGTCCTATGAGGTTTCAACCTGCTGTCACCATCATCTTCTCACTCAGCTGTCTCTAGACCTTGCTACCCTGTGGCATTGAGTGGTAAAGTGACATGGTGACATGAGCTGGAGCTCATCACTGCCACTAGTACAGAAAGTGTGGTAACCATTCTTGGTTCCATCCCTTACGACAGGTATAACCTACCGTATCATCATCATCTCCCCTTTCTTATCCATAAAACGGGATAACAGTGCCCACTGCAGAAGGTTGATGCAAGAATGACATAACACACCTTGAAAGAAGTCCTGAGAGTTTGTGGGCATTCTTTGCTTTGCACGTGCTCATGGAACATGAGGAACTAAACCCTGCGTAGCTCTTTGGACACATCTGGCACATGATTTCCTATAGGACCCCTCTGTGGCCAGTCCCTGGGGGTGAGTGTAGTGCATAGAGGCCACACCTGCCACCCAGAGAAGCAGACTCTGGCTTCTGATCTCTGGAGGCCACTTGTGTAATGACTAAGGGCACAAATTCTGAAGTCGCACTGTATGGCTCTGCGTGCCTCTTAGCCACGCAGCCTGCTGCGTTAGCTTGACACATTGTCTATGCTATCTGCACCATGGGGTCCTCATTCATACAAGAGAGCACATGATGTAGGGTGGTTGTGAAGGTCAGATGGGTTGCATTAGCAAACATATGAAGTACAGGGTTTGCTGTTCTTATTTAATCCAGTCTTGGTGGCTGAGCTGGAGGCAAAACTCTCTGATTTTCAAATCCTCTCCCTGCAAGGAAATACCTTTGTTCTCCATATCTGGGATCAGCAGGAAGAGGAGGAAACTGGAGCAGTGAAAGAAACAGGGGTTCCAGAGAGACTTCTGTTTAAAGAAGGTCCAGGGCGAATGGGCCCTGCGATGGGTGGAGGCAACCACAAGAGCCTTGAGCCTGGAAGGGCCAAGGGCACAATGACCAAGGGCAGCGCCCAGGATCCAGTGCCCTGGGGACACTGTGAGCTTTGAGGCTGTTTTTGGACAATGCAACCAACTTTTTCAGTCCAGCCCATCTGGAAGTGCAGCAAGCAGTGTGCATCCATGTTGCAGGACTGTTACAGGCACGTGGGACAAAGACCTCCAGGACCACGGAATAAGAGATTTTTAAAAAGAGCAGCTTAAATGCGTAAATTTATACCCAAACCCCAAGTGAGCACTCACGGACTTGATGCAGCGTGTACCACTGAGCATTCAGCATCCTGGGAATCGGGGCACCCAGTCTAGCGCAGTGCATGATTGGCCATCACATGACTAGCATAGCAAAGAAGGTAGCCCTTAAGGGTTCATGGCTTCCGCATCCCAAATTCAACCAACTACAGGTAGGAAAGAGTCAGAAACCAAGTTGACATCTGTGCTGAACACATGTAGACATTTTCCTGTCAAGAATCTCCAGACAACACAGTATAACAACCAGGTACACAGCTTTGACCTTGCCCTAAGGGCTACAAGTGACCCAGAGATGATTTGAAGCCCATGAGAGGATTACAGAGGTTCTATGCAAAAGCTACATCACTTTCTGCAAAGGCAGGAGTCTGTTTCTGGTTGCTCTGTAATGAAATTCCAGCCTTGAACAGCTCATATACAACAGGAAAAGGCTATGTTCGGCACCTGGACTGGAGTGCATGGAGAGCCAGGCACCACTGGTGGTGGTGGCCTTGCCGGCCAAGCCCCAGTGGGCTAAGAGACAGGCAGTGTGTGTGCCTAGGCCCATGTGATCGCCTATAAATTCCCCAGGCTTCCATCACTAACATGCCATTGCAGTCACTTCCCAAGGGCCTCACCTCTTAACACCATAATTAGATTAAATTGTCATGTTCTTAGAGCCATTAACATGGGATGTTATGGCTTACTACTCCTACATGAGGTCAGGGGTCAAATTTCCAACTGTGGCAACAGGGAGCATGAGCACCTGCACATGTTGGGGTTCACCAATGTGTGGTTCGTGTCTACTGCACCGTCCACTTGCACAGGCTCAGGAGCCAGACCAGAACCAGACTTCCTGCGTTCAGAACCCCCTCTGCCACTTCTTCACTGTGGTGTTAGGAGAGTGATGCAATTACTTCATTTCTTTTGCATTCCATGTCCTCATGGTCATGGGCTAAATGGTGTTTCCTCCAAACTCCTAGGTGATGGATGACCTCACCCGCAAGACATCACAATGGCACTCTACTTTCAAATCAGGCCTTGGAAGAGGCCATTGGCTTCAGGTGAGTGTGGGTTCTAGAGCAATCCCGCTGGTGCAGTTAGATGAAGAGGGCATTTGGACAGAAAAAGCAGCAGCACTGGTGTCTGGGCTTGGCAGAAACCTGTGGACACTTTGACCTTGGACTTCCAGACTCCATATAATGGTGATAAAATGCCTTCCGGCTATTAGAGGCCTGGCCCATCTATCTTGTTAGGTGCAGATAATCTATGTCCAGCTATCAAGTGAGAACTGGAAAGTAGGACCCACTTCCCAGCAGTGTTGTAGGTGCTTCCTGTCGATGCCTGGTAGAGCTATTAGAAGAGACACCTGCAAGTTCTACTACAGTGTGGGAGAGGCAGAAGAGTGGTGAGGGGAAAGGCTCCAGAGTGCATCAGCGATGGTTTAAGCGACAACTGTCCCAAGAAGGACTGAACAGGTGTGACTGTTGCTGCAAGCCATGGGGGAAGCAGACACAGTGCATTCCTCCCCCCAGCCAGCATCTGCAGGCAGTCCAGGGCAGTTACCTTCAGGGCTGTGTGATGCCGGAGACTTGGGTTCTTTCCGTGTCATTCAATCATCAGACGCAGGTGTTATCATTGTCGGCCAAGACAGCTGCAGGCGCGCCCCCACCCCATAGTGTGGGCCCACTAATCCAAGATCAAGGACCAAAGGGCAGAGGAAGTGTGAGCTTCAGTTTAGAACAAAAACAACAAAAAAGACATTTTAGAAAAAAACACACACCTCTTCTATTAGCATTTCTAGGTTCAGAGCAAAGACTCATAGCTTCATTGAGCATCTTTATTCCAGGCACACAAGAACCCATCTAAAACGCCAAGCTCCCGCTTTGAACCACAAATGGAAGAGAGGTGTTTGGTCTGTCTGTTCGTGCAATGTGTGTCCTTGGGAAATGAGTTCTCAATTAAGCTAGTTCTACCCATTGAAGGAGCTGATGCGGAGTTAGCCGGAGTAACCTAACCCCTGCTTTCTGAGTCTCCAACAAGCGAGACCCACGGCTCTTCATCCCATCCAGGGGGCTCACCGGGACAACGGCCACGTCCTGCAGTTCCTGCCTGCACACCACGGAGGACCTCCATGGTCAGTGGCAGTACATGAGCGGTCACTTCAGAGAATGTCCAAGGTTGGCAGATCCCTCGTGCAGGTGGCCCTGGTTATGGCCCAGGGATGAGGCAGAGGGCCTGGCCCAGCTCTCACTACCTGCTGAACTTGTGATTACAGAGGAGCAACTAAGAGATGGCAAAGAAGTCAGACTCAAAAAAGGTAAATAAATAAGAGTTGACCTGGAGTGGGAATGGGAAACTGTTGCAGCTAGAGCAGGGTACTAGAAGTGCAGGCTGCAAGCTGTTCTCTCTCTCTCTCTCTCTCTCTCTCTCTTTTCCTTCAGTCCATGTTGGAGCAACTGATCCCTTGCAGGTAACTCAGTTGAAGAGGTGAATGAGGCCTCATGTGTCTAGAGGTGTGCTGTAACCTTGGACAGAAGGTGGAGAGGAAGGGGGACAGATCAGACACAGCCCTGCGAGCTCATCCAAAGGCCAAGACCAGGGCTAGACTTTTGTTGTCAATGACCTTGGCTGGCCCAGGCCAGGGGAGTTGGCCAGTGCTCAGCCACTGCCCATCCACAGACCCTGCTTAACTGCTTGTGACTCAGGGTATGGCTGCTGTGCAGCAGAAGCAGCCCGGGAAGGCTGGCAGGGGCAGAGCTGGGCTGATAGGGAGCTTGAGAGAAGAGTGGGAGGTGAAGGAACTGACAAGAGCGGACAGGGGCAGGCCCAGCTGGGTGTCCCTGCACTTCCTCTGACTGAATCTGTGTTCCCTCTTCTCAACGTGATACACCCGCCCATGGCTAGGTCTCCAAGAGACTGCGATCTCCTGGTTAAATACCCTGATTTATTCGTTAATAACCCTCACCAGAGGTTTCCTTTCTATGTGTTTCCTTGCAGCCTTCTTCCATATGTATGTACATAATTGCTATAGTGCAATTACAATCTACCTATAATTTATGCGTTCTGTTTTATAGAATCTAACATTATCCTGTAAAAAATTTTCCATGTTGCTATAAGGTCCACATAATTACACATTTGAATGAATGTAGGAGATTATATCGAATTGTTGCAGCATAATTTTCATAACTATTCTTCAATGATTAAGTAGATAATGCTGCATTGAATCTCTTTATATATTTATCTTGCCTCTGCCGGCTGTACCCTCGAGACAAATTCTGAGAAATAGTTATATTAAATCAAAGGGTAAGATTTTTTTTCCTGACTCTTAAAACATGAGGTCCTAATGCTGTCCAAAACGGTTTGATTTTGCTACTGCCAATAATATAGATATATTTTGATCTCACCATCCCTTTATCTCTAATGGATATTGCTATTCAGACATCTTAAAGGTTCCGTAGCTACCAGAGCGCCTAGGGGACGGATGGAGGCTGCGCTGCCAACATGTGTACTGGGGAATGAGAAGAACATGTCAGGGGAGACTGAAGCAGCCAGGCAGTAGACCACCGCCCCCAGCCGCTGGACCAGGCAGGGTTGGTGAGTGACTTACAACCAGCATGGTACCCCTCAGCTACCAGCGCCTTCTCAAGCTTTCACTTCTGAACACCCCTGGTCAGCACGGAGACTGGAAACTGAGCTGTGATCGGAGCGGACAGGCTGTCCTGTGGTACGTTATCAGGCCACTGTGATACAGGACAGTGCATGGTTTATCCTCCTGAGCCTGTGTCCCCGAACTAGTGTGGTAGCATAGCACGTTACACTACTACCTGTGACAGCAGCATCCACATGAGTGCTGGCTGAAGTCCCACCAGCTCCATCTCCAATCCACCTTGCAATAACACACCTGAGAAAACAGCAGAACATGGCCCAACTTCTTGGGACCCTGCACCCATGTGGGAAACACACAGAGAGTTTCAGGCTCCTCGCTTTGGTCTGGCCCGGCCTTGAGTGTTGTGGCCGTTTGTGGAGTGAACTATCACATAGAAGACTCTCTGTAACTCTGCGTTTAAAAGAAAATATATAAATCTTTTAAGAAAAATGTTTTTAGGTGCTCAGCGCCGTGGCCTGGCGGCTAAAGTCCTCGCCTTGAACGTACCGGAATCCCATATGGGTCCTGGTTCTAATCCACTTCCCATCCAGCTCCCTGCTTGTGGCCTGGGAAAGCAGTCCAGGATGGCCCAAAGCTTTGGGACCCTGCACCCATGTGGGAGACCCAGAAGAGGCTCCTGGTTTCCGGCTTCGGATCAGCGCGGCACCGGCCGTTGTGGTCACTTGGGGAGTGAATCATCGGATGGAAGATCTTCCTCTCTGTCTCTCTTCCTCTCTGTAATAAAAAATAAATAAATCTTTTTTTTAAAAAAAGAAAAATGTCTTTAAAAAATTCTTTTAAAACAACTCTGTAGCAGCACTGTTCACTAGAAACAGAATGTGAAGCCTTGTACGTGATTTCCAATTTTCCAATAGCCATGTTTGAGAAAATAATTTTTTGAAGTAAACTTCTTGATTTCTAAATACATCATAAAGCTTCAGATACTAAAACAGTTTGGTCTGGCAAAAGAGCAGCAATGTCGTGGAGCAAACTGAACAGTTGTTTGTGAAATAATAATTTCTGGCTCTTATTTTATACCATAAGCAAACAACAAACTCAACAAGGACTAAAGACTCAAAGAACTAAAATATACATTTTTCCAAAACATAAAATGACCACTAGGAATGTGAAAAGATACGTAGTATCCTTCACCTTCAGGAAAATGGAAATTAAAAGTAGCTACATTTCACATGTGTTATTATAGTCTTTATCAAAAATAAACAAAACACAAAAGGGGGCAGTGTGCGTTAGGATAGAGGCAGTGTGTGTTAGGGTGTGGGCAATTAGAACTCTAAGACTCCAGGTGGGAACGTAACATGATATGGAAATAAATAGGGAAAATGAAACTCCCTCAGAAAATTAAAAGCCAGAGCTATCATACTACTCAGCAGAGCCACTTCAGACTCATGCCACACAAACTGGAGTAAGAACCTAGGAGAGGAATCTGAAGCCACAGTCACTGTAGCAGCACTGACATCAGTCCAGACGTGGGCGCCGCCGCAATGTCCACCCACAGATGGACGGATAAAAAAGCGTGGCGTTGAGTGTCAATTGCACATACAACTGAACACTGGTCAGCCTCAAAAGGAAGGGAACCATGCCAGTTGTGACAACATGGATGAACTCAGAAGATGTAATGGAGGGGTGGCCTCTGTGGGGTCCCTGTCAAACGAAGTATCTCAAACAGCCAAACCCATAGAAGCAGCAAACCAAGCAGAGACTGCCAGCAGCAGAGGGCAGGAGAACAGGAGCTGTTCATCGGGGCCAAGGAAGGGAGGCTGGTGCTGAGCTGTGCAGCATGAAGACTACAGCTGCCAGCACGCGTCCTTAGCAGCACAGGCACAGATACCGTGGGAAGCGTGCTGACCACCAACAAGGCAGGGGAACGGACATGGGGAAACTTGCAGGTAGTGGGTGTGTCTGTTGCCTTGATTGTGGAGATGGGTTTATTGAGTGTACATGGACATACATCCTCATTCATGAAATTACATGCCTTAAGTCTATGCCACATCAAAAACCACTTAATCAACAGTAAGCATATACCGCTGTGGTGCATCAGTGACACCTCTAAACTGCTTTCACAAGAGACGAAACCATGTTATTTAACCCATCATTTCCAAAAAGTTTCATTTCGGCACGTGATCCACATAAAAAAGCATTAGCCCTTTACCTATTATACACCTAGCCACAGCTGGCCAGAACACACAGCATTGCCTCGATTTCAACCAGTTACATCTCTAGGACTCAACAGCCTCATGCTGTGGCCTGCCCTGGATCACGCAGCTCTGTGGTTTCAGCCCCGCAGAAGGGGCACAAGGGTTCTGCCACGGGTGCCTGGTGCACCTGAGCCACATTCTCCATCCAGGAAGAGCATCCAGTTACAGTGACCACATAGATGGTTTAGATGGCTCGTGGAAGCTGTAGGGAGACACTGGGCATCACTGTCCATGTGCTTGCTGCAACAGCCATGAGGACTGCCACATCCCGCCTCCATCACCCTGGATGGGATCTGGCAGGCAAGTCCAGAAATCTGTATTTCTGCTTTAGATTTGTCCCACGGGGTGTAAACTGGTTTCCCAGGTTATAGAGCTGCCAGCCCTAACATTTCCTACTCTCACTGGCCTACAAAATCCCTACTGGTCTATGACAGGTGTCAATCCTTGTGGACCAGCGCAGAGGAAATAACTTTCCAAGGAGGTGAAATGTATTTCCCACTTGGTCCAGTCTGAGGGGGAAGGATATCAGTTCTCCTTTTCCCTGGCTTTGTCTCAGCCTCGAGTGTGCTCTCTCTCAGTGGCTCCATCACAAACAAACCGTGCAGTCGCATGACACGCGCAGAATCTATGTCTCCAGCCTTTTCTTCTTTTTCCCCTGAAGACACAGGCAGGCAGGCAGGCAGGTGGGAAGTTTCAACCGCAGAGCAAAGAAGCTAGCCTGGCTGCCTGCATCGGCCAAGCCACACACAGCCAGACCCAAGTGTGAGAACAGATCATGTGCTGCCAGAACAGCAGCGGGTCTGGTCAACACCCTGCCGCTGGCAGGGGACATACAGCTGGGTCCAGGGCAAATCAGCCTGGGCAGATGTGCAGGCACTCCTCGCCCAAGCACAAGATGGCCGGAAGCTGGGGAGGAGGCAGCTGCAGCACAGCCGGACACAGGAGGCATGTGACAGCGTGACTTGCAAATCACGCCTGAAAACTTCATTTACTGGGCTTAGACGTGAGCACAGTCACATGGGCCCCCATCCGCTGGCGCATGGCAGCCAAGAGGGAGACAGAACAGGGCTAATCAAAGGCGCTCGGCCCCCTCCGGGCTGGACAATCTTCCAGGGAAGACAAGGCACAAGCCAGGCACTATATTTGGAAATGACTCTAAATTTAGAATGATGAACTGGCTTTAGAAAAGTCAGAGAGCAAGGGCTTGACAGGGAGAGATTGGCATGTATTCCAGCAGCGTAGAAGGCTTTGGCGGGGTTCTCTCTACCACAGCGTTTTAGAGGAAAGATTACTCCGACTCCGTCCATTTTGGGAACCTTACAATCCATTGCATTTGCAAATGGACTCATGAATAAGGCTCGACTAATTAAGTGCATGTTGGGGCTATCTATGCATACATACACACACCATGTTACATATACATATACACAATAGTTATATTGTATGACATGAAATTAAAAGATGTATATTTTGTGCAAGAAGAAACAAAAGTGAAATCCAAGAATATGAGAGCTCCCAAAAGCTCATGGACCATGTGTAGCATGCAGAAGCTATGCACTGATTTTTAATTCCATTTGCCATCAAATTTGTAACTATCTTCATATCCTTTATTGCGTGTATTTTTGTATACTTGAGTACAGTGCTAGAAGTAGGCTTGTTCAGCAAATACTTCCTGAGCAATCACTGGGTACCAGGCACTGAGTGGGCGCTGCATCAGCAAGGATAAGGGATACAGATACAGTCCCAGACTCACTGAACTGTCCAGATAAGACTGGAGCATCACACAGACTGTCGCAACATAATTATATACTCAGCATCTGGAGCAGGCACCACGGAAGATTGGAAAGAAAGTCATGAGCCTATCAGAAGAGAGCTCCAGCCTGGGTGGGGCATCAGAGCTCTCCGGAGGGAGCCTGAGAGTTTAAGTCCTTACTCCTTGCACCTGCTAAGAATCCATACATTGAAAGCCATTGGGCTGGAGAGGACATTTAGCGCCGAGGTGCTGACAAGCCCAGGAACCACACTGGAGTGTCTCCATTCCCCGCCAGCTCTGGTTCCTGACTTTATTCTCTCACCTGGGAGCCTGTGGCAGTGATGGCTCGAGTTGGTAACATCCTGCCCACCCACGTGGGGGACCTTGGTGGAGTTCATAAGTTGCAGCTTCAGCCCTGGCCCTACCTGGTCTGGTCTCTGCAGGCAACGGAGGAAGCAAACCAGCAACGAGAATGCTGAGCCTCTGCCTGTTTTGTCCCTCCTCTGTCCTCCTCAGGGGAGATCGGTAGTAGGACTCCGCAGAGCCGGCCTCGGAGCACCCGTGGTCTTCACGTTAAGTACCAGTTGTTGCTCAGGTTCTCCAACTTGAAAATCTATGGAAGTGGACATTTCAAAAAGCTCACACGAGTTGGAACTAAAATACAAATTCATTGTGGTGTAAAAAAAATGAATCTATGCAATTTCTTCCTAATTTGTGAATCTCTAAAAGATCTCCCCATGCATGGATTTCAAAATTACTTTGCACCAAGATCATTTTCCATGAGCTTTTTGAAGTTACTTCCCGTGGCCTGGCAAAACCCCTGCTCTTTCACAGAAGCAAGCTTTTATTTTGTATTTACATGAACACATAAAATGAACATGATGCAGCTTTCAAAAGTTTGCAGAAAGTGCATGGATTTGGGATTTTTTTTTTTGCACAAAACACACTTCCCATTCAATTTTCTGACCATGTTTTGAAGTTCATGTTCAAAGGACAGTTGCTACCTGCTAGTATCAGTTTTCTAGCATTCGGTTCTTCAGGAGGGACAAATTCACAGCCTGCCTCTAGAAGCTTCTATCAGTCAGCCTTCAGGGTCACGTGTCCTAAACCAACAATATCCACACAGCCAGACAAGCCACTTTCTCCAAAGGCCAGAATTACAACTCCTGCAACAGGAGTTCCGAACAGGAGTAAGGCAGACTTCTTGTTCCTAGCTGCTCAAATGCAACCATGCCAGAAGCTGAATGTAACAATTTGGCAGAGGCAGGAAAGGAAAATAAAAGCAAAATCCACACCAGTCAAACTCCAGCGAGCTTTCTGCCAGAGGCTGCCTTGGTGCCCGGTGGAGGGTCCTCGCGCTCCCCTCTCCAGCTGAAGGAGGTGTGTACCTTGCTTCCAGCCAGGGCCCTGATGCCAGTCGCGCAGCGCTAAGAGCCCTGGGAGGGTTGCAGGCGAGCCTGTGATGCAGGCTGGGTCACATCACATCATGGGAATGGCCCAGGGTTTTTGCAGAGTTGACTGTTGACTGCTCCACGTTTGCCAACAGTGGGCTGTTTGTTCTCGCAGTTAAATCATGAAAGAGGCAGTTTGTATTTACTTAACGTACAGACTGGAGCCAATTCCTGCTGACAGCTACCAAAATAAGCCCCGCATCTCCTCACTCTGAGCCACCCCAGGAACCCCGCTCCCCAGTGGCAGCGTTGGCAAGGGCATCACCCCAGAGCGAAACTCCTCTCCAAATCTCCCCACACCTTTTTCTTCACTTCAAACAATAAATCAATTCACAGCGTGCGGCCCAAGAACAACAGCCCAGTTTATTGGCTGAGATTCCATTCTCTGGGGCGCTTCCCACCCCTGGGTGCACTGAGCTGTCCTGAAACTATGCTTGGCCGTGGGTGGAAAAAAGAAACTGCAAGTTTCCCTCATTTGCACTTGTCGGTATAAAGGGAATGAACTTTAACCTAATGATTTAAGGCAGGGGGTGGCAGGACCGTGATAACTTGGAGAAGAGAGTGTTTGGGAAAAGCAAGCCGACGGGGCAGTTGGGCCAGAGGTACCGGCGGCATGGTGGACCCTTGGCACAATGCAGAGCCAGAACGGCCCTCTAAGGTCGTCAGCAGGAAGGACAGTACTCAACCAGCACTAAAAGACACAGCACGCTTACTCACAGTTTCATCCTGTCTGTCCCTCCTGCACTGAATATGTGGGACACAGGGGCTGTATCAGCCCCCCAGATCCCCAGAGCCCTCACCGCGGGAGGGGTTTACTCAGCCCCAGATGAAGATGAGGGTGAGGAGAGGATCCTGGGATCCAGGGGAAATGGGGATGGCATGGCAACATGTAGGTACCAAGAACCCCATCTTCTCCTTGTGCCAAAGCATCACCGTGGTGGAGGAAGCAGCCCAAGGTAGCAGCCAGCAGGAGGGACAAGCTGGCTAGCGCCTCTCTCTACAGAGCAGGATGCCTCTGAGTGGCCTCTGGCTCTTCCATTTCAAGTGTGGCTACCCCTGACCCAGTCCTGCACCACCTAGGCCCATCCAAGATGTGCCCCTGAACGTAGCTAAAGTCTCTTCTAGAAACCTGCCCCTCACCCAGGTGATGGCAAGCAAGGACTGAGACTGTGAGTTAAGGCACAGCCGGAGCGACCACTGAGCTGCTGTCCTCTCTCTGCCTCCGTTAGCATCTCTTCTCCCCTTGGCGCCTCCCTCGGGGTCCAGGGCCCCTGTCTTCCATTTGCTTCCCTATCACTGCCCAGTCCCTGCAGTTCTTTCCTTCCTCAGCATCTCAGATGCTGGAAGAGCCTACAAGAAATCTTCAAAAACACCACGTAAAATGGGTGTCATGAAAAATAATTGCACCAAAATGAACTTGTCTTTTAACCTATGTGTTTGTTCATCTGTCTAGTTATTTCCAAGGGAGGGGGAGCACCCCCAGCAGCTGGCTCGCTCTCCAATCCTGCAGTAGCCAATTCTGTCTCCCACGACTGCTGCATCCAGCACCGCTGTCTCCACGATTCAACTTCATTTTATTAATTTATTATTATTTTAAGGACAGAGTTTATACAAACACACACACACACACACACACACACAGATCTTCCATCCACTGGTTCACTCCCCAGATGGACACAAAGGCCAGAGTTGGCCTGGTCCAGAACCAGGAGCCTGGAGCTTCTTTGGGGTCTCCCACGTAGGTGCAGGGGCCCAAGAATGGGGAACTAGATCAGAAATGCGGCAGCCAGAACTTAAACTGGTGCCCATATTTGTAAACACTGTAGACAGGCTCACTATGCAACAGCATGGTGCTGATCCCTAAACTCAAATCTTAATTTCCTTGCTCTG
This sequence comes from Ochotona princeps, assembly GCF_030435755.1. Taxonomy (NCBI): domain Eukaryota; kingdom Metazoa; phylum Chordata; class Mammalia; order Lagomorpha; family Ochotonidae; genus Ochotona; species Ochotona princeps. Next base: position 81,923,639 of record NC_080838.1, read on the forward strand.
TGAAGCTTTGAGGTTCCCTCATATCTTCCATATCTCTAGGATTCCCTGGGGTTGGCATCAGCAGCCTCACCCCGATGTCCTCTCCTCTTCGCCTCTCCAAGACATACTCCAGTGTCTCCCCAAGGAGGCCTTGGAGACTTTGTCCAAGCTGGAACTGAAGACAATCAACAGCGAACCAAGATCCAAGTTGCACCCTAGGGAGCACAGCTCTGCAGGCCCATCTCAGCAGAGTTCAGAACGAAATGCCAAACCCTTGTTAGGATGGGATGCTTCACTCCTGCAGCCACTTGGCTTCTGGTCTCTTGGATCCTCTGTAATCCATAGCACAGACTTGGGTAATAGGAAGGCAAAGAGACAGACTTCACGTGAAAGGTTATGGAGAAAGAATAAGTGATCTTGAATCCTGGGTAAGAGCCAAAGGCTAAATGAGGTGAAGCGTGGCTGCAGGGAGGCGTAACAGTCCATGTTGTGTTATGTTATGGGAGACCCAACACTCCCCAACGCCAGGCTTAATCCATCCATGAAGGCTCTGGGACCTCATGACCTTCCGTGAAGTCTTGCCTTTTAAAGGTCCCTCCAACCACACTGGGACCAAGTTTTTAGCATATTAAAATTTAGAGATTAAACCTCCTGCACGTCACAGCAGGACGCATTAGTCAGTGGGAATTCAGGAGCAGCGTGGCATGCAGTAGAAATGAGGAGAGAGCAGGAAGATGGGAAAATGGTTTCTGAATTGGAAATGAGATCTTCTAAACCTTAAGACACCTATATTCCTTTTTGATTTCTTGTAACTGATGGGTATGTCTTTGAATAGAAGTCTTTAGAAACCAAATCACGTTGGGACGTGCGGGTGTATAAGATTTAGGTAACTCTAGGAAGCTCCAAGCATCCCTAGAGTAAGCGCAGAGCCCCGAGTTCAGGAAAGGTGAAATTTCTGGAATTTCACTGATGGCACTGTCTTGGCAGGCAAGGTTTTCACAAGGCATCTCCATCAGCAGAACTGAAGTGAGACGAGCAGCAGCCCCGGACTTTCAGTGTGTGGGCACATCCTCCTTCCGCTGGGGGCGAAAGCATCAAGAACCCATCAAAGCCGTAAGAGCCCCCATGGTAAGCTGTGCTGTGGCCAGGTGCATTTAGGAGCTGGAAGGAGAATGATCTGGCTCCATAGTTCAACTGGCATTCAGAAATCCAATTACTGGGGAGGAGATCGGACTTTTCCAGCAGAATCTGTAATTGTGCTCGACACTGCCCATTGTCACGGGTGGGAACAGAGCAGGCTGCTCTCAGGATGGTCTGCTGTCGTTAGGGAAAGCAGAGCTCCACAGGAGAGAACTTCTCGTTGGAATAATCGTCTCTCACATTTCTATCATTTCTTTCATCCAGGAATCACAAAGCGTTTGACAGTGGTTTGGGCAGAAAGGAAATACAGTGCTTCCTCCATTGAGCCACACATGTCTATCTCAGCCTGGGGACAGACACTCCTGATTCCAGGCAAGGGACACTTGTGTCTGATTTTACTCTGTGCAATATCACAAAAGTATCATGGTGGAAAAGTATGACCACTGCCACTTATTGAAAGCAGGATGCTAATTCTGTTGGGTGGGATGCTAGGTGTTTTATTATCTCATTTAATCTCCTTGAATCTGACTCTTAATCTAACCCTCTTCTAGTCTGAGTGTAGGCGAATAGCACTGCTTGTACGTTCCTTTCATGGATGATGGTAATTGGTTCAGAGAGGTTAAGCAGCCTGTCTACTGTCACAGAGATTGGAAACGTGGAGGTGAGGACCAGCCAGTATTGGTCCTAGGGGACCCCGTGGCCCACACTGTCCTTTCCAGCTGTCACCTGCACATGGCACACAGTGCACCCTCTTAGCTGACCAAGGTGTGATGGACCCTCTGCCCCTTAATGCATTCTAAGCAAAAACAACTCAAGGATGATTGTGAAGATATAGCAATTCCCCCTCCCCCACTTCTCAACTATCTGCCAGTTTTCTAGAGTTACAACCACAGTGTGCACTGTGGCCAGCTAAAATCCCAGGACTTGAAAATAGTCATCCTTGCCCGGGTTGTTGCAATTCCCCCTTAACTGGTGTTCTTGCTTCTAGTTTTGTCCCACTAGAACCTAGTATGGATGGATGATTGCCTTGAAGCGTCAGAACCAAGTTCACTTCCCGCTTCCACTCCCCATCCGGGTTTCTCATCCTAGGTACAATCGAACCATTGGCCACACCTTGCCTGAGTCGTGCACCAAGAACCCGACCTCAGTCTACACCACGCTCTTGCCGATCCACTGCAGCGCCACTGACTTCAACTGCTCCTTTGAGCTCACAGGGCTCTACCTGCCTTGGGACGTCACCATCGCTTCCATGGACTCCTGTACTGGCCTTCTCCCCAGCGTCCTGCTGTCCATGGACTCCTGTACTGGCCTTCTCCCCAGCGTCCTGCTGTCCATGGACTCCTGTACTGGCCTTCTCCCCAGAGTCCTGCTGTCCGTCACACATGTCAGATGTGACAGGTGGTGCTCCGGTTGCACGCACCACAAGCCCAAAGCCATAATGCTACATTTTCTCCTGCTGCCATGGTTCCTGTCTCTTTTTACACTGTTTTATGTTTTGCGTTTGCTGAGTGTCTCTCCCACTGGACAAGTAAGATCCATGAGGGAAAATTTCAGGCTTTGCCTACTGTTGGCCGCCCAGAGCCAAAAACAGGGCTTGTCTATTTTAGACATCAATAAAAAAAAATTGGTAAGTGAAGCAACTTTGTTTGATTCCTTATAAACCACCTAATTATGGTACAACCTTCAGAAACATATTCAAGTTATTCTCTGCATCTCAATTTTCAGCTGCTAAAGGGAGCTCACCTCTATATGGAGATGGTACCAAGCATATAACTATGCAACATGCTCCAGCGACTGACAAAGTTTCTGTGATCAAATCCCAAACTGCAGATTCAGCAAACCCTCTCTGCTGTAAAGAGCATTTCTTCCAGGGCCCCAGCTGAGCTTGCAGGAACAGCAAACTTTGGACAGCATGAGGACCATTTGCACCAAGTCGTAACTGGGCACCAGGCCCAGAGGCTGAGGAAAGAGGCCAGCAGGCCTCAGTGTGGTCCCCCGAGGAGCCCGTTGATCCCTCCGCAGAGCTGGACCATGTAGGCTACATGTTCGTGCTCCATCAACTCACTTCTCTGCTTTCTGGCCTTTGCTCCTCTTTCATAATGACTTCTTTCCCTCAAGGCACCAAATAAAAGGGAGACCCATGGCGCATGTGCCATCAGCAACACCACACCTGCCACCCGATGGCTCGGTGATGGGTGGGAGGATCAGGCTGTCCTGTGGTGACGGAAGGGGCAAAGGCCAGGGAAGAGTTCTGCTGGCACATGACAGGCACACAGCTGGACCCCAGGCTCGCGCCCTCTCCTGCTGGGAAGCTGGGAAGGAAGGGGTCCAGCAGCCTGGGACTCTCCGCAGCGGGCTGGTGAGCGCCTGCTTCCTCCTTGTCTGGACGGACTTCATAAACTAGCAGGAACCTGCCGGCCAAGAGCCAGGGTGGACAGAGGTCACCTGCGAACGGCGACATGTAGCACATGCGAGGGCTTATGACAGTCCACAGAAGCTGTGCATTATGAAAAAGCTGTGTACACAATTCTGAGCTTTTACACCCATATAAATGTTCCCTTTAATTCCGCCTTGAACAAGTATTTTCTGCTTGTTTGTTTGTGTGTTTTAAGGTACTCTTTTCCTTTGACCTCCTGTGAACCAGTGGTGAGCAGACTGGCAGCTACCATCAGCACTCCAGGGAGCCCCAGAAAGTTCTCTGACCCCCTCTGAAACCAGCAGAGCATCTCACAGCTGAGCAGATGCATCAACTGTGTTTCTCAAGGAGACCAAAATCCACATTAGAAGTTACTAGGAATTTCTTTTAAGATTTATTTATTTGAATGGTAGAGTTATAGCAAAAATGATAGATAACTTCCTTTTGTTGTTTTACCTCACCAAGTAGCCTCAATGGCTTGAGAATGGCCAGGCTAAAGCCAGAAACCCTTAACTCCAGCTGAGTCTCCCATACAGCTACATCATGCTAAGTCCTTGGACCATTCTTAGCTGCTTTCCCAAGTGCATTAGCAGGGAACTGGATCAGAAGTGGAGCAGCACGGATACCAACCAGGGCCCATATGGGAGGCCAGGGTTGTGCACAGTGACCTTACCTGCTCAGCCACATGGGCCCCTTTGGAATTCTCAGCTGGTGTTGAACAAGTAGAGATAAGCTTACAGAAGGGCCCTAAGGTCTGCCAGACAGGAGATCCCTGCCCCTCCTTTACAGACCCCTCCCCCACTGCCTTGGCCAGCCAGAGCTGCCTCTGTTCCATCGCTTGGGCCACCATGATGGAGTCCCAGGTGAACTCCCAGCCTCTGGTCCGCCCCCATCCTCCACACTTGCTGATGTCACATGACCTGGCCTGGGGCGCAGCTGCCTGGCCAGGCCTTCCTTGTCCTTTTTCTGGTCCTCCCTGCCATGCCCTATCCCTTCTTATCCCCAGCCATGCTGTTCTATCATCAGCTCCTTAATGGGACATGCTCTGTCAGGAGCCCAGGCATTCACATCACCTTGAATTATGCAGTTCAGCTTGCTACTGCAAGAGATTTCATGATTTTGTGGAAATGGAATTAACAGATATGCATTGGTGCAAAAAAAAAATTGGGTGGGGCAGCATATTTCTCTTACGCTTGGTTTTCAACATATCGGCATCAAGCATGCATGTCAGAGTTCAGTTTTCCAGGACTCTTCTGAGGATCCCCTGGTACTTATTGGAAGTACTTTTCTGGAATACTACCTCCACCTGACACTGAACCTGGGAATGAGTAAGGCTACAAAGTCGTGTCTGAAGGTGTTTGCAGTCCAGGAGGGCAGACAGATGGGCCAACAGATCATCATGGTTCATGTGCACCTGTTGGAGGAGCCCAGTGAAGGAGTTAGCAAGGAGAAGTTGGTGTGACCTTTACAAGCAAGGAGGAAGGCTGAGGAGTTTGGAGCAGCGATTAAGACCCCACTAGTATCCCTGCTTGGGATGCTGGCAACTCAGGTTGAGGCCCTGGTTCGAGGCCCTGCTCTGCTCCTGAAACCAGCTTCCTGCCAATGTGCACCTCGTGAGGCAATGGTTTCCATACATGGCACCCTGCCGCCCACAGGGGAGTCCAGGATTGAGTTCCAGCCTCACGGCTTTGGTCCGTGCCAACATCCCTGATTGCAGGCCTTTGGGGGTGACCCAGCTTTGGCCTGTGCCAACCTCCCTGGTTTGCAGGCCTTTGGGAGTGACCCAGTGGTTGGAAGATCTCTGAATCTATGTGTGTCTTACTCAGTCTCTTTGCCTTTGACACAAAAGGAAAATTGGTATTTTACCAAAAAAAAGGAACACCTCTCAGATCGATAAATAAAAATTAAAAAGAAAATAACCGTGCAGCCAGCTGCTCTCAGGAGCCAGGCGAACATGGCGGAGTGCCTGAGCTAGACCTCGGTTCAAACTTTCCCTTATATAGCTCGTGACCTTGGGCAAGTCATTTCGCTTCTGAGACATTTCCATTGTCTTCAAAGTGGAAATAAAAACGTCTTTTTTTCTTTTAAACCTTTTTTTTCTTTTAAATCAATCTTTTTCTACTTCTTAAGAGGACAAAAATATATACAAGTACTCAGAATACTCCTGGCACTTAGCAAGAATTCACAAGAAGTTGGCTCCATCTTATCTCCTTGGGATCCAGAGAGGTTAAGTAACTTCATTAAAGCCACTCTGAGAATGAATGCCAGATCCACCAGGCTCCAAAGCAGGGAGGAGGTGCTGGACCCTGGCAGGGAGGCTGTTACCAACACTCAAAAAGCTCCTCAAAATCCCAGTCAGGAAGAGGAGAAGGTGGCGTTGACAAGGCGTCCGTCTGGGAACAGACAGTTGGAACTCACACCTGAAAAACGGTGTTTGGTGCCCAGAGAAGACGGAGCTGAGGGGACACAGCATACAGCTCGCAGGCTGGCAGCCACACCTGCTAAGGAAATCTTCACAATCTACATTATGCCCCAGGCTGGCTGGGGGCAGCTGGAGCAGCCTGCAAGACTATGAGCCAACTTTCTCTCCTCCTCACCCAGGTTAATGCTGCTGGAATCTACCTTGAATGCAAAACAGTTGTCCTCCCAGCATTCTCAAGCATAGGGTTAAAGCCGCCCAGGCTGTGCCCCAAACTCTGCAGCAGTGAGCTGCAGGGAGACGCAGCTGAACGCCGCAGGGCTGTGATCCATCCGATCCATTCCCAACCTTTAATTGCTGCAAAGGAGCGGTTATGGTGGATCCACATAAAAGGCCTTAATTACCCGTTAACCCAGTAAAACAAGTCTCAAAGGGCCCACAAAGGCCTATTTCCAAACGTGCAATCTGTAATTATAAATCACCCACTGGGCAATCAATAGCCGTTCGAAACCATTATTTGAAAGTTTATACGCTGCTAGGGGAGGTGGTTTTCCCTGAGGGCTTTTGTATTTGTTTTTAGCCTGACCTGAAACGTAAGGCAAGGAGCCAGTCCTGGGAAAGAGCTAACTCTCCACAGTGGAGCTCACCTAGGCAGCGACCTGATGGCAGCTGTTCACAGGTAGAGATGACAATGCTGAGGAAGTCCCTGAACTGTGCTAACATCAGCTAAGTGCTGTGATGGCGCTCGCACAGGTAGAGATCATCTCAACTGTGACGTCACCAACAGCATCCTGATCTTAGTTCAAGAACCGTTAGATTTCAGCGTGTCGCATCCTTGATCCCTCGTGTGCAGCTAGGCAAGTGGGACAACTGGCAAGGTGGCTTCATCCACACACTAGTCCATGCAGTCAGCAGATGTTTGAACCTTACCTTGCTTGATTCCCAACAACTTGGCTGAGAGAAATTGATGCAGTCTGGTTCCCTGCAGAGTTTGTATTTGGAAGCTGTGGTGAGGTAGACAAGGACAAGATGGCAGTAAACACATAATCTCAGAGTGGAGGCTGCATGGAGACACTTTAAGGAGGTCATGGTGGTTACTATTATGGCAGAGGGAATGGTTGCTATTGGTTAATGAACCTGCCTAGCAGATGTCTAGTGAGGGGCTCATTTAGGTGGGAATGTGACCTTTTTGTTGAAGGATGGATGTGACACTGTCAAGATCGGTAGTAAGTTGGCTGTGTTCCAAAAGCAAACGGACCACCAGTGTGGCTGAAGCATGGTGAGCGAAGAATTGCAAGGTGGCATCCAAGAGGCAGGCGAGGGCAGGTGCAGCCCCAGACTGTGGTGGTTTGCTACAGGTGAGTTTCAGGTAGAGAAGTGATAAGAAAACAGGCAAGAGTTTTCTTGCTGTGGAGCGGGGAGTGAGACACAGGACAGCAAGGAATGACCACAAGACAGCTGGGAGGTCAGTTTCAATTCCAGACGAGAGAAGTTGTAGACATCACTGACTGTGACGTTCGTGGAAACAAGGAGATGAAACTATGGCTTCAGGTGGAGCCAGTGAGTGATGTCTCATGGGACGAGAAAGAGCAGTGATGGGTGGAGGACTCCTGAAAATCACCCATGCGTCTCAGGAGGCAATGGAGGAGCTCGCTGAAAGCAGGAAGGACACACTGGGGGAGCGGGGTCTCTTCTGGGACTGGAGCTGCAGGAATCCAGAATCCTGTTTCAAAAGTGAGCATGCCTGTTGGGTGCATGAATGGGGGACATGTCAGCTTGACCTTAGATGACATACGGCTCAGGGACAAGTGGAGGCTGGAGCTTCACCGTAGTGTAATTTGTGCCCAATTTAAGCAAATGCAGGATAGGTGGGGAAAGGGGCTGAGGCACGGCCACAAAGCTCAGAGGTGCGACATCTGAAGGCCTCGTATGTGCAGTCCCCCCCGCCTTGCCAACTCCAGCCCACGGAGACGCCCCGGCTCTGTGTCACCCACACACCAGCCCCTCGCCTCCCCTTGCATTCTCACACACTGAGCTGCACCCCACTGCCAGGGCCTCTGCCTGGACCTCAGCCTGTCTTCCAGCCGCTTCCCACCCAGCAGAGCCATCTCAAGAAAGCTCCCTCCTGAGACACATTCTGTATCCCTGAGGCACGGATTCACAGCTCCTTGTATGGGTTCTGTGTCATCAAATTCCATATGTGAGTATCTCATAGACTTTGGCTAATGCACTAGAAAATATGTTTCACGGATGGTTTCTTAACACTGTATACCCAGTAACTGGTAAATCAGGAAGCGTGCACTGCAAGTAGTAATTAATGAATAATGGTAATTCATGAATATATGTTGAAACAAGAAATACATTTTAAGCATCAATTGATAGTGGCTGGCACTGTGGCGTGGCACATAAAGCCACTGCATGCAATTCTAGCATTCTCTGTAGGTACAGGCTGATCCACTTCCAATCCAGCTCCCCGGTGACAGCCTGGGAAAGCAGCAGAAGATGGGCCAAGTCTTCAAGCTCCTGAACCCACGTGGGAGAGCTGGAAGAAGCTCCTGGTTCCTGGCTTCACCTTGGCCCAGCCCTGGCCATTGTGGCCCTTTGAGAAGTAAACCAGTGGGAGATTCTCTCTCTCTCTCTCTCTCTCGCTGGCTTTCTGTAGCTCACTTTCTCCTGTCTCTGTGTAACTCTAACTCCCAAATAAATATTAGACTGATCACTAGATAAGTAGGTGGATGGTTTTATTACACGGGTTATGGTGAGAAAGTCATTTAGCTTTTATCTTTCACAACATGTTTACAACTGAAATAGAAATCCCTTTGCTATCCTTTTGACAAATGCTGAAAGACGAAAGAAAAAGTGCTCTGCAGATTTCAAAAGGCCTGTGTGCATACAGGGTATTTTTAAATCCAGAGAAGAAAATACCAAAGCATCATTTAGTTAATAGTCATAACTGCCCCACTTTCCCAAAACTTTGCTTAGGGTTGCAAACACAATGATTTCAACAGATTCCCATCCTCCCTCTGTCATCCTTAGATGACTCCCACTGAGGCAAGTAGAAATTCTGGTATAAAACATCTCAAATATCAGCAGCCAGAGGGGCCAGGAATGTCTCAAGAAATGAGTGAGGAATTGCAGAATGTATCGCGAAGCAGAGGTTATGGAAGCTGAATGCCTTTTTCCGTCCCAGACATCTTCTCCCTCTTTCATTAGTGGCCAGGAGACACGAGCCCTCATCCAGCCTTCTGCGGGTTTGTGGGCCCTGGGAAATCAAATGCCCCTTGCACTTAGACGTCCTGTGACCCTGCTGAGGAGCCCATGTGTCGACACCGAGGCCCTGGGACTAAACGCAGAGGGAGAGGGGGCCCGGCCCCTTGCCACTGCCAGTGGGACCCAGAAGCATGAATGAGCCAGTCTTGGGGTCTCCATCCCCTGAATGTGGCTACGTGGTGACCCCACAGACTGCAGTAAGGCTAAGCCTGGCCCGCAGAATCAAGAGAAACTAGCATTTGTTGCTTGCGGCCTCTGGTTTGTGGAGGGGTTTGTCATGTTGCAACAAAGCCCCAACACAGACATGGCTACAGGGAGCAGGGCTCTTCTTTGCCCACATCTAATGCCTGGGACTGGGAGACCCATTGGCCCGGAGAGGTGTGAGAGCTTGGCGTTACTTTTGGTGAGATCTGGGCAGACACACGGATCATGTCTACTGTAGCCGAGAGACAGATGGGCATGGAGATGTGTACCTGCCGCAAGTTTGTCCAAATGGTCACCCATAGCCATGGGGTGGGGGGACAGAAAGGAATTTAATTAGTCAGTTGTGGGCCTACGGACACTTCCACATGTGAAATTTTATAGTTTAAGATCCTCAGGAAAACTTGACCTTCTGCCTTACAGATAGATATTCCTAGCTGGACCCCAAAAACCCTTCTATTCTCCAGGCACCAGGGACAAAGTGCGTTTTTCACCATTGAAGCAAGGAGATGAGAGAGATGCTTGAGAAAGATCCACCTGGCGTGAGATGTGGGCTGGGTTACACTGACTCTCCTCTGCTCCACCCCGGGGACTGATGACTCACGTGAGTAATGCCCTCCTTGGGTGTGCCAATTCCATCTTAAAGAGAACTGCATCTACTCAGAAGGCATAGACGACCATGGGGTGCATAGCAGCACCCCCTGGAATGTTAGTCCAGGGTCAACACGCAAGAAAGATTGTTAAGAGAATGAATCTGCATGAGTGATTTTGAGATGTCTCCGAGTATTGGCCATGAACGGGAGTGGAAATGCAGCGGACCTCAGGAAATCCCGGCTTCAGATCTACTCGTTAGGGGAGGCTGACCCAGCCTGCTCCAGCTGCTGCCACAACAAACTTTGAAATATACAAGAAACAGCCCAAAAAAGATGCAGGACAATTCCCTGGTGGTGCTGAAGACCTAAGAAAAGATTCCGATAGACATCAAATTCATCGCAGCTACTATATAATTGCTCTAATTATAGCTAGATGAAAATAATGAATATAAATGGACCACACAGAGAGTTACACAGACACACTTGAGCCCTCTGGAACCCTTGTAATAATAATAATAGTAGTAATAATAATAATAATAATAATAATAATAATAATAATGGTACCTGGAAGTGATATGGTCTCAAGCAGCTCATTTGGGATCATGCTTGGAAGCCTCACCTCCCCACCAGTGCAACACTCTGTTCACCTGTGCATCCAAGGACACGTGCCCATCATGACCTGGGACCCGGTGGGCGGAAACTGAGGTGCTATGCTGTTGCGCTGTTGATAGCCCCTCCCTTCCGAAGCGCGGTAAAGCCGTGCCGGGGAGGGGCTTGCACTCTGCCCATGTCCTTCATTGCTCTGGCTTCGACTCTCTTCATCTCTCCTGTGCCCTGGTTCTTGGCCTCTCGCACACTCACTGGCTCTCCCGCCTCCCACGGACGGACTCTGAGGATAGAAGACAAAAACCTCTCTCCCGTTTCCTCTCCCTTTCTGGCCCCATCCCGCTGAACATGGTCCACCCATGTTCATATTCTACACTTTCCAAATAAGCTTTACCATTGGCTTAAGTCATGTCTGTGTCTGTGCTTAAAACGTTTATTTTTTCAGTAACAGGCAAGAACCTAGGAAATAAATATTAATCCCAAAGCTAGACCACAATTTAAAGTCCATTTAAAGTGTGCATAGGCTGGCCACATAGCAAAATCAAACATTTCAAAGAATTGAAATCACGTGGTGCGTGCCCTCTGACCCCTCTGGGAGTTCCAGCAGACACTGAGCCCAGGATGGCCCAGGGGATTGAAACACCTTCAGGACAACAAGCAGAGCCAATGAATGAAGGTAGAAGGACTTGGGTGATGACGATGAGAAATTAATGAATGAAAACTAATGAAAGAAAAAATTGTGTGCATACCCTTGGGCTTTATTTTAGTTAAATTTTATTCATAAAAATTGTACAAACTTATGAATAAAAATGCAAACAGACCCTGTGTATTGTTTCAGCACAGGTGCACTGTGCATTGTCCAATCAAGTCAGCACATCCACCTCTGCAAATATTGAACATTTCCTCATGACAAGAGCATCCGAAATCTTATCCTGTAGTTTGTTTTTGATAAAAAGAAATTAATGAAAGAAAAACACTATGCAATGCAAAGGATTGGAAGACAATTCTTTGAAAAGTCTAAAAAAAAGTAATAAACTTCTTCATAACTTGATTAAGGAATATGCAGAGACTCCATTCAAATAATCAATACCAAGAACAAATAAGTGAATGTCATTCTCTGTCTCACCAACATTGAAAATGCAATAACAGATGTGGAGTTTATTTTGTCAATGGATTAGAAAGCCTAGATGAACTGGACAGGTAGCTGAGTACCCGGAACGTACCAACACTCACCGTGAAGCACAGTGGGCAATCTGACTGCTCCTCTTTCACTCATTGAATCTACAGTGAGATGCCCGCACTAGGAGCCCACCGGCCACGGGGCGTCATCAGCGAGTTTTCCCAAGTCATTCAGTGTCTAAGAAAGAAACCCGAGTTCCACAGATTTGCTCTCAGAAGCCGAACCCTTCCCAAGGAGCTGCCTCGGAGCAGCAGGCATCGACCCTGAGTCCTAACGAGCACATTATGCAATGCAGGCTGGCATCTGCCACAGACACACAACGGCACTTCAAAAAGGGCATGGAGACGGAATTAGAAGAGGTTTTTCAAGACCAGCATTGTGGCATAGTGAGTAAAGCAGCTGTATGTGGCACCAGGATACTACCTGTGTCCCACTTCAGCCTTGGACATTTGACCCAATACTTCTACCTCAAAGACAAAAACTAGAGGGCTGGCATTGTGGTGCAGGGGGTAAAGCTATTGCTTGCAACACTGGCATCCCACGTGGGTGTCAATTCAAGTCTCCACATCTCCATTTCTGACCCACCTCCCAGGTAATGTGCCTGGAAAGGCAGCAGAAGACGGCCCAAGTTCTGGAGCCCCTGACCCCATGTGGGAGACCCGGAAAAAGCTCCTGGCTTTGGCCAGGCCCCACCCTAGCTGCTGGGAAGTGAACCATCAGATGAAAGATTCGCTGTCTCTCCCTCTGCCTCTAAATCTGCTTTTCAAACAAAAGAAAAAAGAAAGAAAGAGTTATCATATACATTTACCATGAACTTTTGGAGGACTCTTCATATATGGAAAATTCCAGAGAGAGAATGAGCTGAATACAAGGAAAAAAATCAGCACAGCACCGTGGCGTGACCTGTAAAGCCGCCACCTGCAAGGCCACCAGCATCCCACACGCCACCTGCAAGGCCACCAGCATCCCACACGCCACCTGCAAGGCCACCAGCATCCCACACGCCACCTGCAAGGCCACCAGCATCCCACATTGAGCACTGGTTCATGTCCTGGCTGCTCCACACTCGATCCAGCTCCATGCTGGAGCACCTGGGATGTACTAGCAGTGGGACGCCATCAAAGTCCTTGGGCCCCTTCACCCACGTGGGAGTCTGGGAAGAAGCTTCTGGCTCCTGGCTTTGACCAGGCCCAGCTCTAGCCACTGCAGCCATTTGGGGAGTGAGCCAACGAACGGAAAGGCTCTCTTTCTCTTCTCCTCTCTCTATCTTTGCCTTTCAAATAAATACATAAATTATAGTTTAGAAAAAGAAAGAAAAAATATGTAGAACTGAACTGTCTTTATGCCAAAAGGCAAAGTTGATTTAACTTCTGAAAATCAATAGATGTGATTTATTACATCAACAGAACAAAAGGAAAAATCTTATGCTCATAACAGAAGTAGCAAAACTATTTCATCAAATGCAATATTCAGATGTGACTGAAAAAAAGAAAACCCTCACCTCAGGGGAAACAGAAGCATGATCGTCCACCTGCGATGGGGAGGCCCACATGCCCGCTCAGGGCAGCGTGTCAGGCTGTACCAGACACCCCAGGCAGTGGGACAGAATCAATGCCAGGGGAATACCAGGAACCAGGATGGGGAGGGAGGTCAATAAACAGAGCTGCTGAGTCCAGCGCGGCAGCCTAGCGGCTAAAGTCCTTGCCTTGAACATGCCAGGATCCCATATGGGTGCTGCTTCTAATTCTGGCCACTCCACTTCCCAGACTTGTGGCCTGGGAAATCAGTTGAGGACAGCCTAAAGCCTTGGGATGCTGCACGCACATGGGAGACCCAGAAGAGGCTCCCAGCTCCTGGCTTCAAATCAGCATAGTTCCGGTCGTTGTGGCTGCTTGGAGAGTGAATCAACAGACAGAGAATCTTCCTCTCTGTCTCTCCTCCTCTCTGTATGTCTGATTTTCCAATAAGAATAAAATAAATCTTCAAACAAACAAACAAAGCACAGCTGCCTTCTGGAAGATGGCATGATTTACTTTGGTGCTCCGGAAAGCTACATATAAAAATGCTTTAAAGATTTGTTTTAAGGACAGCATAATGTTTCCCCAAGGATGACAAGCAAATTCAAGGAACATAACTGAGAGTACAGAGAGACCTACGCAAGCTTCACTGACATTAAGAGCTCACTCCTCAGCTGTCCTTCACCCACAGCGGGAGTGGCAAAGCAGGGCCAGGGAGAACGCCATCTCTCCGATACAAGAGCCGGGGCGGCTGGATACTCAGGTGGGCAAGGAGCCGCCTGCTTCCCCTCCCAACACACAGAGGCCAAGGCCAGGCAATGCCACAGCTTTCGGGACAAAGTGTGAAATTTCTTTCTGGCCGTAAACGGGAAAGTAGGTCTGAACCAGAATACAGAGAACAGCTGTTAAGTACACAAGAACTAAAAGAAGACGCTGCTGAGAGGGTGGCAGTGCGCACACCAGAACAGCAGCCAGTCCGGGTGACACATGGAACCAGTGATCCATTCAATCCGGAGTGTTCGTGAGACTTCCCGCAACTCCTTCGGAAAACCCAAGGCGCCAATATGCAAGAGGCCGCCACACCAACTCCGCAAACATGAATGACCACACGGACAACAGTGGAAGCCGAACGCCAGTGCGACTGAGTTCCAGGTGTCCTGGGCTGTTTACACAGTGAAAGCATAAGTGACATAGAGGTGGGAAGTGAGGCAAGTTCATGCGCACTGGTGTGAACCACAAGAAACCCACTAGGTCTGCAAGACTGTTGGGCGCCAGCTACTAGAGTGGACGCGCCCTAGGAACCCAGCAGCCACACTCCAACCTGTGACCCGCCCCTCACACTCCGGCGGTGTAGTCCTCCCTCAAGCTGCTACATAACAAACCATGTTCTGGAGGCGCTGCGTATGGTTATGGGCAACACAAGGCCAAGGTCAATGTCCTAGCCATTCAGTTGCCGGTAAGAGCTGGGTTCCTTTATGATGTCTTCACTTGGCAGCGAGTGCTGGAGAGCGAACCTGGTCTCGCTTCTCTTCTAAGGAACTGGCTTCCTAGTGGAGTTCGGCCCTCGGAATCTCTTTTAGACCTGTTTAGCCACCAAGGGAGCCGCTTCCCAAGGCCTTCCCGTGGAGGAGCAGCATTTTGATATATGGTTTCTGGAGAAAACAAGTCTACAGTGTGTGGGAAGGACTGCTCTTCACAGCTGTGAACCGCCAACCCCCAAGGCAGCCAAGTAGGGAAAGAAGGCATTGGTGTACATGAGATTACATCAAAAAGGCTGTGGGAAATGGAGTCAAAGGAAGGTCATTGCAATCCAAATTATTTTTGACATGCAAGATTTGCACATTTTTATGGGGTCCAGTGTAATGCTCCCATACATACACACAGTATAAACTGATTAAGACAGGTATCCAATCTCCCCACCACCATCACCCCCTCTCCCCAACCTGTACCCATCACTATTTTCAGTTCCAACAATGGTGGGTTTTTTTAGACTTCAGTTGAAAGACAAAGATAACCTGAGAGAGATAAGCAAGAAGAACTCCCGCGGGCTGGCTTTTTCTCCTGGATGTCCGCATTGCCTCAGACGTGAATGGGGCCGGGAACGCCAGCCAGGTTCCCAGCGTGCCTGGCAGGAGCCCTGTCCCTCCAGCCATCAGCATCTGTGGGAGGAAGTGGGGGGTTAGGAATCGACCCCAGATCCTGGGGTGAAGGATGCAGGCGTCTGAAGCACCAGGTCACACACCTGGCTTTGATTCCACGCCTATCTGTCTTTCTGAGTCTGGTGTTTTTCGCAGCAGGGAGTGGTCTCCGGTCCCGCCTTTGGGCTACAACTCACAGTGCTTCATTTCTTTGGCCGAATCCTATTCTCGGGTGTGTATGTAACACATTCGCTTTACGCATCTTCTGACGGATGCCTGCATGGATGGCGTATCTTGGCTCTTGTGCATGGTGCTGCAAGCATCTTTTTCATATGCTGAGTCCCAGGACTTTGAATACTTACCGGGAGGTGGGATGGCTGAGTCACGTGGTGGGACTATTTGTGGTATTTGGAGGAGCTTCCTCCAGAGTGTTCTCTAAAAGGGCAGTAGCTACACTCCCACCAGTGAGGTCCCCTTTTCGCCACATCCTGGCCACCACTTGCTACTTTGTGTCTTTTTTAAAATTTGGAACAAAATGAATGCAATGCTTACTTCATATCATGTATTACAATTTCAGATTATTAAAATGTAAAAACACAGCTATAAATACCTTAAGCAATATAACAAGTATTTCTCTTTTTTAAAAAAGATAATACATTTTTAAAAGTTTTATTTTTGATGATGTTTACATAGTTGAGAAGGATGCCTGCCCACGTGGACCACTGATTCAGGAGGGAAGGATTGAGGATTGGGTGAAAGTAGATGAGACCATTGTTTCCAATTTTCTTTTTCTTCTTCCTGTATACCTGAGGCAAGGGAGTGAGAGGGGGAGAGGTCACACTCGGAATGCCAACATCAGTACCCGGGGATGGGGATCAATGGCCACCCAATGTCATTCCAGTGTCCCTGATGCGGAGTATATCCCGAGGGTTCTGCTCAAGTGGTCTCAATAATTCTGCAATGCTACTATTTCATTGCTCCAAGGCTGAAGAACTCCTTCCAAGGTCCATCGGCTGACACGGTCCACCTCAGAGTCTCCTCCGCCCAGGGAGTTACTGTCAAAGCTAGGCTGAGAGTTGTCCAATTTGCTCTGCGCTCCATCCTTTGCTGTGGTATAGAAGTCCTGTGCAGGCCCCGCGGACTGCCGTACCCCTCGTGTGCATCTGGGCATGCCTTCCGCTGCACTGCCTTCAGCAACTGAGGAGGCCCAGCTCTGACACACGCACTGCACGGTCAGACCACAGATCCTGGGATTTTCCTCACGGTTGGAGTTCTGAGTCCAGCAGTGTAAATGGTGGGTGGGGGGGCAGAGATCCCAAAGAAACCTCACCAGAGGTGACCCTAGACCTGCTTCCTGCGTGTGCCAGCCAGTACGAGGTCCGGCTCATCTGTCACCCACATCAGCCTACACACAGCCGCACCAACTGGAGAAATGGCTCGTGTTGGTTTTGACCTGCATTTCCTTGATGACTAGTGATTCTAGTGTTCAGCCTGTGGCACTCGGTGGTTTTTCAGCTATTTGTACTCCTTCATTTGCGAAACATCTGTTCATATCCTCTGTTCCTAGCTGGATTGCTTAGGTCTGGGTCGTTGAGTCCTTTACATATTGGCCCTTTGACAGATGTGTACTGTTTGAAAACATTTATTTGTGTGAAAATCAGAGTTGCAGAGAGAGGGAAAGAGAGATCTTCCATCTGCTGGTTCACTGCCTATGTGGTCGCAATAGCCAGGGCGGGGCCGGGAGGGAAGAACTTCCTGTGGCTCTCCCACTTGGGTGCAGGGTCTCCAGGCTTTGGGGGCATCCTCCACAGCTTTCCCAGGCCCATTAACAGCGAGCTAGATGGGAAGCAAAGCAAGCAGGGCTCACACTGGTGCCCGTATGGGACGCCGGCGTCGCTGCTGGCAGCTTTGCCTGGTTGCCACGTGCCGGTCTCAGCAACTATTTCCTTGCATCCTGTAGGCTGTTCCTTCATTCTGTTGCATGTTTGCTTTGTTCTGCAAAGGCTCCCAAGTTTGATATAATCCCATTTTACTCTATTTTGTACCGTTGGCTACGTTTTGGGGGTCTTATCGCGCAAGTCACTGCCACACCAATGCTGTGTTTCCTGAATGCCTTCATCCGGGGCTCTCAGAGTTTTAGGTCTTGCATTACCACTGTGATTTATTCTGAGCTGATTTTTGTATGTGGTGAGAAAGATGAAGGTAGGAAGATGGCTTTCTTGATTCCCTGTGTATCAATATTCAGGTTTTCTAAAGATTTATTTTATTTCTATTTGAAAGGCAGATTTACAGAGAAGCAGAGAGAGAGAGAGAGATCTTTCATCCTCTGATTCACTCCCCCGAGCTGCCCGCAAAGGTGAGGAATGGGTCAAGCCACAGCCAGGAGCCAGAATCTCCTCCTGGGTCTCCCACGCGGTGTAGAGGTCCAAGTCCTTGGGTTACTCTCTGTTTCCTTCACAAGTGCATTCACAGGAAATAGCATTGAAAGTAGAGCAGCTGAGACTTGAACCTGTGCCTATATGGGGTGCCGGCATTGGTGTAGCACAACGCAGGCCTTGGGGCCGAGTATTCTCAGCTCCATTCATTGAAGAGGCTGTTCTTTCACCAGCCTAATGTTTTTGACACTTCCGTCCACGATCAGCCGGCCACAGAACTCTAGCACGCTGCACAGTGCTCATGCCTGTTTTATGTCAGTTCTGGGCAGCTTTGGTGACAACTGCTCTGTAGGATTCTCTCCATCTCAGGGAGTGCCGTGTCTCTGGCTCAGCTTTTCTGTTGAGGCTTGCTGGGGCTATTCGAGGTCTGCTGCACTTGCACACCACGCCCAGTACTTTTTGTCGGGTTTTCAGAAGAGTTCATTTTCATGGAGATGGTGTTGAATCTGTAAATGATATTGGTTAACATATTCATTTTGACAATGTTCATTGTTCCAGGAACATTAACTTGAGATAAGATGGGTCGTATTGAGTCAGGGTGACCTCAACCCAGTGACTTGGGGTCTCTGTGAGAGGAAGACAGAACGCCATCACAGACGTTTACCACAGGGAGAGAGATAACATCAGGCCAGGGAATGCCAGCGCCTGTCGGCAGCCAACAGATGCTGGGGAGACACGGGGTGCTGCTGCTGCCTTCGCAGAGGGCTGGCCTGGCTGGCAGCTTGACTTCGGGCTTCCAGCCTGCAGCACTGTGAGACGAGCATCTCAGATGTGTTCGGTTGCTCAGTGTGTGGTTTGTTAATGCAGTTCTAACTGAGGAGCTGGAGCGCCAAGACGCCATGTGGCCAACAGTGAGCCGAACCAGATGTTAAAGCAAAGCCGGTCCTGCCAATTCTACTTCCAACCTTGACCTCCGTCCTGAGCTGTGCCTGGGACATCTCAATGCTTACTGTGTGTTGTCACTGAGAAAACCAACAGGCATCTCAGCTATGTCAGAATGAATCTGTCAGAGAGGTACTCGGCTGGCTTGTACTTCCCATCCCAGGCCTGTAACTGGCATCACTGACTCCGTCAGCAAGCTCGGGCTCACCTCCAGAATCAACTCTGCGTTTGGCCATCTCCCGGCACCCTCACTGCCACCACGCACTCAAGGCAGCATGTCACCTTTGTAGAAGCTTCTGCGCTCCGCCTTGTCCCTTCCCCATCCACTCTCCCCTGAGCAGCCAGACTGACCTTATCAAAACACAAACTGTGCTACAAGTCTTCCAGTGACTTCCTTGTGCGGAATGGAGAGTTCTAGAATCCTCACCCCACACTGTGCCCTTTGCATTTGGGTAGGTGGTCGACATTGCTTCCTTGTCCCAGGCTTCCTTGTGCCCACACGTCCACTCCACCTGTCAACACTGCCCACTGGGATGGTCAGCTTCCTGTGTAGTTGGACTATGCCACGGGAACCTGGAGGGAGGATTTGGTGTTATTCTGGGTAGGGCGGTGCACCCAGGATTTGCATAAGTGGAGCTGAATCGACTGGGTGCCCCTCTTCTGTGCCTGGCAGAGCCTCCCAAGGACAGAAGGCGGGGTAAGGCCGAGCTTTTCCTGTCTGCCCACCTTCAGGTCGGCTCACTGCTCTTTAGCCTTCCCACTTGGACACAACCTGTAACTTCCACCACATCTCTCCTGGTCCTCAGGACTTTGTACTTGGACAGAGCTGCCACCCACCCTCTGTGCGCCTGGATCTCCTATCTCACTGGAGCCCAGACCTTGGGACTGCTCAGTTACGGAGAGCATGGAAGCCTATTTGCTGGCCGCTTGTGCTCCCTGCACCCCTACCCACACCTACTCACACAGACATCTCTGCTTCTCGGGGCTCCTGCTTCCCTGGGGTGCCGCAGCTGAACCCCAACCCCCTCCACTAGATCAAGTTCTGACAGGTGTAGGGAGTCCTGGCCCTGGAGCCAGCAGGGGCTGGTGGCATCAACAGTGGCCTTGCAGGTGCCCACTGCTTCCACATCTGGCCCTGGCAAGCTTGTGGGCCAAGTTCCTTTTCACAAACCCTTTGCAAACAGCCAAGTGGACGGGCAGTTGTCGTGACTGATTAGGCCCCATGGGGACTGGCTACCACTCTCCCTCCCACCTCATCGCCACCACCCGCTTGCCCTGGGCCCTGCACTGCACGCCTGGGGCCCCTTTGCCCCATAGCTCTGCCCACCAAAATCCCTGGCACTTGCCTCCCTGGCTGTAGAAGGCCCTTCTTGGGTTCTAGGCGGCTCCTGCTTATGATCCAGTAAGGGCTTTTCTAACCACACACCCTTGCCCCACGAAGGTGGCTTCATGAATTCGTCTATTCTCTTTATTCTAAGATTGTCAGAGAGCGGAGAGGCATCTTCCATCTGCTGGTTCACTCCCCCGTAATGGCTGCAATGGCCAGAGCTGGGCTAATCGGGAGCCAGGAACCAGAACCTTGCAAATGAGTGCAGGGGCCCAAAGACCCAGGCCATTCCCTTCTGATTTTCCCAGCCATTAGCAGAGAGCTGGATTTAAAGTGGAGCATCTGAGGTTTGAACCAGCACCCATATGGGATGCTGACTCAGCAGGCGGAGGCTTAACTTGCTATGCCGTAGCACCAATTCCTATTTTGTTTTCTTTATGGAACCCATTAATGATCTACAAGTGTTCTGTTCAGGTTTCCATGTTTTGATAGTCTACTGCCTCCTAGCAGCGGCCCCGACAGGCCAGGGCCCCCACCTGGAAGAGTCACTGTATGGGAAGCATTGGCACTGGGGGTATGAAGGCCTGGGTCAGGGGGGCCCCGGGGCAGAGGGGGGCAGAGGCAACACCTGCGGCTCACTCCTCAGCCTGGGCATCCGTTCCAGAGTGGAGCAGGCTCTGTGGCTTTTTGCAAAATCCAGGCTTCCTCTCCCTTGGGCTGGTTCAGCTCCTGTCCCCGACTGCCACTGCACCTGCAAACTGCTGCAGAGTGTGGCTGGGAAAGTTAGCAGCCCCAAAGTCGTGAGTGGCCCAGGAGCCACACAGTGCCCGGGACCCAGGGCGCTCCCTGCTCCCTGCTGCTGGGAAGCAGGGGCACAGGCAAGGCATGGCAAGGCGGATGCCTCAGCTGTATTCTCCCAGCTTGCTTCCTGCTGCAGGAAGAGGGAACTGGAGTCCAGACGCATTTATAGCCTGGCTGGGCAGGAGGCTGGAGGCTGGGAGGGGGAAGGAAGATGGCGGGGGCGGGGGCAAGGAGAGAGGAAGGAGCAAGGAGCAGAGGGAAAAGGCAGGCAGGGAGGGGGAGCTGAGCTGAGAGCAGGAGAGGCCCTAGTAGAAGGCGAGGCAGGGATATGCAATTAGAAAGAGTGAGGGCTGCTCTACTGCCCTCCGTGTGAACATTCTGTTCATTCTCTATTGATCGGGGCTAAAGCCACTGCTTGCAGTGCCTGCGTCCCATATGGATACCAGTTTGAGTCTTGGCTGCTCCGCTTCCCATCCAGCTCCCTGCCAGTGTTCCTCCTGGCAAGCAAGGGAGATGACCCAAGTGCTTCGACCCGTGCCACCCACATGGGAGACACAGATGAAGCTTCTGGCTCCTGAGAGCGAATCAGCTCAGTCCCGGCTAGTGTGGCCATTCGGGGACTAAACCAGTGCATGGAAGATCTTTCTCTCTCAGTATTTTCTTCTCTCTCTCCTTCTTCTGTAAATCTACCTTCCAGATAAAATAAATAATTTAAAAAGTCCGAGATAGTGACACATCAGAGCTGTGCTCATTGACTGGGAATGCAAGGTGAAGCTATGGCAGGGAGGGCCAGGCTGAGCGGCCCAGTCAAGCATGATCCCCAGGGAAGCACAGAAACTTCTCCCACTGCTTGAATCTGGGTCTTACCCTCCTTCCTCTCACCTGCTGATTCCCATCTAATGCCCATCGTATGTGGCAAGGCCCCCAAGGGGTGTGACTCGATGCCATGCCCTAGGCTGATCGCTCGTTCTCCCAAGGAGTCTTGCAGGTGAGGTCTGATTTGCAGCCTTGATTTCCAGCTGGGAGAAGCTGAGGTCCTGGGAAGCTCGGGCACGTGTTCCACATCATGTGCGTGACAACGCCCAGAGCCAGGCCTCACTCCCACACCTGTCTTCTCAAAGTCATCGTGTTGAATCGCTGCTCGGCAGCACCCGGTCCCCAGGCTCTGCCAGGCAAAGCCGCTTGTTCCTTTGTCTGTGTGTGGTCCCCAGACCTCAGTGTCACAAGACACTTCCCAGCCAGAAACCCACGCACTCAGGAACACCGCCTGCTCCATGTTCCTTGTTGCATGCATGCCTGTGCCTCATCCAGCGTGGGCACTGGGAAGTGTTGGCAAGATGGAAGCCATAGGGACTAAGCAGTTATCTACCACGCCGGCTGCCACTCCGGAGCTCTGCCTCTGGAACTCTGGGCTCCACTGAGGCACATGCAGGACACCAAAACAGCAGCCCAGACAGCCCAAGGGGAGGTGGGCGGCTGCCTGGCTGTGCCGTGATTCACGCTTGTGCGGGCCAGAGCAAGCTGGGTGGTGGGGTGGGTGGGTGAAGGTATTGCCCCTTTAAAAAGCCAAGTGGGCTCAGCACAATGGCGGATCAAGTTAAGCAGTGCTGGCATCCCATGCAGGTGCCATTTCAAGTTAGCTCTTCCACTTCCGATCCGCTCCCTGCTAATGCTCCTGGGAAAGCAGCGGAGGCGGACCACAGGGCTTGGGAGCTCCTCATCCATGTGGGAGATCCTGAAGACACTCCTGGCTCCTGGCTTTGGCCTGGTCTATTTGGTGACCATCTGGGGGGTAAACCAGCAACAGATGTGTGTGTGTGTGTGTGTGTGTGTGTGTGCACGTCTGCCTTTCAGATAAATACATCTTAAAAACCACTACCCCACCAAGGGAAAGGGATCAAGGGCTCGCTGGGCATCGCCCCAGCAGCTCAGGCTTCCCGAGCAGCTGGGCCATCCCAGGGTGAGGCCTCGGCTCTGAACCGACAGCTGGGGCCGCGGTCATCTTCTGCCTGCATCTAAGGGAGGC
Organism: Ochotona princeps; assembly: GCF_030435755.1. NCBI lineage: Eukaryota > Metazoa > Chordata > Mammalia > Lagomorpha > Ochotonidae > Ochotona > Ochotona princeps. The sequence continues at coordinate 81,946,569 of NC_080838.1, forward strand.
CCTAACTGGGCCTGCTGTGCTGGGCAAGGTCACGGCCCGTTCTCGCCACTCCAGCGCCTTCATAGTCCCAGATCCCAGCAAGCCACTGGCCCCATGGTTTTCAGAACTTTTTCACACTGAGCAGCATTCACTAATTCTCCTTCCCATATCCAGAAAGCAGATTAAATGGCACATGGCTCTGCTCAAAGCTACAGTCAGGACCCCGCAATGTCCTACCTCTCCCATCCTCCTGCCCATGCAGGCTTTTCAAACCCATGCATACAGGTCTTCCTAAAAGTTCATGAGACTCATGTATGACGAAAAAAGACATGCATGGATTTCAAAAGGCTTGTGCAGCCAAAGAAAGTTCTCTTCGCTGATCCTGGATCATCTCCAAGATGACAGAGCCAGCCCCGCTCCGAGCTGTAGTGTGCCGTGCGATCACCAGAGGAGGTGTGGCCGAACCTGAAGGTCTCCACTGTGCCTTCTGCTTCCTTGCTAGCAAGCACGTGTGTGGAGGTCACAACGGGCAGTGCCTGCAGCCACAGCCAGACGCCGACGCTGCTTAGGACAGAGCCCAGAGGGGGCAAAAAGTGAAGATTTGCGGTGGGTGTGTAGGGTCGCCAGCAGGCCCATGTCCACTGACAGCACTGACTGCTGGCCTCAGGCTCCTGCCTCCAGCTTCCTGCTGTTGCAAACCTGAAGGCAGTGGTGCTAGCCCATGTAACTGGGTACCTGCCAACTGCGTGGGAGACCTGCATTGAGCTTTGGGCTCCTGGCTGTGGTTCCAGCCTGGGGTGCTAGCTTTCTTTCTCTGCCTCACAAATGAAAAACACAAAACAAAACACGGAAGCCCTGAGCTGGGTTGGATGTGTCTGTGAATCTTTACCAACACTAAAAACTCGTTATCAAGACGGGGCAGAAATTAATTTATAGGCAGGCAGAAGTTGCTGGAAGACAACGCCCACTTCCTTTTAGAACCTTTATCGAAATGTTTATTACACATTTTTGTGGGGTGGAGCGCGGTAACACGACTCACAGAAAGTGTGGAATGCTCAAACAATTAGCATTCCGATTTCCTTAAACACTGGAGGCACGATTTAGATTGACACATACTAATTGTGCATATGTCCGGGTACAGTGTGATATTTCACGGATGCTCCATGTGTACTGATCAAATCAGAGTGATTAGGGTTTTCATCTCATCTTGCCTGGAACTCCTGCCTCGTCTAGTTCATCCTGAGCTACATAACAGGGTCCTGGGAACTCCTGGCACCCCACTGTGCTCAGAGCCTCCACAGCAGCTGCCCAAGGCTTCTCCTGCCAGCCAGGTTCCCTCCCTGCCCCTTCCAGAGCAGTCTGCAGACGCCAACATCTTGGCTTGTGGAAGGCATTTTCCTGGGTCTTCCCAGAGTGCCCAAGGGCAAGCAGGGGCTGTAGGCATCGCTGGGAGGTGCCCTGAAGTGCACACAGAATAGGAGTTTTGTGGTGCAACAAATAGCTAGGAGAGCTTTGCTCCCAACACTCTGGTGAGGTGAGGAGTGTTGTCACCCCTAGGTCTCAAAGGTCCCTGGGTGTCCTGGTTTCCAACCAAGGCAAAGCCCCTCTTCTCACACTGGGTCAGCATTGTGGAAATGTGCTTCTTCACAGTGGCCCACTGTGGTCCAAAGAGGGCAGCAAGAACCACCTCCCTCACGCTATCGCCCAGCTCCTGCAGTCCTGGGCTTTCCAGTGTGTTAGGGGCATCAGTAAGGACGTGGCTGGAAGTCCCCACTGCTTGATGGCCCAGGGGTGTGGCGAGACACAGCTTGATCTGGCAGAATGGACAGGACTTCCAAAACATGACAAAGTTACTGTGACCAACTCAGATGCCCTTTGATCCCACCAGTCGGGTGAGGGGTGAGGGCAGGGGGCCACAGGCACACTCACTGAGTCACAGAGAAAGTGGGGTGCCACAGGGTTCTGTGTGCACGCCCCATGGGAGGTGGAGGCAGTTCACCCTCTGGCCCACCGGCACCTGTTCTCCAAGCCAGAGTTCCAGGATTTGTCTCAGAAAAGAGGAAATCTATGATCCAATTCACCCAAGTCCATTAAGCTCAATCACTCCACTTCTTGGAAAGGTCCTGCTGGTGCTGGGACCAGAGACTTCTCTCATGGGTCTGAAAAGTGCTGTTAATGAGGAGACATTAGCGGGATCATCATCGGTAATTGACTGGTTGATTAAAAAACAAAAACATGGGCCACAAAACCAGAGCTGGCTGAGAGTTGGCTGCTTTCAGACCCGCTGGGACACTCCCTTCACCCTCTCATTCCGGCTTGGGCTGTGGGGCGCAGTCCTCCCGCCATCTCTCAGCGCTCTGTCCTCTGGCTTGAATTCCGGCACCCTCTTCCTTCGACAAACTGCACCCTCCGCGGATCATCTTGTCGCTTCGGCTTCTCTCTGCAGTGTAAAATAAGGCCATCTGTGAAACACTGAGAGTGCGTCTCTCTTTCTGGTCGTTTTATTGCCTTTTCCCTCACTTTGTAAGAAGCTGCAGGAGCCGCATCGACCCAGACAGCACCATTCGGGGATTGCTCAGTTCTAGAAGAGCCTTCCCAACGTCCCCCTCCATTCTGACTGAAATGACAAACTCCAGTCATACTCTTGGGGCTGTTTAATATAAACACCAACACACATTATGGTGATATACATCTGGGTGTCTGGGAACCAAAACACGGACATGACTGGTAAGTGCCCGCCTTGGCAGGTGTGAGCACGGGTGGCTGGCAAATGGGTCAAGCACTCGAGGGGAGTCCCACAGGTCCCCAGAAGGCCCTGGTTAAAGCAATGCTGTTATGGGGTGCAGCCAGTGATAGCCAGCACCCACTGACAGTGGGCAAATGGAATGTGGCTGTGTCCCCTACCCTCTGTCCTGAAGGTGGGTCCTAACAGCAATGGGATGTTAATTCCATCCTCAACCACCCCCCTACATCCTAAATTAGCCAGGATATTGGATGCAGATAAGTCCAATTAGTCTAGGTGTTTTTAGTACAAGGCCAGTTCCTGTTCCTGCCCATCCCAAGGAGCACTAATCAGCTCCTTAGCCCACAACATTTAGGTATTCGCTCCTGCCCACCTGGGACTCACCTATCAACTGAGAGGGGACGGTATTGCATTGTGTAACCATGCCCCTCAGAAACCCCTTTAAAAGGCCTGTGAAGCAGGGGCTCACTCTCTTTTTGACCGGGTGCTTCTGTTACTCTGGCACCTCGACTCTTGGCTGACCCAGGACAGGTAATCCCCTGAGCATGGTCCCTGTGTACTGCTTAGATGGGACAATGGATATAGCAATGTTGTTTCTGGTTTGTGTACTATTAGGAGTTCCAGGAGAGGTGAGGCCTAGCAGTGATGGAATGTGGGCAGAGAAGCCAGGGAAAGGTGAATGTCTACAGCTTTGTGAGTATGTCCAGGTTATTCGTTGCATGTCTCTTAGGATAACTGACATTGCTGGGGAAGCTGGGACACAGGTCTCCAGCTTAACGGATGGACTTAAGGATAATGACCATTTGTTCCTTTTGGGATTATGAATGGTTGGATTATGATTGGTTGGATTGCCATATGGACTTGTGATTTGCTGTTGTGCTCTGTTATTACCAAGCTTGGTTAATAGAGACTCCTTAATAAACCTTAGACATGTCTGGTGTGATCTCGCTCGCACCCGCAACAGGCACCCAGGCTTGGAGAACACCATCACGCCGGCGCTTCACGTCAACGCTCATTGAATTTGGCAAACAGTGAATGATCCAGGAGCTGTTCTTGTCCCATTACTAGATGACACAGCTGAAGTGCCCAGGACTTCCAGGACTGCCCTCAAATCTTTACAGCACATGGTTGGCGGGGCTGGAATTCAAACTTCGAGCATGATTCATGGTCGGCCCTTTTCACAATTTCCTTGACCTAGACTAGTGGGAGCTGATGGCTCAGCCCAGAGGATCATTTATCTGGGTTACAGCACGGCCCCCACCTGACCCACACGCCTGCTTTCTTCTGTTCACGAGCAGAACTGCCAAGGAGAGGGCTGAGCACTGATTCCTCGCCAGGTGACGGGGCACCAGCATTGTTTCTATCCACTAAGCTGATGATGGCTGCTGAATGGCAAGGAGTTGCCAGCACTGCTGCCTGCCAGGCACCTGGAGAGCAGCTCTTTCACTGTTGGTGGAGAGCAGGCTAATGCTTTACCAATGAGCCTGAGCAGGAGCCGGGCCTGATTGACACTCCTGGGAGGAGGGTGGCGCACACCGAGGGCCCCTCCGAGGGAACGCGAGCTCCGTGGCCATTGGAACCTTGCATGCCTAATGCAGCCTGGTGTGGCGTGCCTTTATTTTAATCACAGGGAAGCCTGCACATGACTGGAAAATAACTCCTTTCCTGCCAGTTTCCTTTAGACATCTAAGAAAAGCTAACGAGCTTACTTCTAAAATACATCCAATACAAATCGGTGCAGTAGACCCGCCAATGTTCCCTCGGCTTGGTACTGTTCTCACCTGCAGGTCTAATCACCCTATTGTGAGCCCTGCCGGGGGACCCTGGGCCAGGCCCTTAGCTGGGTAACCTGGATCTAACCAGCTCACTCAAGCCAGCACAATCTACTCCCCTTAGTTTCAAATCTAAATAAACAAATTCCATCCTCTATGGGAAGCAGACATCAGGAAATATTGAGGTCTCAGACTTCTAACAACCAGGATGTCAAGTTCTTAGTCACAAACACAGGGCTTTTGGTAATGATCCTTCCTGGCGGAAATGACAAAGTTTAGTTCCTATGTAGTGACTTGGAGTGATGGCCATGACACCTTGTGGGTCAAAATGTTAATTAGCGCACACACAATCCTTTCTTTCAAAAACCTAAGTCTGCATAAATATAGAAAATGCTGTACCAAAGTTAACACCGATTTAGGGATTGCGAGGATCTTTTCCACATCACCAGCAGCATTCACGCTAGGGAATGAGCCCTCCTGGAGAAGCCCACAGCACAGAGCTGCCCGTGGCCAAAGGGGAGCTGGCCACCTTGGAACCTGTCATGGCTACTCATTGCAGTTCTACCCACACTCCCTGGGACCCGAAGCTGTTGGCAACACGCCCCCGGTAGCATCCCCCTCTGGGATGCGGACCCGTGTCCTTCCAACTCAAGTGAGCAAGATGATGCTTGTAACAGAGGGACAGGCTGTGGCCAGAACATGGAGTTGTGTAATCAGGGTTACCTCACCATTTGTTTGCTTGTTTCTGTTGTTGTTTTTAAAAATGCAAGAGTAACAGAGTGAGCTCTGGTTTGCTGGTTCACTCCCCAGTTGGCCACAACAGCTGGGGCTGGGGCCAGGCTGAAGCCAGGACCCCACGTGGGTCTTGCACGTGGACTGCCTGTATATCGATGGCCAGGTGTCCAAGCACTTGGGCCAGCTTGTGCTGTCCTTCCAGGTGTGGTGACAGGAAGCCGGATCAAAGGCAGAGCGTCTGGGATTGAACCAATGAGGCCGTGATGCGGGATGCTGGTGTTAGACAACAGCTTAAGCCACAGCCCCCTAGTGCTGGCCTAGATTTAGCTTTTTTGTTTTTTTTTAAAGATTTATTTTACCTTTTTTTGAGAGGCAAAGATACACAGAGAGGAGACTTACACATACACACAGTGTCTTCCATCCACTGGTTTATTCCCCAAATGTCTACAACAGCTGGAGCCGAGTGGATCTGCAGCCAGGAGCTTCCTTGGTCTCCCACATGGGTGCAGGGACCAAAGGACCTGAGCTGTCTCGTGTTTCCCAGGCACTAAGCAGGGAGCTGCACTGGAAGTGGAACAGTCAGCACAGACTGGTGCCCACATGGAATGCTGATTCCGCAGGCCGACTCAGCTTCAGAGCCCACTCTGTGTTGGCTTTGAGTTCAACCACATCCTCACCAGTGTTTCAGAGAAGCCAGTCAAAAGTAGCAAAGTGGTTGTGTTTCCTGCATTTCTCAACATCTGTTATCAACACAACATGTGATGTATCCTGTTCGATGTTGTCACTTGTATGATATTCTACCTGGGTGTCTCTGTCAGCTCACTATAGGGATGTTGGACCTGGAGACAGAGTAGCTAACTCTCACTTGGGAGGCAACAGCCACATCCCAGAAACTGGAGGTGTTAGACCACAACTTGGGGAGAGCACGTCAGAGCAGACATTCAGGGACCAAAGCCTAGACCTGCTGTCTTTGAAGGTAGATGGCAAGAGAGGACCAGGCGCACATCCGTGCAAGGCCAGGTCCCTGTGCAAGAGGCGTCACTGGCACAGCGTGTTCCAAGCACCTGCAGCAAGCCAGAGCACTGCGCGAGACACCCCTTCGGGGACCAGAGTAATGGGAAAGGGGGCTCTGAAACCACCGGAGGTCTCAGGGAGCCTGTCCCAGTGCCCCGGTTGACGGGGACCAGGTCACCTCTGACACACAGACTGTTGCAGTCTACTATGGGCTGAGTTGATTGTCCCTCCCAAGTTCACGTGCAGTCTTGACAGTGACCACCAGGACTTTAGAATGGGATCTTGCAAGTAGAGCCAAGGTCAGGCTGGAGCAGGCGGAGTGCCTATCCCAGAGAGCTGGTCTTGCTAAACATGGCAGGGTGGGGGCTGGAGAAGCATCGGAGTAACCACTGATCCTGCTGGCTCCCTGTTCGTGGGCCTGCGGTCTCAGGCCTGACCGTGGGGGCTGCCCTGGCCCTGCAGGAAGCCCCCCTTCCCAGCTGGCGGGGCCCCCTCCTAGGGTGCTGTCTACCCAAGCACAGGTCTGAGCCCGGGGTGCTACTGCCCCCTTGGCCTTCACTTCCATCCAAGAAGCCCAAAGTTCCCACTTCTGAAACTGCAAGATGACCCCCGTCCCATCCACCTCAGGCTGTTTTGTTCCTTCCACTTCTCACAGAGCTCCCTCCCACCCACCCAGAGGAGCCCCCCTATTTCCCCTTTTCCCCAAGGTGCTGGAGCTTGGCTCCATCTCAGGAGACTGAGGACAGAGTGGGGAGCTGCCGGCGCCCCCGGGAACACAGAGCCCCCTCCTGGGAATCCTGCTCTCAAGGCTGTGCGTTACTTCCCTGTTCAAGTTCATTTTCAGATCATCTCTTGCAGGAAAAAAAAAACACATCAGGTGTATTAGATTGAACCACAGGAAATTGCTGTTATTTGACCGTGAGTTTGTCGACCAAAACGGCCATTTTGTGGGAGTCAACACAGCTCTGTGTAAAATTCTCAAAAATGTTTTCACTTATATTTCAATTTAAATGAGACTTCAGGCTCTACAAATCAAATCCTCCAGTACCTGAATCCCCCCTCGAGCTGGGGGGTCTTGCGTGTGCTGTATGCAAACTGGAAACCCCGCTTTCCAATGTCAGGGCAAACATACTTTACAGCTTCATCTCACTAAGCTCGAAACAATCCAAAAAACGCTCCATTTGATTGCATATATTTACATTTTTATTAGAATTCTTCAAACTGTCAACAATTGGACAAGACATCAGGAGAAAAAGAACACACAGATCTCTGTTCAGCTCGCACCGCCGACGTATTTACACATAAAGTTACTGTAGATATAAAAAATATTTTCAAGGACTCCTGGGCTTGGGAATATTCAAAAGACATTATTGCTACATTTCAATATTTACAGAAAAAAGCCATAAAATAATTTCCAACATTAAAGCCACTGCAAAGAAACATCTGGTGTAAAAAAAAATTATAAAAATATAAACTTTCAAGGATATCAAGACAAAACTCTCAGCGAGGTGTCCCTTGAGTACCTGGACAGCTACAGTGGACAGCAGCCTGCTTTCCTCACCGTGGCCAGCGGGGACACAGACAGCACGCCCCCAGAGCCGGCTGGCCTTGGATGGGGGCGACGGCAATGGGACCTCAAGGTCAGCAGCCACAGTTCTCCGGATGGGAGGCTGAGGGTCGGAGCTGGGGGAAGGGAACTGTGGCAGCAGCATGCCTAAACTAAAGCTTGCTGTATAGACACCTGGCACTAACGCTGGACAGGGAGAAGAAACCAAGCAGGAAACCGTGAGAATACAATCAAGGCCTCCAGGGGCCTCTGGAATCCGTTTCTGGGGGCTCTGGCAGTACGGTGGGGATGGGGATGGCCTGTGGAGTGTGCCTCCCGCAGGAGCTGGGCGAGCTGCTCCCATGGGCACACCAAGAACGGCAGCAGCAGGACCGACCCCCACGGGACTCAGGGCAAGCCTGTGCACACGCACACAGCCCTACACGCGCGCGTGCGCGCGCGCACACACACACACACACACACACACACATATATACAGATACTGGCCCGGCGTCCAGGACCTTCCTGTGACTTGTGCTTCCTGCCCTGTCCGAAGGCCACACGGAGGTGGCACTGCTTGCTCGCAGCAGTGGAAGGCCCATGGCCAACGGCTTCTGCCAGCAACATCAAATGCAGCCAGCAGGAGCCGGTGGGCTCGCTTTGGACAAAGCGAACAGGTTCACTGGCAAAAACAGGGAGACTTCTAGTAACTATGCTTGCTGGCAGGGTAAATTTTTTCTCTCTTAAAACAAAAGCTATGAACTGTTTCCTTGAAACACACGCGGTTCTTGATCCATTCCTACATGGGAAAACAGAACAGAACAGAAGCCAAATCCACGGGCAGCCTCGCACGCAAAGGCTGCTTCCAGACTGGGAAGCTCTCCCAGGTGCACAGGCTGCCGCAGGAGGGCTGCAGGACAGTGACCACTGGGACCTACTCCACTCAACTACCCATCGAGCTAACTCAAACAGAACTGGGGAAGTCTTGGAAAAGGACTGCTGGGGCACTGAGCCAGTGCCACGGTGCTGGGCTCCCTCTGCGCCCGGGAATAATATGTACAGCTCGAACCTATGCAAGGGGCCGGGGGCCGGGGTGGGGGATGGGGCAGAGTGACCTCATCAGCCACTAAAGTGTGCTCCTGGAGACAGGGTTCAGGGACGGGCATGGGGGCACAGTCCTCCGAGGCCACTCAAGCATCTTCGTGCACCAGCAGCGGCTGCGTGGAGGACGCGCTGCTCCCTACAGAGTTGACACGCACAGAGTGCTCCAGTGCGGCGTGCGCTGGCTTGGGGCTGCAGTTGGCTATGTTGGAGTATACCTGCATGGGAACAAGCCCACAGTGGTGTCAAGACACGGCAGCAGAGGGCGTACCTCCTGGGCGTTGGGAGGGTGGGAGCACATCCCAGGGACCCGGAGAAGCAAACTCCGCCTTTGCCTGACCCCTGGTTCCCAGGCTCAAGACAAGCCGGCCACACCCGGGCCGGCCCAGCAAAGAAGAAAAAGCAGCAAGCGCAAAAGCCCCGAGCCTGGAATAGATCCTCTCCCTCCATCAGGAGCAGGAACAGAAATGACAGATTTCTGGTCTTGTCCCCCCAGATCTCAAGACAGGATACCCACAAGTTGGACGGCCCCTCCCCCTTCCCCTTCTGCCTGAGCAGAAGGCCCACCCCCTGCAGCACCGAGCTATGTCCTCCACAGGATGAACGGCTCCTGCACCTGCCCCCTGCTCACTGCACAGCCCTCCTGGCTCAGGGTGGGCAGGTTCCTGGGGCTCTCCCTGCCCCACCCCCACCGCCACCCCAGAAAGCCCAACCAATGAGAGAGGAGGGGCCAGGGTCAGGCCTCCCCACAGTCACCTAAGAAGGGGACCCTCCCGCCACAGTCCCAGGCCGCCTGCATGCAGGCCACTCACATGATGGGTACTGTCGGAAATCTGCGTCTCCATGAGCTGGACGATCTGCTTGAAGGTCGGCCTCTTCAGAGGGTCGGCGTCCCAGCAGGTCTTCATGATGTCATACCTGCCGGGATGGGGCGGGGCCTTCACCACCACAGGTGAGAGCTGCGGCGTCATGCTCAGGGCCACGGGACCAGACGCAGGGCAAGGGAGACTCCCTGTCCTTTACGGCTAGGGGAGATGGGGCACAGTGCCAGGAGAGGGGCACGGCTTTCCCGGGGGTGCTTACATCTCAGCAGGGGCGTGTTCGGGGCTCAGCATACGGAAGCCTTCTTTAATCATCTTGTAGAACTTGGAGTCCACAGGCATTCCCGGGTAGGGGCTGCTGCCTGAGGCACAGAGAGCAGGTAGCTGGCATCAGTCAGGGGGACTCAGGCTCCCAGCGCCCACCTGGCCCACCCACCCTGGGCGAGGGCCATCACCTAAGGAGAACAGCTCCCACAGGAAGATGCCATAGGACCACACGTCACTTTCAAACGTGTACACGCAGTTGAAGATGCTTTCTGGGGCCATCCACTTCACGGGCAGCCGGGCCTACAGTGGAGGGACAACACGCAGATGCCCCCTCAACTACCAAGCTCCCAATCTACAGACACTCGGCCTCCCTCCACGTAAGCTTCTGGAACCACCTTCTCCAAGCCCTTTCACCTACATGATCGCCAACCGTGCACCCCCAGGGGATGCTGAGTCCACACAGCTTGAGAAGGGAGAGCACAGAAGGTGGGGGCAGCCAGCTGTGCGTTCGGGCCCCTGGCCCTGGCCAAGCAGCCCCCTCTCACTCTGCAGTAACAGAAACATGGTCTCCACAGCAGCCACCTGTGGGCACATGACACAGCCGAGTTGTGGGGCAGCTTTGGGAGCCAGTGGATGCCCCCTGCCTGCCTCCTGGGGGGTGATGGCTGGTGACAGCCAGCCATCATCCGGGACCCCAGAAGAGGCACAAGGAACTCGTCCTGACGCTCCCTGGGGAAGTGCTAACTCAGGCCATGATTCCAGGCTGTGTTTGACTTTATTCTGGGTTTTCTGTCTCACACAGACAAAACGCTCACTCACTTTCCATGCAGTAAGTCCACCTATGTGTGACTGGTCAAGTCCAGTGGAGGGCCTGGCGTGACAGCCTGGTGCCTAAATCCTCTCCCTGCATCCTCTGGTGGATGCTGGTTCATGTCTCAGCTGTCCCTCTCCCCTTCCAGCTCCCAGCTTGTGGCCTGGGAAGGCAGTGGAGGATGGCCCAAGGCCTTGGGATCCTGTGCCCACGTGGGGGACTCAGAGAAGGTGCCTGGCACCTGGCATCCGGCTGCTGGCTCCAGACTGGCTCAGCTCTGTCCGTTGCAGCCCCTTGGAGTGGGCCAGTGGACGGAGGATCTTTCTGTCTCTCCTTCTCTCTGTATTATCTGCCTTTCTAATGAAAGGTAAAATCTTAAAAAAAAAAATGCTTGGACTTCCATGAGTCGTTTTACAGGATAAATGGAGAGGGCGGCTAGCTCCCCACTGCACACACAGCCCCCACATCAGCTGCCCGCTACGTGGAGGGGCTTCCCTCCGGTCGCCTCGGTGAAGGCAAGCCTCAGGAGCCACCACCACTCTCTTAGACAACCTGCCAGCTGCTCGGTACTCAGCTACCACAGAGAGCTACTCTAATCCTCCTCGTAACCCACGTAACCGGGAGGCGGTGGTTTCTCACTTGAAACACGATTTAGTCATTGCAGAATCAGGCCTTTGTGCACGCTGGAGAGCCACGGCGTGCCACAGCAGCGTGCCACAGCTTGAGGCCCATGCACAGCCCGGGAGGCTGCGGGGACGGCGAGGACGTGGGTCTCTGACCTGCCGGATCTGGCTGGACCTCACCGCAGCCATGGCATTCAGCAGCAGGGGGAAGACCTCTGTCTGGCCTCTCTGCCTGTTGTGAACGAACCCTCCCCAACAGCCTTCCCTGGGTCTTGTGCTACAGCTGAGGCGGCTGCTAGCCTCTTGGATACAGAGGCCTTGGAACTTGAGTGAGAGGGGGACAACGCATCCGTTTTCCCAAAGTGCAGTCTAGCACGAACTTGAACTACAAATGAAGGCATAAACTGGAACACCAGAACCTGTGGCTCTGCCGCCAATAAACATTTCTCCATATCCCTACTCTGGCGAGAGCAGCTATTGCCCAACCGTACAGGTTTTGCTTTTTCATTTTAAATTAAAAGGAATGCTTTGTACTTGAGGAAAAGGGAGCCCGCCTCCCAGCCCACTCCCTAAATGCCTGCACAGCTGGGGCTGGGCGCCCAACCCAGACCGGCAACCCTGACTCGGCCACGACAGCTCTCCCCCAAGGGTTCAGGTGAAGCCAGAGTGCACACCCAGGACACAGATCTCTCAACATCCACAGGACACCTGTTCCCACAGCAGCTTCCAGAACCACATGGATCACTTCCTCACACATCTGCGTTTTAAGATTTTGATCACCAGACTTGGACATGACTGTTTCTCTTGGTAACCCTTCATGCTTCTCTCACACACACACAGCATTCTGACCAGGAGCCCACAGACTTCACCGGATTCCGGAAGGGGTCTCAGCAAGAGGAAGGACGCAGAGCCCAGCCCCAGGGAAAGATGTGCAGAGACCTCAGGCAGCCAGGACACACTGTCTGGGGCAATCACATCACGAGAGCTGGTCTTAAATCTGTGAAGTCTCCCTACCCAGTACCTCAATGAAAGCAATGTCTGTGATTATTGGGTTCAATGACTTGAGCCAGAATTCACAATCAGGATGCCATCCGCATTAATACCAACCAGTAACCACTCACTAACCAACTACCCAACAGTCACTGACCAATTGACTGTCACTAACCAACTAACCATCACTAACGGGCTATTCTGTCACTAACCAACTGACTAGCCAACTACCCAAGCCACTACCCAACTGTCACCAACTGACCAACTACCCAATAGTCACTAGCCAACTGACCAACTAACCAATTCTTACCATACTAACTGACCAATTTCCCAACAGTCACTAACCAATTAACCAACTGTCACTAACCACACCAACTGACCAAACGTCACTAACCAACTAGATAAGTGACCAACTAACCAACAACTCACAAAGCAACAGTGGAAAGCCACGCCACAATGACTTTGATTTCCAACAGGAGTTTTGTAGGCAAGCCCAGCCCTGCCCTCTCCCCCACTGGCCTCTGGTGACACTCAGGGACCGATTCTTGTCTGTGTTGCACCAGCTGGGGTGAGGCTTGTAGTACAGATGTGAGCTCCAGGGGGCCTTAGCAGAACTGCATGCTTGGGCCAGGAGATACGCTCAGCAGCATCCTGACAGCATCCACAGCCGGTACAGCTGGTAGAGCCCACACACAGCTGGCATACTGGGGGGATAAGCAGAACTCCACCCCCCGGAAATAAAACCCAGACTGTACAATGGGCCTGGGAGGACAGCCATGTGTATGCAGCACACATCACTCCCTCCAGTGGGACTTCCACACCAACAGGGCACAGCCATGGGAGCCAGAGCTCTGACTGCAGCTTCCTGTAAGTAACTGGACCTCAGGATGAACAAACATCATGAAAAGACTCCAACTGTTAACGAGAGGAGGACAAGCACCCGGGGGCCTGGCTTGGTTGTGAGGCTACCTGGACTAGAGCGCTCTGAACAAAACTTCACAGTCCCCCCTTCAGCCAGCTCACTCTGAATGAGAACTCGGCTGGTGATCTTTCCCACTGAGTATGTCAATCTTAAAAACATTCTCCCACTGTGACCTTCGGGTCTACATTTGTTACACTTGAGCAAAAATCAAGTTCATTGCTATTCCCAAGCTATAATGAAAATTAAGGCTATTTCTGTTTCCTTTACACGCCCCGGCACTACACAATTAGAATTAGGAGTTCTATTATCAGATGTTAACATCGCAACGATGTTTAGCAGCCGATGTAAATTCTTCCTGAAGTACACTTCATTTGACTGCTCTAGGGCGGACTATCTCAAGACAGGATTTGCATTGCAAGAATTAGGCAAGTCCTAACCAACTCCTTCTTATTAAAAATGGGGTACTCACGTTTCCTTTCACCACATAATTGGAATCATTCTTGATGTCTCTGGCTAGACCGAAATCACAGATCTTGGTGATCCGACCGTGGGTCAGAAGGATGTTCCTGGCTGCCAAGTCTCTGTGGATGCACTGTTAGGATTGGCGGGGAGAGAAAACCAGGGAAATTCATATTCACTTCTAATGAGGCTCTTTCGCACACCGGAGCACCACGGATAGCCTACAGATCCAACACTCCTGTTTTGCGTGGAAAGCACCTGCCCAAAAGCAAGCCCCCAAAGTATCCCAAGAGTTTGGGAAGCTCAGGGCTGGGGCTGGCAGCCTCACTTCCCAGGCTGCTCCGGATGAGTACCTCTAGTCCTCTCGGGCTGCCTTCACTCCCAGGAAGCACACTGCCCATAGCTGCCCTGGCCCGTGCTCGGGGCTGCATGCCCACTGGCTTGCACCACCTTCCACAGCTTTTCCAAGAGTTCCTAAAGTGACTCTGCAACCTTGAGTTTGCCATCTCCTGAGGATGCGAGGCAGAAGGTCTTTATTTCAGTCACCCTGTCTCCTCCTTTAGTTTGGTAATTGTTGGGAAATGTCACGGGTGATGCTGAGGGGAGGCTTCTCCAACTCCTGCTCTCCACTCAGCTCACTGGCTGGGGGAAGCTCCCCGCTTCCTCTGCCCTTCTCTTCCCCAAACCATCATTATCCTCCCTGACCCCTTCTTTCCTGGCGCCTGACAAGCCAAGCTTGGGCCTGGTGGGCTGCGACTTCCCCAGGAGGAAGGGCAAGGGGTGAGCTCGCCACTCCCTGGGAGTGAAAGCCCGGGTTCTAAATGGATTCAAGGCACAGGAAAGAATATTCACGGGCAGCTCAGCTTCACACTCTATCATCAGGAGATTACAGCAGGAATTCCAGAGCGCAGCAGGAACCAGAAGAGCCCGAACTCCCGGTTTTGGTTGCTGTATTGTATGCCAAAGCTGCTTCTGGAACGCTCCATCCTGGAATGGCGGGCAGGATTCTGACCACAATCGCTGGCCCACTTACATTCTTGGAGGCCAGGAAAGCCATGCCCCTGGCCACCTGGTACGAGAAGCTCAGCAAATCCTCCAGGTCCAGGGCCAGCTCGTCGTCGTCCATGACGGCGGGACTCACATCCCGCTCTACGTAGGAGCCTGTTGGGGACAGAGAAGGCTTTCTTTGGTAATTCAAAACCTACAAGGTAGGATCAGGCACCACCACACCTCGGTCTGGGGGTGGGTAAGGAACATCTGTGACACCCACACAGGCTGACTAGCAAACTGGTGATCTCACAGGGCCCATGAATGACATTGGCAGGTAACACACATGGCCCAGACCCAAAGCAGGGTCCCTACCACTGGTGGACTGTCCTGAATACCAGATTAATGAATGACCTCATGTGCTCTCACAGGCCTGTGTCCTGGGTGCTGTGGCAGGCAGCAATCAAGGATCCAGGGCTGGGCCACATGGTCCTCACGGGAGACACTGCGCGTGAACGCCCGCATCTTGTGCACTCACGCTTGACATGTCTGATCACACACAGGCTTACACGGAGACAATCTAGCAGATGTGTGTGTGCACACACGTTCTGACCTCAAACACCCAGTTGTGACACCACCCGCCTCTCACCACCAGCCCTGCCTAGGTGACTCAAGCGCCAAGAATCACTCAGTAACTAGGAATGCTGTCAGCTACGACCACAGTGAGGTCTGAGGTGTAATGACACCACTTTCATTTTTCACAAGCCGTTGACTTATTGGCGAGGGAAAGAGAAATATGGGGGTGGAGGGCAGTGCCCAAAGGCTGGTTTACTCCTCAAGTATTCTCAAAGGCTCAGCAGGGCTGAGCCCAAGCCAAACACACCCCAGGCCCCCAGTCACACGGTCCCTGTGGAAGGCAGGGAGCCAGTGGCTTGAGCCGTGGCTGCCTGCTCCCAGGGTGCGTGAGGAGGCGGCTAGAGTGGGGCACCCTCTCCGGCAATAGGCTGGTCCCTGCCTCCTCCCGGGCTGCGTGAGCAGGAGGCTGCAGTCGGGAGCCCTCTCCCACCGCAGGCGGGTCTCCGACCCCCGAGGTACCCACCAATTCTAGTGCTTCTCCTTTTGTCTGCTGTGGTGGGGATGACGTAGGAGACGCCAGGTTTCATGTCCATGTACTCGTTGGTGCTGTCACTGCTGAGAAGACACACATGGGGTCACAACTTGAGGGTTGGGGTCACGTGGGGGCCACACCCAGCTCCCACCAGCTCTGCTACGGAACAAATGGACTTCACTTAAAGCAAGCAACACATGATTTGAACCAAGAACTTGAAGACCTAATTCTGGAAGATTCGAGCTCTGGGTACACAACAGCAGGGTCCAAGTTCCAGGGATGTGTTGACCCTTCCATGTCCTGTCTCCTGACATGGTAGATTGTAACAGGAAACAGGGAGAGAAAAAAGACACATCAAACTCTAAACAAACCACACCAAACGAAGAGCTTCCGGCCCTGTGGCGGGGGGGAAAGGCAGGGCTCCTTGACGTGCGGGAACTGACGGGAGACGGTTTGAAAAACCCGTGTGCAGTTCAGATAAACACCAATCATTTGGATGGTTTGCTGAGCCATCTGGACCTCTTGAATCCGCACCATTTGGCTGGAGGCTCTTCAAGATTTCTAGTACTTCCTGCTTCTGATTAGCATAGAAACACCATGACAACGATCTCCCTCGGAACGTGGTGCGCTTCCAACCCCCAGATGGGATCCCAAGGCGAAGAGTGTTGCCCGGGATGGAACAATCGAGGCCATTATTTCAAAGAGTTTAAAAAAGAAAAATAGGAGGAGGGCATGTCGCAAAGTGCAGCAGGAAATGCAACCCAGCAGTGTGTCTCTTGTGGTATAAAAATAATGTCCAAAACCCTCGTGTGCTCAGGACACAACTTCCCATGCTCTTCGAGAAGATCCCACCTGCGTGTGGACTTCCGGTTACGCAGCAAAGTAGACGCTGCTTGGCACTCCTTTCCCAGGCCTTCTTCGCGGAAGCACCCCCGTCGGCACAGGGCAGGGTTTCAGAAGGAAGGACGAGTGTGGTTCATTCTGCCAACCAAGGACTTGTGCTGGATCAGCAACTGGCATGTTTGCAAGGTTAAAATAAACCAATAAAAAAGGACCCTCTGGTTGGGGCTTCAAACGCCGACCAGAACTACCAAAAACAGCTTGAAGAGGAAAAGGGCCAACAGTGATGCCAATGGCATGTCCATGGGGACCTGATGCTCATAGCTCACACGGACCACTTAAGGTGTTGCACCATGAATCCCCACGGCCGGTGTCTCTGGGAGGTAAGCACGCACAGGAGTCCAGGCCCGTTCTGCTGCCAGTTCAGCACTCTTCACCCATCACCCAAACACGGATGTCACTGGCAAGGAAGACATGGCGGGCAGGTGCAGTCTTTGACAATGTGCTTGGTGACCGATGCCTTTTTACCACCTGGTGAGCTCAAGGTAGGGGCCAGAGTGCATGCGGATGAGTCGGGGAGAGGGGAGATTCCCACCGACCTGGCTCCCCTGTAAGCAGCATCCCCAGAGAGAGGCGGTTAACATACAGGTGCGCAGCAGAACCGAGCCATGCTTGGAGAAACGGGGCTAGAAGCCACACAGGCCCGGAGACAGACTAAAACTAAAAGCATCAGGCCACACCTAAAGTTAACATGCCTTGCATCTTTCAAACACTGTGAGTGCTCTAAAATGCTCATCAACATTTGAATAACTTCATCATCTTGATTTCACACCTCAGTTCATTTTCTAAAGAATCGGCCTTGATGATGGGTCTCCCTGACCCCACGAACTGCTGCCTGTTTATGGAAATCAGCCTTACCAGGAGGACTCCTTCGAATTCAGGAGGTTCTTATACAGGGCGGCTTCCACAGGATCTTCCTGCTTCGAGCAGATAAACGAATCGCGCTTTCTCCGCAAAAAATTCAGAAGATCACCATAGCAACAGTATTCTGTAATGACCAGAGTGGGCCCTGCAAACATGGGAGAGAAGGCAGGGTGAGCTATGCCACGGCTCACCCAAAGGGGTGTCCACGGCAGCCAGCACCAGCCTCCATGGCAGCCTCCAGGTCCCACAAAGGCCTACGTGAGGCTCGCGCTTGGGGACTTGTGCTGACCTCAGGCTCCCCCGCCCTCCAGGGTCCACTGAGCACGAGCAGGAGAGCTCGCGTCCTCTGAAGAAGGCCACACTGCAGGAGACAGAAGCAGCAGGACACGGCAGCTGGGAGTGGCCCACCTGCCTTGAGCTGGGCTCCCAACACCTCTGCTGGGGGAGAAAATCCTTCCCACGCAGCTAACTCATGTGGTGGCAGCTCTCCTGATGGGGCGAGACAATGTCTACAGGGCTTGTTCAGAGCCTCGCCCAGGGCCTCACCCTACCGCTGTCCCTGGACGTTACTGTGGGTTTCGCTGCACCTGCAGGAGCAGCAGCCCCTCCCCAACACTCCTCTCTTCCTGCAGACCCCCGCCTGCTGCAGACTTTCTGGATGGGCCTTCCACTGAGGCTGCCAGCTATCTGCACAAGCAAAGCATCTGCCCCCATCCATGCTGATCTGAGAGCTGGGAACTTAGGGGCCCGTTTAAAACGATGGCATGCACTCCAGTGATCCAACACGGGCCCAACACGTGAAGCCTGCCAGGTAAGACAGAGCCTTCCCGCTGGCCGAGATATCACTACTGGGACTGGTCTTGTGGCGCAAGGGTTAAGCCAACCTTTGCTAAGGTGCCTGGGGGGCAGCAGAGGATGGCCCGAGACCTGGTTCTCTGGCACGCATGGCAGACCCAGAGGAGATTCCTGGCTCTTGGTTTGGCCTGGAATAGCCCTGGTTGTAGCAGGCATTTGCAAAGTGGCCCCCCTCCTCTGTCATTCTCCCTTTCAAATAAATTTTTTTAAATGTCTTAAAAAAGAAACTACTGCTACTGATGTCACACACAAGGGTGCTTGCAGAAGAACGAAATAGCTTCTCTTTGAGATGGAAACCTTAAAATTCATGCATCCTTTTCTCAACGTGCAATTTCCACAAAATTTTTAAAGACTCCCTGAACGTATGAATTGCTTTTTTCAGCCTGGTGTCCTGGCTTGGCAGATAAAGTCACAGGCTCTGATTCTGGCATCCCAGATGGGCACCGGGCCCAGTCCTGGCTGCTCCACTTGCAGCCCAGCTCCCTGCTATTGCAACCAGAGGAAAGCACAGAGAGACCCTAGTGCTTAAGCTCCTGATACCCACAGGGAGACCCAGATGATGCTCCTGGCCCCTGCCTGGCTCAGCTCAGATCTTCGTGGCCCCTAGGAAACGAATAAGCAAGATGGGAAGATGTCCATCTCTCCTCTCTCTACAACTCCTTCAAATAAATAAGTTTCCACTCAAATCATCTCATCTTTAATTCCCTTTCCCACTAGCCTTCTGAAGTGCGTGCATGCCTGATGGGGTCACCTTCTGGTGATGTGGCTCCTAGAATCACCAACATGTATGCTGTCAGGGACAGCTAGTACAACACCATGCAGCTAGTGGGACCAAGACTCTGCTTAAAATCGCCTGAGTGATAACTCATACCCAGCCTGACTGAGCCCTGGGCAAGGTGCCTCTTTACCCCTCGGATGTCCTGGCCAGGGTGGACATGGCCTTACCTCCCACGGTGCAGGCACCCAGCAGGTTTACGATGTTCACGTGGTTGCCCAGGTAACTCAGGACCTTGAGCTCGGACATGAGGGCTTCCCGCTCGGTCAGATGGGCGCTCGCTGGAACAGGAAAGCAGCTGCTAGCGGCAAAAACTGCCCCTGGCAAACCCTCCCCTCTCCCAGCCAGCAGCGTGCAGATACTCACGTTTGAGCATCTTCACGGCGACAGTCATGGCAGCGTCCGACTTAATCAGGCCATAGGCCGTGGCCTCCACCACCTTCCCGAAGGCGCCCGCCCCGAGGGTCTTCCCTGTAGAAGCAATGGCACAGGGTCAGCGGTGGAGATGCGCAGGACTCATGGCCTCTTGCCACAACCTCAAGGCCAAGGTGGCCATCACGGACATGCACCTATCTTCCCGAACCAACCAATCATGCTCTGCACGCTCTCACAGGAAACACTGGTGAGTACAGGTGGGTGGAGAGCACGGAAGCCACCCTAGTTCCCTAAAGTTGCTGTGAAGTGCACCCAGAAAGGTGGCCCGGAAAGTCCCCCGGGGTCCCACTGACCGAAGCTCAGCCTGCTCCTGGGGAACTCCCATTTGTGGTCGTAGGGGAGCTGCGTGGGGTCGATGTACACGTAGTTGTTGCCATTGACTTCCTCCACCACCTTCCACTGCACCTCATACTTAGGCTTCTATGGGGAGATGGGTAGAGAGGGTGAGCATGCTGACTGGTCGGCCAGCCCCAGGGCAGGGCCTGGCTGGCGGGCCCAGGCAGCACCCCCTCCAGCAGGGCTCAGGCAGCACCCCCTCCAGCAGGACCCAGGCAGTTGGCCCGGGCAGCACCCCCTCCAGCAGGACCCAGGTGGCCGGCCCGGGCAGCACCCCCTCCAGCAGGGCCCAGGTGGCCGCTCACCTGCAAGTACTTGTAGGCAAGGACCATGACGATAATGCACATGATGATGGCCGTGACCACGAAGCCCACCAGCAGGGGCGTGAACAGAGTGTGCTCCTGGATCTGCTCTAAGGGGGTGAGAGAAATGGAAACGTAGCACGCTCCCACAGGAGGGGTCCCGGCCACCCACAGACAGACCTGCCCTGTGGGACCATCCATGGCGGGACAGGCCCTGGCCTTGGCAGTGACCTACCCTTGGTCCCCGCAGCCTGCTTGGCCCTTAGCACCTCCCATTGTCCTGTCTGGGAAACCCATGCTTTGGGACCACTTAAGTGTCTTTCTTCTTGTTACTCACTCTGAAAAAACTTCCTGGCACTTGACTCCACCAACCGACAAAACCAAACCCTGTGCCCTGTCTGGGCACCCAGCTTCCCCATCCTCCAACTCTGCACCCAATTCCTCATTTGTCCACACTCCCGTTCTTAGAAGAGCATGAGACTTGGGAGTTGGGTGGTGGCACATGGCTAATCCTCGACCTCCAGCGCTGGCATTCAATATGAGCACCAGTTCGAGTTCCGGCGCTCTATTTCTGATCTAGCTTCATGCTATGGTCTGAGAAAGCAGTGGAGGATGGCCCAAGTACTTGGGTCCCTGCAACCACATGGGAGACACTGAAGAAACACCTGGTTCCTGGCTTCAGGGCAGCCCAGCTCTGGCCATTGCAGCCACTTGGAAAGTCAACCAGCACATGGGAGACCTCACTTTCTAACTCAAAAAGAAACCGTTTCCTAACAGCCTCACCAGTCAGTCCACCAACGTGTTCCTGCGACCCCCTTAAGCAACTGATAACTGAACTGAACTGACGCTTTAATTGGGTGACTTATGCTTGGGTACAAGGTAACCGTGTCACCCTGTGGGCTTTCTGTGCCCTTCTGATGGGGCCAGCGGCAAAAATACACAACCTCCCACATGAACAGGTTCACACAAGCACGCACACACGTCAGCTTACACAACGCATGGTGACGTTAGTCAAGTACACACGCCAGCTCCATTAGCGGGTTAGCACAGCTGGCTGGCAATACGGTATGAGCATGGGTGTTACCACACATCACACGGCCAGGGTAGGAGTAGGTGGCATGGGCTCACAAAACCATCCCCCTTAGATTGGATTAAAAAGAAATATACCTTTGTTGTTACCTTTAAGCGCAAAGTTAAAATAAGCCGAGCTCTCGCCCACGTCGTTGTAAGCCCTACACTCGACCGTGCCGTTGTGCTTGAAGGCGCTCGAATCCACAGAGCTCTGGACCACGGACTTCACCAGGGGCGGCGGCCCCGTCGTGTTCTGGACCTGTACATCCACTGGCCACACAGGCGCGGAGCACCTGCAGGTCAAGCAGAGCCACCCGGTCAGCGCTCAGTGAGGTGCCTGCAGGAGGTAGCGGGCAGGGCAGGGCAGGGTGCCCCACAGCATGGACATTCTCCAACAGGTGGGTAGGTGATGGTAGAGGGCCAGAGAGAAGGGGAGGAGCGGAATGTGGGCAGGCCTCCCACACTGAGTGTGTCCATGGCTGTGTCCGTGGCTGCCCCGCTCTGTGCATGCCCCGAGGCTCGGGTCCCACAGCCGGACAGCCAGGCAGTAACCCCCATCTTGGAGGCAAGGAGTAAACCACTGGGAGCCAGGAGTGAATGGCCTCACACAGCTACCAATCATCCCAGCTCACACAACATCAAACAGATGTGGGAATGGGTGGGAAGGCAACTAGGAGAGTCATGAAGAGTGGGTCAGGGAAGACACAGAAAGCCTGAACACTGCAGGCCTGCAGTTCAAAGCCTGCCTGCTGGTACCCCAAGAGCCAGGCTGGAACCCCAAGAATGAGCTCACAGTGCCTGGGAGGACCAGTCCATCTCATGGCCCTGCACTGCCAGCTGGTTAGCTCCTCCTTCGTCCATCCCCATCTGCCAGAAGGCAAGCCTGTAACGCAGAGACTGGGGTGCCAAGGTGTGCAGCTGAGCCGCCAGACATCCTGTTCCCACTCCCCCTGAAAGTCCACCCCATCACAACGCAGAGGGACATGAGCATCCCCAGCTGTGTCTTCCATGAGGCACCTGCGCTCAGCAAGCCTGAGCACACACAGAGACCACAGCCGCGCCAAGCTGAGCCGTGCCGTGCGGGTTCTCAACTGACGCGGGGTCTCTGGCACACAGTGCCAGCTGCTCCCTACTTAGGGGCCGGCACCTCATTAGGGAGACCCCTTGGCACAGCCCCCGCAGTCCACAGACGCCATACATATGGCATAATTATGCGCTCTGGAGTTTGTGCTACCTCGGCAATTAACTCCTGAGGTAATTCTGTTCACGACAGTGACAGGCGCATCTCCCACACACATTACCTCCTGTGTATAGAGTGGAAATCTAATTACTCCATCCTGGAAAATTGCTTTATCTACCTGCGGGCTAGAAATTGCATGATAAATCCAAAAAGATAACCACCCCAAAACAGACCAAAGTCGTTCAGTAATCATTTTGCAGCAAACAAAATTAATGTCTACCGAGGAAAACATGGCCATTATCCCCTCTCTGAAAAGGCACATGGAAAGAGAGAGAAAAATCATCAAAACAAGCCTTTTTTGGGGGGGGGGAATCTGAAAATGTGTTTGAATTTCCACTGAATGGCAGTCCTTCCCACCCGCATTTGAAGTGGCGCCAGAAAGAAGCATCTCACCTCTGCTCGGCGCCCAGGCAGAAGTACCACTCGATGGTGGGCTCCGGAAAACCTGCCGCCACGCACTGCAGCACGCCGTTCACCAGCCTGCTGGAAGTCAGGATTTTGGGTTTTGCTGCGGAAAGAGAGAAGACGACATTTGCCAGGCTGCTGCTGGGAGACCTCAGCCACTCTGCGCTCCAAGCGTGCAGCCTTCTGGAGGCTGCAGAAGTACCCCCACTGGACGCTTGCTGCTGCAAAGGGAGAACCCGGAATGCTGGGTGTGCAAGATGCCAAGAGGCAGGGGTGCAGGTCCAGCTGCCCGGGTAAGTGCAGGCTCCACTCACTCCTACAGCAACCCCAGGTAAGGAGTGTGAGAACTGAACCCTGCTGGTGATGGGGGGGGGCTGAGGCAGGGGCTGCAGGGCTCCACCCCGCAGGTCTGCTTCTGGGGAGAGGGGACCCAAAGGCCATTTCTCAGCAAGACCCCTAACCCCACCACACCCACCACGAGGCTTAAGGCACAGTGGGCCCTGCAATAGATAAGTGGGGAGGAAGACCTTCTCTTTGTAAATGCCAGTGGCTCCAGCGTTTACAGAGCAGCTAAAATGCAAAACTCCAGGCAGCCTGTTAACTCTCAATCTGTATTTCAAACACAAAACAGGGCCAGGGAACTGGGCCCCAGATTCTCTCCTGGCACACATCTGTTACCCCCATCATCCACGAATGTTCAGGGATCTCCAAGTCTATGCATCACCAGGTGAAGTGGCACTTGCATATCCAGGCAATGTGCTAGAAGCTTCCAGTTGCCCTGGCTACCTGCTGGAAGGGCGGGAGGCCGGACCAAACCACAGAGCTGCTGCAGGCCATACTTGTGATAAGTGGGGGTCAGGGGGGCAGAGCTGAGGGCCAGCCCCCAGGTCTGCCTGCCCCCTGCCCTTGGCCGCGGTTCAGGATCTTTCTGCTGAAGTCTGCTTGTTCGGGTACACAAGATGGATGGTAACACAGCTATCTCATGAGACAGACTAATCACAGTGAGTGCGACTTCACCGCTGTCACCGATCTGCTTACACGCCTCTGACTCAGGCCTGCCGTGCACACGGTGCCTGCACTTGTCGCTCTCTAAGCCCTCAAGGACCATCCATATAACCAATTACAATTTGAGAGGCAGAGCGTCACCCATCAACTGTGCTTCCTGTGACCAGGCAGGGTCAGAGCCAGGAACCTGGACCCCCATCAAGATCTCCCCCAAGGCCGGCAGGGAGCCCACCTGCTACCTCCCAGGCGCAGCTCAGCAGGAAGCTGGGAACTCAAAGCTGGGATGAGGGAGTCTACTCTAGCTTGGCCAGCCCCTCACCCAAAAACTGCTTCTGGAAGGCGGTGAGATGATGCACCTGTGTCTCATTCTGCTGCCCCGGGAGGACCACGTCCATCATGTGCAGGGAGCAAGTCTGAAGGGAGGCTGGCTGGGGTCAGAGCTTCCCAGTGCATGGCACCCGCCACGCAGCCTGGCCCTGTGGACAGGCAGGTGCTAGGCTCGCTCGCGTGCACATGCGCCACACATGTGCCCATGCCGACCACTCTCCAAAGCAATGTCAAGGTAGCGGCAGCCTTAAGAATCCAGACCCAGTGCCAGCCTCACAGAGCGAGGAGACGAGCCATCTCTCGCGAAGGAATCCATCTGGCAGGCTTCGCTTAATTATCCCTGGGCAACCGTGCGAGTGAACAGGCGGGAAGTGGGACACAGCGCGAGAAGACGGCAGACCTCCACAGGATGCTGCGTGCCCTGGGCTGCGTCCTCTGGCCCCCACTGAAAGGTCACCTCCTTTTCTAAGCCAGCCCAGCTTCCACTTCCTACAGCCTTAATGAGCCTGTCACCATGGGGCCAGATCGCAGCAAGGCCTCCTCCATCACACTCACCCTTCCTCACATTGCACTGGCTGACATCGCCCTCTGTGACTGAGGCCCGGGTGGACCCGCGGCAGACAGTCACATTCAGGATGCATGCAGGGACCTGGGAGGGCAGCCTAAAGGGACTTTGTGGGGTGGGGGCATTTCTGCCACCCATTATCACAATAGAAGGCCACAGGATAAGGACCTCCAGGTAGGCCTTCCCAGAAGATCCTTTTTCTAGGATTTTATTTATGTGAATGGTACAGTTGGAGAGATTTTCCATTTGCTAGATCACCCCTCAGATGGCCACTGCGGCCAGGTGGAAGCCAGGAACCTTATCCAGGTCTTCCAGGTAAGTGGCTGGGGACCAAGCACTTGGGCCATCTTCTGCTGCTTTTCCCAGGCTAATTAGCAAGGAGCTGGGACCACAACTGGAGCAGCTGGGACAGGAACTGGCGCCCGGGAGATGCTGCAGCAGACAGTGGCTTTACCTGCTACGCCACGGTGCTAGTCCGAGATTCTTTGAATGCTCAGACTGCCAAGAGGGAGGAGTACAGACAGACAGCACAGAGACAACAGAAAGGGGATCAAATGGGACGCAGACGGGCACTGTCACTCGCACTTCCTGACACCCATGATGCCACACGCGACTCAGTCCAACGAAGCAGTAACTCGACAGAAAAATGGAGCAGCTGTTGTGGCCGGCCAGCAGGGTTACATGGAGTTCCGTTTTATTCTTTCAACTTATTTTCCTAATTTTACATTATAATGAACACAGAGCCCAAATCAAGCCCACAAAGCGTTTTTTAATTAAAAAATTGGAACAGCTCAGAGTTACATAATCGGGCGCGTTTAGCTTCGGTCACAGGTGCTGTGAGAGCCAACCCTTCCAGCATGACACCTGGTAGCACTTCCACAGCCACCTGGCCGCTCGCTCTGTGTGCCGGCTACCCAGGTGGGTCAGAACCCGAGGCGTGCTGAGCAGCTTTGGTCCTGCTAGGTCTTGGAGAGCCCCAGGCTTCCTGACGATGTGAGAATCACACAGGAAAGAAGTCCCAGCCCTGGGTCCCCAGTGCAGAGCTGCCGTGAGCACAGGAGCTGACCCGACCTCTCCAAGGGCTAGAATGGAGCAATGGGGGATGGGACACTGCAGAAGGCCTGGAAAGCTGGCACCTGCAAGCACCGCCCCCAATTCCGGACCCCTCCCCCTGGCGCCTGTTCCTCCCAGCGCAGCCCTGCCAGCACGGACTTCTAGGTGCTGGGAGACCCTTCCTGAAGGCACAGTGACACCAGCAGTGCCCAGCGAGTCGCATTAGGAAAATGTTTAATGCATAAAGAATGAGCGTGGGGGGAAATCTAATCCTCAAAATGCTAATCTGGCGCCCTTGCAGCGTGTCAGCACACCATTTGCGACACTGAACATACATCGTGTTTTTAAAGATACAGGACTGCGTGTGACTGCTGGCTGACGCAGAGCCACGGACTGCCAGGCCCTCCGAGGCAAGCAGTGTGGCCAGTGATATCTCCCGCCCTCCTCCTGAGTGGCAGCTGACGATCAGCCCCACAGGTGTGGACGCTGGACATCACCTCTGGCAGTGCTGGGGTGCGGGAGACCTCACACTGTCCTGGTACCTCCAGGCTCCCAGCCCAGCACTCAACACGCCATGACTTCAGGGCACACACTGGGGACACTGCCTCTCACCACCCCAGGCCCACATGGAAGGCAAGAACAAAATGAATGCAAGAGAACAGGGCTGGCAGTTAGAGTTGTTCGGGAAGGGTCGTCCTGGGAACAGCCCCTCCCTTGCCCACACACTGTAGGGTGGGACAGAGGACCCAGCCCAGATCTGCACTGAACGGAGAGGGGCCTGGAGGAGGGGCTTCGGGGTTGCTGGTCCTGGCTGGGTCCCCCAGTAATGTGTCCCCGCTCCGGTTTCAAGCTGCATGAGCCTAACACTCCCGTTTAATAAAGGAATTAAAATCAGCTGAGAAGGCAACATGACAATAACTCGTGTTGGCCTCTCCTTATTAAAGGCAGGCTGCACTGAGACAAATCCCCTACACGCACACTTGGCATGTGAGCAACGGGCGCCGGCTGCCTCCCCCGCACTCTGCTGACAGTCCAGTTTCCTATTCCCATGTGTTCCGGAATCCCTTCATTTCTTAATCAACTTTTTTTTTTTACTGTCTTAGCTTGTGAGTCATGGAACACAGGCTGAGGTCTGAATTTTGGTCCACGAGCTGGCATGGGCTGTCATCCACCAGGCTCGCCATGGGGCGGACATCAGCTTCCTACATTAACTGCCTGGGTTCAAGTCCAGGTTCTGCTCCTGATCCCAGTTTCTGGCTAGTGCACCGCCCTTGGAGGCAGCAGGCATGGCCCAGAGTTAGGTCCCTGCCACCTGCGTAGGAGACGTAGGATTCAGTCCCTGGCTTGGAGCTTCAGTGTCCATGTGGGCATGTGGGGAGTTGGCAGAGGGCAGGACCCTCCATCTCAAGGAAAAGACAAATGAGAGAGATGAAGTTGAGAAGCCATGGCTATGCCTGCAGACAGCGCACCTCCACCAGGTGGGTGGGGTGAGGACCAGCACAGGCCTGTGGCCCCATGAAAGCAGCCAACGGATTCTGCCACGTGATTTAAAAAGCAGAGAATGGCACTGACCCAAGGCCCACAGGAAAAACGACGCATCTAATCCTGGCTTACCTGAAATTTCCACAGAATTGCAGGTTGTGCCACAGAGTGGCATGAGCCAGGGGGTGTGGTGGGATGTGCAAAGACACAGCACACACACACACAGTGTGCAGACCAGCCAGACCACCCAGATGGACAGCCAAGGGCTCCAGACCCGCACAGTGTGGGCACGCCCTCAGTCTGGCCTCATGACCGACCTGGGTGTCAGATGTGCAAGCCGAGCTGTGAGAGAGCTGCCAAGAGCCACCTGTGCTACAGGCTTCCAGGAGGGAGGGGAGCGCCGGGCAGCACCCCGCGGGTGGGGTGCAGGATGCCGACCCTTCCCCAGCCCCCTGTCTCCCAGCAGAGATTCTTCTCTACAGAGTCAGTGCAGTAAGAGCCCGCACTCTGAGTTTAGGAAGAGAAAGTAAAAACAGTTCAAACCCAGACATCGCAGGGAAGGTAACACGGACAGGGCCGACACCTCCGCTGGACACAGGTGTCTCCAGGCCACCCCACTGGCCATCTCCCATCACAGCGCTGGGGACACAGATGCCAGCGTGTGAACGACTACCACAGAGGATGACCTTGGGAGTTCCCTGGCACCGAGGCAAGGTCACTTACTCAGAGACTCAACGAGATAATTACAAACTTGAACGCTCGGCTGACAGGTTTCTTTGTGAATGCAGTCACATCATTTCAGGGTCTCGGCTCACTGCGCCATGTCTCAAACCCTCATCAGCTGTGACCTAAGGAAATTAGGAGACCCGACCACTGCTAAGCCGGAATGGGCTGGGAGAAAAATGCTTTTTCAGCACAGGAAAGCATTCAAAATGGATCTGCCATACAGCACTGTGGGAAACAAGGTGGTGAAGTTCTAGACCTCACATGCAGGGGGGAGGGGCATTCCCATTGTCTGGAAGGATCTGCATAATAAAGGCTATTACCAATAGTTAATAAATGCAAGCAATGGAGCTGACTTGGCACTACGGGTGACACTGGCAGCCGAAATCCCCCTAGCAAGAGTGCCACTTTGTGTCCTTGCTGCTCTGCTTCCGGTCCAGCTTCCTGCTAACGTGCCTGGGATCCTGGTTCCGCCTGGCCCAGCCCTGCCCGGTATGGTTACTCAGGGAGTGAACCTCTGGGTGGGAGACGTTCACTTCCTCCCTCTCCTCTCCGTCCCTGCCACCTTTCTTTCTCCATCCCTCTGCCTTTCAAATAAATAAATCTTTTGGAAACATTCAAGTAAAATGTCAAATTAAGCATTTTGCTCTGGTCCATGTATCGGAGCGCCTGGGTTCAAGCCCAGGTCTGGCTCCTGCCTTCAGCTTCCGGTCAAGGCAGACCCTGGGGTGGGAGTATTGCCTCAAGCACACGGGTTCCTGCCACCCATCCGGGAGCTGGACTGCTCTGCCTTCCGGCTCTGGTCCAGCCTTCACCTAGATGGCCGGGCCGTCCCAGAGAGGATCAGCAGGTAGGAGCACCTCTCTCTCAAATTTCAAAACAAACTGTTTGTTGTTGAAACATGTGCTTTTTGTTGTTGCTTAAATATATCTTTAAGTTCTTCTATCCATTTCCTAGCATTATACAGCAAAAAAGACATCACTTTTAAAAGCATATGTATATATGTATATGTTCACACACACACTCACACACACACAGTGGCACAAACCCAGTCAGTCATTTTTACTGTGGGGAGATTAATAGAAACTCCATGGCCAATCAATGAAACAGAAAGGGAATTATACCCAGTAATCATTTAATGCTTAGAAATTCCAATGATTTAACATAGAAGACTACATTCTGCTCAACTGGAGGAAGGGCAATTAAAAAAAAAAACAAAACACCTCTCCCATCAAAACAGATCAAATGGGCAAGTGGCAGTCTTTGGACCCGCAGCCCTGAAACACAAGGTTGGCTGGGATGACTGCTGTCAGAGAGATCCTGCTAGTTTTCAGAAGTAAAATAGAAAAAACTAAAGCATTTCCAACTTCCAAAACCCGAGGCACTAGCAGCTCCTCTGGGGCTCTCGCAGACTCCGCATTAAGAGGCAGGGCCCCAGGGGGTTGGAGCACGCTTGCAGAATGGCTTCAGCCTGGATAACCTGGCCAGGTAGATGGCCCAGATGGCTGGCAGGCAGTCCAGTCACCTACCCAGTGAGATGGCCCCTTGCTCCCATGTGCGTGCCACTCTGTGGCTCGGTCCCTCACCCCTAGGACCACGGCAGCCACCTGTACCTAAAATGCGCTGTGACGACACACGTCGAAAGCACAAACGGCAGCTGAGACCTCGTCAGCAGGGCCAAAGCAGCACACTCCCATCAAGAGAGCGAGATTCTGACCTATGCTGGGTGACGCCACACCTTGGGCTGATCTGGGGGTGTGGTAGCATCTGTAAGTAACTGCCGTAATGACACAAGAGATGTGCAGAAAACATTTCTTTACCAAACCCCGGAGAGGCAGCGGACACTCTTCGGAGCTGCTCTGGGACCCCCTTGTCATTCCCTGAGGCCCAGCCATAGCAGGGAAGCCACACCCCGTAGGTCCCCCGGGAGTCTCCCAGCCGCCAGCACCCAATGACCACGGTGCTCCTATTGAACTACCTGAGGCTGGACACGAGGGAACAACTCTAACTCTGGAGAGAAGAAAGCCATGCCCTCAATGCCAGCATAGCCTACGTATGCAGGTTCAAATCCTGCCTGCTCCACCCAGGAAAAAGGGTAGAAGATGACCCAAGTGCTTGGGGAGGCGCCATGAGGCTCCTGGCTTCAGCCTGTCCAACCATGGCCGCTGCACCAGTCCAGGAATGAACCTGCAGGTGCAAGATCTCTGACTTTCCCTCTTCATCTGCAACTTAGCTTTTTCATGTAAATACTTAAAAAACCTGAGCACCCCTGAACACAGTTTGCTACCTATTTTTGGAAATGCTATCAGAAAAGGTTTTGAAGTACTATCACTTTAAAGGTTACTAGATCTTGGAAAAACCATTGCCAAGCTCTGATTGAGCACATGACACATCACATCAATCATTTCTTTCTGTGATTATATGGATTAGCATTCATGTAAGGTTACTTGAAATCAGGAGCCAAGACACACTTACCCAATATTGACTTAACTGATTGCAACCGAAGCTCATGGCAGAGATCATGGTTTATGGCAAGGAATAACGGATGGAGTGGGGAAAACCCTGAATGGCCCCCATGGGGTTAAAGCACACAGTTGGCCTGGCAGTTGCCCTAGATCTGGGACTGACCTTAGCCTGTGACTTTGCATGCAACCACGGGGACCACAAATTCTTAACCAAGTAGCTTGGGTTACCATAGGACCTTGGGGCTCCTTTGCCCTGGCATCCCCAAGGGGTTGGGAGAGCAGCACGTCCACTCGGGGAACCTCTGAGAGTTGTGTTCGTGGGTTTCGGAACTCTGTTCTCTTCCCAGTTTCCACTGGCCGGGAAAGCAAGCCAGTCTTCTCCCCTCAAGAACCCCAGGCCTATTACAATTGAGCACTTCCTTCCTGGACACACACACCGTGGATCAGCAACTCCATGAACCACTGTGACAATGCAAAGACTCACCAGCTTGGGCTTTCTAAATTTTGGCTTTGCTTTTTCATGGAGACTCCCCTGGACTCCACTGCAAGCCCCAGGCAGAAGATGAGCTTCCTGCAGCCGAGGGTGGTCAGAGCCCCCTTGGGGCCCTTGGGCCCTTGGAATGGACCCCGGGGCGTCATGCCAGGCGGCGTCAGCACCTTCAAGCCTGAAGGGTCACCTCCTTAACTGTCGTCTCTACAGCCAGTGTCAGGGTATGGTTTTGGAAGTAAAACCACCATTTCCACCCCTACCCCCAGCTCCCCTCCCACCCCACTCACCATACTCTACACCTGGGATTTCTGGAACGTGTGGATTTTTAAACCACGTATCCTTCCCAGATCAAGGATTTACCAGCGGTGTCTTAATGCTGAATCTAGCAAGCACTCACGCAGCAGAGTCGCTGACGGTAGTTTGCCTGCCGCAAGCCTATGCCCTGTTTTGAACCAGTTCACTGTGTGTGTGTGTGTGTGTGTGTGTGTGTGTGTGTGTGTATCTGAGGACAGGATGCAACTCCTCTGACACCTGAGGTAGAGCAGGACACACACACCACAGTCCCTCTCGACACATAGAGCCAGTTCAGCCAAAACAATGCCCAAATGAGCGGGCCTACCAGGTCAAACTTAGAAATTTTAAAATGATTGTAGCTTTTGATTTGAATATTTAACACACGAGACCTTGATCTACAGTAATAACTTGTATTTGTGTAACTATCTTCTTCCCACCCCAAAAAGCTCATCAGCAGTTGCCCAACTCTTCCTGCAAAAAATTGCTAGGATGTGCCTCACCTGACAGCTTCAGATCCTCACACACTATCGCTGTCTGTCCCTCTCTCAGCCCCCTGTCAGGTTAGCATCTGTAACAAACTGACACTGACGGCCATTGAAAAACTGCCCCAAGACCTCCACCCAAGGGGCCAGGACCTGCATAATCCACACCTGCACACCCCGCCCCGCCCCTTCTTGAGAAGCAGGGGTTCAGAAATGCTGGGGGAGTATCTGAAACCCAGGCACCCCACAATAAAGGCCTCCTTCCAAAGACAGCCCAAGCATGGTCCCTTCGGGGTGGCCAAAGGCACCAGCGGTCATTCTGGATCTGGAGAAAGGCGGCAGAGGGAACCCCCAAGGTAAGGGTCTAAGGACCACGGTGCAGACCCCATCCCGGCGACCTAAAGCAGGGGGTGGGTGGGCAGGAGGGAGATGGAGAGCCAGAGCCACGACCAGGCACACCTGACTCCAGGTTGAGCCCAACTGTCCAGGGGGCTGTCCCAGACCTGCTGTCCCTGGCCCACGGGGGACACTACGAAGCCTTGGGAAGCAGCGGCCTGACAGAGCAATCCTTCTCTCTGCTGAATCAGCCACATAAACCCCCCGCGCATGTGTGTATGCCTGGGACTGCTCTCTCACACTTCATGCCCCTGGCCATTCACAGCAGCTGCATCTCACAGCACTGATCCACAGAGAACTGGGAATGGGGCAGGGGCCGGGATGGGGAGAAAGCCTAGTGGGTGCTGCAGTCCCAAACGGAAAGGACACTGACCGGCCTGCACCACCTACAATTAGTCAAATGCTACAACGTTTTCAGAAGCAGGTCCTGGTCTCTCTGGTGCGTTGCAATTCATGCAAGCTGTCTGCGGGGGGCCCAGGAGTGAGCCTGCTCCAGGAGCCAGGGATTAGTACGGCTCCCTTGGAGAAGCAGGGGCGCTGTGGTCAGGCCCCTCCTGGGTGGCAGGGCCTGCGTCAGCACCTTAGGGCGCTTCGGAAGGCCCAGGAGGAAAAGTGCTTCACTACACAGACATGGCCCTTCTGAAACTTCTATAAGTGTCTCACTCGACTCGTGGCATTTCAGAAACGCTGATTTAGACAAAACAGTGAGTGGAGATCAAAGAAGCCTGTGCACAGCACCCTGGGCGCTGGGCCCCCACCCCGCTCCCCTGCGGCTCCCACTCCGGTGCAAAAAGCAGGCAGAGCAAGCAAGTTGCTTCAGGGGTCCCATGACTCCTGCCTACCGCCACCTGCCACCGCCGCTACAGACAGGACACAGGCACACACACCAAGTCGTTCTAGGGAGAATCTTCTGGACTGTGTCCCAGTGCCCCACACACCCAGAATGGCCACTCCCTGAGAATCCTGTCTGGGAGGCCTTCCTCGCTCAGGCAGGTGTGTGTGGGACCATGGCACTTGTCTGCCCCTGCAAGACGGGAGGAAGCCCAGGGCTTGGTAAAGGAGGTTGGACACCTGAGTCCTGCCTGTCCCACCCCAGCTGCTGTGTGAACATTGCTCTGGGAAGCCATGGGAGTGGCAGCAAGCAGGGTGGAACTGGCAGGGAAGCCATGGGGGTGGCAGCAAGGGGTGGGACAGGCAGGACTCAGGTGTCCAGCCTCCCAGTCTATACTACCTGCTGTGTTCTGCAGGTAAGGACCCTGAGTGCTGCACCAGCTGTGGCGAGAGGGATCAACCCAGAGGCCACCAGAGCCAGGAAAGCACTGACCACAAAACCTCCCAGGGCCGGACTGCATCTCCCCCTCCCAGCACCTCCACACCAGCTGCCAGGGCCTTGTGGCATCTCCCCCTCCGGGCATGCCCACACCAGCTCCCAGGGCCTCATGGCATCTCATCCTCCAGGCATGCCCACACCAGCTCCTGCTCTACATCACCATACACGGCCCCTCCCAAAGCTGCACTTGGCAACTTGTTACTGCAGCTCGCGTGTGCGTCCAAGGCACCACTCAGAATAGGACTGACCTCCCATCCTGGGTCCTGTGGTCAGGGCAGTGCAGAGCAAGGCATCAGTTCCCCCTTCTCACCACCAAACCACAAGGCCCTCGCCAAGGTCAAAACAATCATGCAAACGCTCTCTGCCCAGCCTCCAGGGAGCTCGGCACCAGGGCTGTCACACACGCAGCCCCCAGCAGTGGACTCACTGTTCACGTAGACATGGAAGGCCACGGAGGCGCTGACGTCAGAGTTGGACACGAGAAAGGTGTAAGTGCCTCCTTCGCTCCCTTTCAACCGCGTCAGGTGAAGCTTGCTCACATACCTGCAAAACAAATGACAAGAGCTCAGGGTGCTGGGAGAAGGGGGTGGGGAACACGGTCCACCTGCTCCAGCGCTGGTCAGATCCACCTTCGCCCACGCACACCCATTCTCAGCTTACGAC
This sequence comes from Ochotona princeps, assembly GCF_030435755.1. Taxonomy (NCBI): domain Eukaryota; kingdom Metazoa; phylum Chordata; class Mammalia; order Lagomorpha; family Ochotonidae; genus Ochotona; species Ochotona princeps. Next base: position 81,980,905 of record NC_080838.1, read on the forward strand.
ACGTGCCTGTGGCAGGGAAAGCTCACTTCCAGGTCAAGCAGCCCTGGCCGCCCTCAGCACTCCCTTCTTGGCCCGCAGTGTCCTGCCCTCATAATGGACATATGGCCTCTTCTTTATGGGGACCCTGCCACTGCTGGAGCTCCTAACAAGACCTAGTGGACCAGCTGCTACCCTCCAGCCCATGCCAGCTGCTTCTACCCCCAACATCTGCCATCGTAGTGGGTGCTGGCACCCCTCAGGCACACTTGACCTGGCGTCCCCACCCCATCTCACGGGCCCAGGGATGGCTCCAGAGTGGCCAGGCCAGGGCTGCAGGCCAGGAGCCCACCCCACCCTGCCTGGCGAGGCCATCAGTCTTGGTCTCTCCCCTCCTTCTGAGTCAGGGACCCTGTGACCTCAGATGCCACCTCTCTGGACTCTGACTTGGAACTCAGAGTCAACCTTGAGCTCAGACCTGCAGACCTGCGAATGCTGCGGCAGCCACGCATCAGACCCCTCCCAGCCCGCAGCCCCCATCCAGCTGCATTGGTAAGGGGGCCTGACACCTGCTAACTGCCCTGCTTCCCTCCTCCCTCCCACCTCTGGTGCAGACCACAACCACTTCTCAGCCAACAGCTCTGCACTAAGAAAACTCCACCCAGGTGCCTCACCGTGATCAATTAACGTCACTCCTGTCTGCCTCAGTTTCTGGTATCTAAAACATGGGGGTTTGAATCAGCTCACCCACTCCAAAACTCTGTGAGGTTCAACGTTACATGGCGAGTGTAGGTCAGGTACCCCTTAGCGGACATGCTCAGAAACAGGTGTGCTTGGGGGTGTCAGGTTCATCTGGGGACCACATGTTGCCACACCTGCATTTTGGTTTTCCTCTGTCACCTGAGATCAGCTGCAAAACCCTCCATCTGGGGCACCATGCTAAGGCTCATCCAAGGGTCGGGTGGGGGTGTTAGGGATTGCAATCTGCACGCTAGTGACCCTGACCGCACAGCCACACCTCACAGAAGCGAGCACGCCCTTGCTGCTGCTTCACCACAGCTTTCCGAGGGGCAGCTGAGGGGACTGACCATGCCCAGAGCCACCCACCTGTGGCAAGACAGCCCCTTGTGATGTCTTGAGTTGGTGGCCAAGCCAGAGCTCCACTTCACAAGTGTGGAAACTGAGGCACACGGACCGGCACAGGCACCCTCAGGCAGGGGCAGCCCCATGTGCGCCCAGGGGCCGGGCAGGCCCCCCTACTCACCTGATGTTGCTCTCATTCTCAGACGTGGGGTAGTCTTCCCACTTGTTCGTGGAGGTGCGGTTCATGTACACCCACTGCTGGTGCCTGGGGCCAGGGAACGCCTCGTACTCCACAACCAAGTCCACATTCTCTCCGTCGTTGACAAATATCGTCGTGTTCATCCCGGGCAAGACGTGGATGAATCCTTTGTCTGCCGGGGAGAGCGCGAGGCAGAAAAGAGTCATTGGCAGCGGCGACTCAGAGAAACCCAAGCCCGTCTGGGAATTGGCAAAAGCAGACGACGGCAAATCCCAGAATTTCATAAGCTCTCAGGTGACATTCACTTCTGTTCTTGTAAAAATCCATCATTTTTGCTCTAGTTCTCCCAAACATCTCCCTCCACCTTAAAGATTTTCAATCTACTGACCTTGATGTTCCCTAGGTCAAAAGCAAAAATGTGGACTCGACAGCCTATTGTCAGACCCAGGAACACAGAATGTGGGGAAGGAAGGTGTCCCACGAATCCCTATGGTGAGTAAACACATTCAAAGAATGTCACTTCGCATCTGAAGAAACCTATACGTGAGTTGTCCCACGCTGTGGTGCACACAGGCCAAGGGGCAGCATCTTGTCATCGGGTCAAACTTCGACACAGCCTTCCCGGCTTTTGGAAGCAACAGAAGAAAAAGGCCGGAAGATAAGCTGGGCCGAGCAAGTGCTCCAACACCTCGGACAACAGCTCTTGAGCCAAGCTTACTGCCCGCAACCCAAGCCCCGCCGCACCCCCTGCACTGCCGCCTGCTGCCCCTTGGCTGATGTCCCACAAGCCAGGACCAGAAGCAGGACTTCCAGGGCAGCAAGAAGCTGTCACGTGGGGGGGTCCCACATCTCACACAATTCTCCCTGAAGAAACAAGCCAGCATCAGCATTTGGTCACGGCAGTGCATATGCCTGTGTCATGGTGGCTGTAGGCAGTGGCTTGGGCCAAGCCTCAAACGAAACCAGGTCAGGTCTTAGCTGCTCTGGCCTCAAAATGAGCCCAAAAACAGGGTAACCACGTGAGCACGGGATGTTTATTTGTCTCACAGTAGCTGACTTTTTTTAACTACCTGTGTATGTTTGCAGACCTTGGCAACACACAACTTGCAGCAATTTTACTTAGCGCACAAAACCCAAACCTGTGGGTCTGGCTGATGCCACTTCATCCCCCCCACACCTGCGAAGCCCTTTCTCCTCCCTTCCCGCCCAACACCCCAGAATCCGATTCGGATTTCACGGCCACACACGCCTTGCCAGGCACATGATTATAATTCTTGGAAACTGATGAATGGATTTTTTTTAAAAAAAAAAAAATCCGATTACCTCCAACAAGATGCTCAGAAGAGCCTTTCTAATTGCTTTCTGGAGCTGAAGCTGATCTATCAACAAGCTCCCTAATCAACTTAGCAAATGAGCGCTTATGGAGTTTAATACTTTAAAAGCACAGCCTTCCAGCCCAATTAATAAGTGGCTCACGACCACACGGATGGATTGGGCAGGACACGTTCTGCTGGCCAACTGTGGCTCAGCAAGGACAAGTGTCTCGGGCAGACCGTTCCCACTAGGGCAATCGCTTCTCGGCCTTTCAGCTAAGATCAAGTGTGATAAAGACTTGGGCAGAGATGTGGGGAACGATTCATCCGGCGGGGGACGCATGTTGGGTCATTTCCTCCTGGCTCAGGGCAGGTTCATGCCTCCCAGCCCAGCATTCAGGGTCGAGCAGCAGGACTCTGGCTGCCTTACGCAGACAGGGAAAAGAGTGAAATCAAACAATACTCGAAAGGAAAAAAAATGTCCTAATGAAATCATGTTTAAATAATTACGATTGTTCTCGGTGCAACACAAAATGTCAAATGCTTGCTCTGCTCTGCTCTCTCGAAGGATATCATGGAAAGGAAGTGTGGAGGGGTGAGTGGGTGAGATGCCCTGGGGAGAAGCAGCCCACATAGCCCTTACTCCAATCAAAGGCAGAGTAGCCTGACCCAGGACAGGGAGAAGAACTTGAAGTACTTGGTACTTCTAACTATGGATAGAGTCCACCCACGGTCATGGCCAAACTCGTCCTCTCACACAGCCAGGACCAGGGCATTCTACAAGGGCTTAGCTCCACTCCTGTGGTGCTCAGCTGGTGGGGAGGGACAGCAGGAACAACAGCTTTCCACTTTCCTTGGGGGCACATGGGGTGACGGGGGGCGGGGAAGAACTTGCAATGATGATTTTCATTCATTTTGAATAAAATGCTTAGTCTGTTCAGCATTCCATGAGCGTTCCAAGGAAGCCACCTAGCCATTTCCTCTTCCCCTGCTGTCAGTCACGTCTGCCTCCGCAGGCGATATTTACCCACGACTTTCAAGGTGGTGGTGACGTTGGCGGACCCGAAAGTGTTATTGGCGTAACACATGAACACCCCGGAGTCACTGGCTCTCGCAGGGCTGATGGTCAGCGTCTCCTGGCGCTCGTAGTGGAAGTCGCCCTGGTGCCAGCTGCTGCGTTTTACCTGGCCCTTCATCTGCTGGTTTCAGGGAAGGGGGAAAAAAACAATCAAAAATTACCATATGATTTACATTCAGGACCTTCCTTAAATTAAAAATAGCAGCAATTAACATCTCCTTATTAGCATTCACAATAAGGACTTCAGCAGAAAATACTGAAGCAGCCTGACAAGACTGGCCTGGCACCCTGCATGGTACTGAGACACTCGTGATTCATGACTGGGGAAGAACGTTCATTTCTTGACCAAAGTCGCAGTGCTCACGTCCAAGTTACTATCCTAAGAAACATCTCACACTCCAAGTCAGCATATTTACATCATGGGAACAGTTCGGTGACGTATTCTTTATCCTGCATCCCACAGATTGGGAGGAGACCACTGAGAGCAGCAGCCTGGTTCTATGTTTAATGCCTGTGCTTTGCAGGGACAGATGGACTCAGCGTGCTTACAGCTAACTTAGCACTCCAATCTGCAGTTCTCCCAGGGCAGAATTCTGGCCACCTCCACGGCAGTGGCAGAGACCGGGAGGCCCACAGACAAGCCTATCCTGCTGAACGCTGAGCAGGGAAGGCTGTGTTATCCCTTGAGGCAGCCCCATCCCACTCACACCGCCCCGCGATAAGGCACCAACAAACAATTTTCTGCATTTGCCAGCAGCACAAATGTGGGCCGTGAGCCTGACGGTCACGGGCACATTTGTATCTGGGCACTGCAAAAAGTTTCTCAAAAAGTGTGAAATTAAAAGTTTATTTTGGTGTCACAGTCATCCTGAAACCCCAAAGATTTCACTTTATAGGCACGGATTTCCAAAGAATTCTGTACCAAATGAAACTTAGCTTTTTAATTCCATTGCTCATGAACTTGCTGAAATACTCCAATGCAGTGATTAGTGAATAATAATAGTAACTAAGGAAATAAATAAATGAAGGAGAAGGGAGAGAAGAGGAGGAAGGACAGGAAGAGATAAAAAAGGAGAAGGCTGGCGTCCCAGCAGTGGCTTCGGGGACTTCCTGTGCCGCTGGCCGCGTGCCGTGCTGGCTGGGTGAAGGACAACCCGGACGCCGGCTTGCTCTCCCAGCACCTGGTCTTACGGACCTCTGAACTGAGGCAGAAAGCCTTGAACAGGCCGCTGCATCCCATACCTGAGACCTCGTCCGTTCACTGCTGTCAACAGCCCAGGGGACCACATCAGGGAACAGGAACCCAGGACGGAGCACGAATGAGGGGTGGGATGAAGTAGCCAGGTCCAAAGGGACATGACAGCAACCCCAAAGCCAAAGGCTGTCAGAGATCTTGATGGAAAGCCAGGGAAAGTCCAGGCGGTTCAGAAACCCCGGAAGAGCTAACCGAGACCGAAAAGCAGAGTCAACTCCACGGCAGTGATGCCCAAAGCAACAATTCCCACAACTCAAGTCGCTTTACCCTAAATCTCGTTTGTGGGCTAAACTTACCTAAGTGGTCAGAATCGAATATCATGATGGATTTTTTAAAAATAATTTGATAGTGCTAACAGCACTCCAAATTAAACCAAAGGATATCAATAAAAGATTCATGGGCAAAGCCTGGCAGGGCGCCAAGAGCCCCATCTGCAAGTCACACGTTACATATTGTTTGCACGTGCTCTGCTTCTCTTTAACCCGTGCAGGCACACGCTGGGATTTCCCCACAGAGCCCCCGCCCCGGACAGCACATCCACCGATGCCAGTGGGTTAATGGGGAACGGCGCGTAGGGCTCCTGGGGAAACAAAGGTCCCAAACAAAACTGCCCTGGGGCAATGTAATTTCCCATCTCAGACAGGCTAATTTTCACACTGCACACAGGCTCAAATCCACACACGGTCCAAATGGCCCTCCTGTCTGAAATCGAAAACCTGAGACAGCCAAGGATCATGGGACTGTGTTCTGTAAGGTTAGCCAGAAACCCGTGTGGGAGCCACTGGTCCGGAAGAACAAGTAGAACACACGCCATTCTCTGTGTCACTGGCAGAGCTCATTAACAGGGCCTCATCCATCACAGGTCAGCACCGCGGCCCTCGGTGCATGACGCTAATCATGTTTGCAAAGAAGGCCTCCAATGGGCACGGAGCTGCCAACGCGGGCAATCAGGGATGAGGAGGAGGAAGACGACACAGCAGTTCTTTTTCCAGTGTGATGCCTAAACACCGGCACTTCAGAAAGTTCACCAAAAATGCAAGTGAAAGTTATTGGATGCAAAAAAAAAAAAAAGATTTCCATGCAATGTTTGAGCATCCCGCGTGTATCACGAAGAAAAACACCATGGTAGCTAATGAGCTGGCTGGTCAAGATGACCTGGGGGAAAACACCAAACTTTCAGTCAATGAAAATAAACTGCAAAGAAAAAATGGTAGGAGATCATTTAGAGATCCTATTTATCATTAACAGGAGAGAAAAACAAAGAACCCTGCAAATACAGCTAGCAAAAATCGATTTAAGATATGCCCAGCGTGGTAGCTGACAGATAGAAGGCATTCAACGTGCATTTGTTAAATGAATGAGGACCTGAATAGGAAAGCACGTTTCAGGTTAAAGATAACCATTATATTAACAGCTGCTAAAACAAACAGAACACCATTAGCAAGTGAATCCCAGGTGATGAGCCCAGAGCCAAACAGGCAAGAGAGGCAGCTCTCAAACGCGGCATAAGCTTTCGGGTTAAAGAGCCCAGATGATTTACTGTCTTCCAATATGAACAGAAAAAACTGTCTCAGCTGCCTCTCCAGCTTCCAGCCTGGGCAGCGTCAGGAACTGCTTGACGTCAGCGATTCAGTTTCCCACTCCACCCCCAATCCATCATGCAAAGAAACAACTTGGTGGAGTAACACAAAGCCTGAGGTCCCTCAGCGTCCTCTAAACAAATGCCGCCACCTGCCCCTGTGGGCGGGCAGCGGGTGCCCCCGGGTCGGCCGAAAGCCCCCACGCAGCACAGCAGGCGCTCACCTGGCTGTTCTCCTTCACCCACATGGATCCCACGGACGCGGACACGTCCTTGATGGTGCAGGTCACGGTGAATTCTTCCCCTTCTCGAAGCAGAGAGCTCGTTTTGGACACAGACACCATGGGTATGGCTTTGATGGCTGCGACGAGAAGAAAGGTGGCCTTCACACAGCTTGTTCCAGGACAGCATGCTGTTCTAACTGAACCCTTTCCCCAACTGTGTACAGCTTACCCTGCCAACTTACATAAAGCATGGGATACCAACCTACAGTTACCCCTTGGGCATGTGAACCCATCAGTGGGCATCCTTCAAGCAAACTGAAACAGCTACTGTGAGATTCCAGCACTTTTGGGAAAACATTTTCCCAAGACAAGAAGGGGTGTAAGGGGTTAAGCCATTGCCTGCAACATCCCATAACAGCACCCTTCATGTCCTGACTGCTCCACTTCTGACCTAGTTCCTGCTAACAGACTTGGGAACGCAGCTGCAAATGGCCCAAGTCCTTGGGCACCTGCACCCACCTAGGGGGCCAGAACCAAGCTCCTGGCTTGGCCTGACTCAGCCCGTCATTGTATAGCCATTTGGGGAGTGACAGCAAGCGGAAGAGCTCGCGCTCTCTCTCCCTCTCTCTCTCTCTCTCTTTGGAACACCCCCTCTTCTCCCTTCCTCTGGGAACAGCTTGCTTTTTTACTCCTGACAACCTTGATGGTTTCACAAGGATGTGACCACACGGGATGACTTCCCCTCACCAAGACGACCCTCTCTCTCAGGCATGGCAAAAACAGCACCTTCTTGTTCCGAAGACCCAGGTTTTAAACAAGCCAATCTCCCCCTAATGTCAATGAGCACACTTTTTCAAAAGCCTTAATTTAAAAAATAACAAAAACTCAACAGCTGAATGTCAGCTGGTATTCAGTTAGATGCCCTCTGAGACACAAAACCGATTCTCTTCCAGCCCCTACAACTGCTCCACACTGCCACAGGAATGACCGTTCATGGTTCAGTTCAGGTCTTGAATAGCTTGAGGATGCATTAAATCAAAACTAAAACCAAAATCAGTTGGAGAGCACAGTGGCATGCATGCGACAGTGAGTGAAAGAATGAGTGGCCCGGAGAGGCGTCTTGGCCAACAGTGGATTAAAGCTTCCCAGCGGAGCCTCTGAGAAGGAGCCCTTGACGCAGTGAGCGCATCTGGAGCCAGCATCAGGGAGAGACTGTCCCCCAGCACAGCCTGAGCCAGACCACCTGCCACAGGGACAAGACCCCAGCAAGAGTGATGGCGACGCTGGGCACATTGGGAGACCATGGGGGGAGGGAGGGAGGGGGCAGAGAGGGAGAGCGGAGGGAGAGAGGTGGCAAGAGGGACAGAGGAAGGGAGAGCGGAAAAGAGAGAGGAAGGAGCAGGGACAGAGAAGGGAGGGAGAGAGGCAGGGGCGAAGGAAGAGAGGGAAGAAGGGGAGAGAAGACAGGGAGTGAAGGAGAGAGGGGTAAAAAGAGAAAGGGAGGACAGAGACGGACAGAGGGAGGGGGGAGGGAGGGAGGGGAGGAGGGAGGGAGGAGGGAGGGGGAAGGGATGGAGGGAGGGGAGGAGGGAGGGGGAGGAGGGAGGGGGAGGAGGGAGGGGGAGGAGGGAGGGGGGAGGGAGGGGGAGGAGGGAGGGAGGGAGGGGGAGGAGGGAGGGAGAAGAGGAGGGAGAAGAGGCCGCACCTGCTCTCACTTTGAGGATGAACTTGTCAGACTGCACGGCCACGCCCTCCCGGACTGCAGTGCAGCGCACACACAGCCGGTGGTAGGCACGCTTCACGTTCCTGATGGTGACGCCGGCCTTGGGGTCCATGACGAAGGTCAGATCCCTGGGGAGGGGCTTCCCATCACACTCCTTGAGGGAGTAGTTGCTCACCAGCGGGTCCGTCAGGGGACAGCGGACCAGTGTGTCTGAGTCTTCTCTGCCATACAGGGGGAGGCCGACCAGAAAGAGCTGCTTGGGATCTACAAACACATGGAGCATTAATGGTCCCCATGCCCACCCTGATGTCCAAGGTCTCTGCAAAGGGTCAGCGACCAGCCCCACCTGTGCAACCAGAGGCAGGACAGGTCTGTGCAGAACTGGTAAGAGGTGATGTGCAGGAGACTTCCATGGGCCAGGCACTCAGCCGGGGCTGGGACCCATTTTTTATCTTTTTGAATCTTCTAGACACACCTGTGTGACAGGTGCAGGCTGTGGAGAAGCCACTATTGTGACACTGGGAAGTGTTTCACACTTGAGCGAGTTGACGGGAATAGGCAGCCTTTCCAGCCTAACTCACCCCAAAATTGGGCCAGCACTGTAGTTGATTAAATTACCACCTGACTCTCAGCATCTCATACAGGTGCGGGTTCAAGTCTGGCTGCTCCCCGCTAACACGCCAGGGGAGGCAGAGGAGGATGGCCCAAGCGCCTGGGCCCCTTTAATCCACATAGCTCAAGACAGGCTCCTGATTTTGGCCTGGCCTCACCCCAGCTGTCACAGCCCTCTGTGGAGGCAACCGGCAGATGGAAATATCTCTATTTGTTTTTCGAATAAAATAATAATTGTTTAAAATATCAAATGTTCCCCAGATCTGACACTTTTAGAAGGTCAAAATGCTGCTCAAAAAGTTTCAGATTTAAGCCAGTTCAGATATCGGGTTTTTGGATTTGGGATGAATTCTGCAAAATGCAACACCCCTAAAATGGCAAGGCCCACAAATGGTTTGCGACACACAAACCCAGTGTGATGGCAAAGTGAAGCCTGCAGCATCCCAAGACCAGGGAACTATCGTATACAGGCAACCGGGTTTGAGTCTCAGCTGTTCCACTTCCCATCCAGCGCCTGCTGATGCACCAGGGAAGACAAAGGAGGACATTCCAAGAGCTTGGACTCCTGACACCCACATGGGAGACCTGGAAGAAGCTCCTGGCTTTGGCCTGGCCCAGCCCCTTGCAGGCAGTTGGGGAGTGAGCCAGCAGGTGGAAGATCGCTCAAGTTTCTCTTTGCTGTCACTTGCTCTTCTCCCTCAAGAGCATCTGTTGGTAGAACACTCGCTGCCTCTCTATAACAGGTGACACCCCGGCAGCCGCAGTGAGGCGTGTGGGCTCCTGCTAGCGCAGCTTCCGGGCTCCAGCCACTTCGCCCCAGTAGGGGACTACACACAAGGCAGCACACCTCTCTCTGCAGACCTCCCCAAATGCAAATGTGTGGTGGGCACTTCTGCAAACCAAGTTATTCCAGATGCATGGGGTGGGGACTTGTGTCAGAACAGATGGCAGGTCCCTGGCTTGTGAGCACGGGGGGACACACCCCAGGCCTCGCCCCCAAACCTGGAATGAACGGCCCAGGTGCCCTGCTCCACACAGGCCAGGACCAAGCTTCAGGCTCCATGCCCACCTGGCACAGCTGCCTCCAGCCTAGAGTGGAGATGCCACAGCAGGAGAGGTGGGATTTATGCTGAAGCCACCTGAGTGTGCTTGCCATCTGGAGACCATGGGGGCCAAAAGGACAGTGTTGGGGCCCTCGTGGCAGGTCCCCTCGCCTTCTTGGGGGACATGCACCCACTGCAAGCAGAACACTACTGCCTGGCAAGTTCTCTGTGGCTACAGAGCTGCTGCCCAGAACCCAGCTGTGGCTGTCGGCATCCTCCTCCATTCTGCTGCCCACACAAGGCCAGACAAGCCCGACCAGGAAAAGGGTCAGCAGGTTCAACCTAGGAAGGTAGGCGTAGCCAAGCACCTGCATGCTCCCTTCTCTGCCGTGGCCTGGAGGTCACAACTTTTTAAATCAGCTTTGCAAAGGCCCCGTGGCAGTGGCGAGTGGGTGTTGGGGCATGGTGGTGGTGGCAGCCCATTGAGTGATTTTTCCAGCATTTACTCCTAAGGAGTGGGCCATTCCTTTCGGAGTGCTGCTCTGCGCTGGTCTTTAGGGCCTTGCTGACACTCAAGCACCAGGACCTGTGGGCGGAATACACTACTGGTCTTGCACGCACGTGTCACACTCACCTCTAACAAACACATAAATGGAGTTGCTCAGGCCGTCTGTGTTGGTGCAGGTGTACTGGCCTGTGTGGGCAGCCTCGGCTTTCTCCCGGACCCAGTGGGAGTTCTTGTATTCACTTTGCTGGCCCAGACTCTCAAAAGTCCACTTGGCAAAGCCAAGATCAGCACACGTGAGCGAGAGCTGCTCGCCGGCGTCCAGGACGAGCTCGGCTTCCGCCGGCTGGATGGCGGGGGGAGCCGGTAGCCCCGGACTCGCAGATGGCTGCGACGCGCCTGCCAAGAACAACGGGCCTGTGAGTATGAGCGTCTTCTTTGGCGGGGAAAAGCATCTCTTCCAACACTGAGTCCCATCGTCTGTGTACTCTACAACAAAAATAGGACCAGGCCGCCCTATTTATGGCTAGAGAGAGAGCGCGTCTCAAGCTTCCTGAGACCATTTACAAAATTCTGTCATTTTCAGCAAACTCGCCACTCAGCCAGGAGTCACGCTGGGGGACTTGAGGCAAGGCTGAGGTAAAGCGCCAGGGCCACCGTGGGTTATCCGTAAGGCTGGGGCTTCCGGTCCCAGTGCCAGCCCCGCTGCAGCCCTGGCACGGCGACACTCGGCAGGATCCAATGACACCCCCGGCGTTTGCGGACAGCCGTGGAGCCACAGTGTCTCTGTGCCTGTTCTTACGCTACACTGCAGGGCCTGCTCAACCCAACCACCAGCCAGGGGTCTCGCGGTAGTACAGCCCGAAAGGCAGTTCAAGATCAGACCATGAGGTGCCACGAGAGCAGTCAGGCGGAAGAGAGATGCAAACTTCAGACTCAGAACGCAAAGCCGGAGCCTCAGGAAACTTGCACCTGACAGTCATTTGTTCATTCATTCACAACATGCCCACACCGCAGTCTGACCCACAAGGACATCACGCCACCTGTGGGTATGACGTGCAGAACCGATCTGCTCTCCAGAGCCTGAACAGAGAACTGCTGAGGAGCCACAGTGTGGAACGCTGGCTTGAGATTCAGCGCCGAGCTCAAGACAGGCAGGGTGAGCTGAAGCTGGCCCAGGGCGGGGAGGGGAGAGGGAGAGGAGCAGGAAGGAGAGGGCGGACACAGGAGGCCAGGGCAGCCGTAAAGAAACAAGCCTGGCTGCAGGCAGAGCTCCCAGTGGGGAAGGTGAGGGGGTGACACTGTCTTGGGGGGGGACACAGTGTGAACCACGGAATGGCATCTGGCAATCACAGGTACTCGTTCTAGGTTTTCCTGTGGGTGTGTGCTAGGCATAGCAAGTAGCAGACTCCAGGGTACGCAAGGGAAGGACAGAAAGGCACTGGCCGGCAGGCAGCGGACAAGAACTGTGGCCAGGAGGCTGACAAACCACCGACAGCGCATGTCCACACTGTCCAAGGATGCACAGAACTCCACGGCTGATGCAGACAACCCGGGCGCGGGCAGCAAAGGTCCCTGGGGAAGGCTGCTCCAAGTCACTTCCGTGGACAGTGGAGGGGACGGCTGCTGGGCACCGGACATGCACATGTGAGGCAGGAAACAAGGTCAGCCTGAGCCCTCGGCGGACAGGAGGCAGCCAGGAGCAGGGGGCCATAGGGGCAGGGGAGAGCCAGGGTGGGAACTGAGGGACTTTCCTGTAGCCTAGTGGCTTCTGGAAAGAGACTGCTTGTGGTAGCAAATGGAGGGATCTGAGTAGCCCGTGGAGGAAGGGAGCTGTGCAAGGCGCAGGGCAGTGGGGTGCTTCTGCGGACTGGAGCTCGGCCAGACCCCAGCAGGTGGACAGCTCAGTGCAGACACGCTCCAGGGTCACAGACTAAAGGTGTAACAAGCCTCAAGAGTCAGCGAGCAGAGCGTAGGGGGTGTGTTGGCACAGAGGAGGAGGAGGTGTGTCCGTGACAAGCCACTGCTCGGTCCTGCAGGAATGCGTGATGCTCAGCTCAGTTCCTGCACTTCCTGTTTACCACACACACACACACCCCAACCCCTCACCAGAGGTATTAACAGCACACATCAGATCAAAAGCAGCCTTGATGTGTGAGCGACAAGTGCAAGGTCAGTTGTACCACAGCAGGTGCCTGAGCTCCAGCCTGCGGGGTGATGCATGGGCTGCAGGGGATCCCCGTATCTGCAAGGGCCACGCAGCACCACACGGCAGCAGCAGGCAGAGGCACCAGTGTCTCAACGACCAGACCTTCCACCAAAGGAGAGGGGCTGGCACTGCGGCATAGCGGGTAGAGCCATCGCCTGTGGCACCAGCTTCCAGCTGGGCACCAGTTTGAATCCTGGATGCTCCAGTTCCCAGCCAGCTCCCTGCTCATGTGCCCAGGAAAGTTCTTGAGCCCTTGCACCCACGTGGGAGACCGGAAGGAAGCTCCTGGCTTCAGAGCAACCCAGCTCTGATCACTGTGCCGATTTGAGGGGTTGAACCTGCAGATGGAAGCTCTAACTCTGCCTTTTAAGTAAAAGAATAAATCTCCAAAGAAAACAAAATTAAAACAGCTGTGAGCTGTACTGATAAGGGCACTTCAAAAAACAAGTGTGGGAAAGGCTATGGGCAGATGTTTACACAGTGCCGAGCGTGCTTGAGTCCTCCAAGTGTCAGAGCCTCTGCGGAAAAACACAGCATGGATTTTCAGGGAACTTATCTTCCTTGCCCACTGTCCGCAGACATGGCCACGTACCCCCAAACTCCACAGGCAGAGCTGCTTATCACCACAGCCAGTCAGCCCCGACTCGCCCACTTCCCATCAGTGTGAGGAGCTCCCATAGCCCCACTGGCTCTGCAGGAAGGAGGTCCCCTCCGCTGGCCCTCCAGCACTCCAGCCCGAGGGGGACCCCGATCTGCAGCAAGATTCCCCTGGCAGCCCCTGGTCACCCCCCAACTCTGAATTATTTTTGGAATTGAGGTGGATTAGTGCTGTGGCACAGAGGGTGAGCCTTAGTCTGCAGCACCAGCATTCCCTGTGGGTGCCAGTTCAAATCCCTGCTGCTCCACTTCCCCTATCAAGCTCGCTGTGAATGTGCCTGGAAAAGCAGTGGAAGGTGGCCTGAGTGCTTGAATCCCTGCGCCTACGTGAAGACCTGGATGAAGCTCGTGGGAATGGCCTGGCCCAGTCCTGGCCATGGCAGCGGCGCCCATTTGGGGGAAGATCTCTCTCCCTGTAAGTCTCTCTAACAAATAAATCTTTTTTTTTTTTTTTTAAACAACATTGAAGTCAGGCAGTGATGTCCTGTCTCCAGGTTCACTCCCTAAGGCTCACAGTGGCCAGGTCTCAGCCACACTGAAATCAAGAGCCTGGAACCCAATTCAGACCTCCCCCACAGGTGGCAGGAACTCAAGAACTGGCGCCCCCACCCACTGCCCCCCAAGCGGCACATGAGCAGAGAGGGGACTGAACCCAGGCAGCCTGGTAAAGGCTTGGGAGTCCCAAGTAGTGGGTTAACCGCCATACCGTGTGCCTGCTCCCACACCACCTTGCCAACAACCACACCCTCTCCCCCGGAGCAGGGGTGGCAGGGCTACCACTGACCACACACACAACCAAACAGCATTTTCACGGCACTGATTTCCAGCTCTTTGTCACCCTCTGTGCCACACCCAGGACTCCATCAACCCTCCACCACCCCATATGCACAGCCTCCCACGGGAGGTGCTTCCTGCAGACCCGGGGCGGTGGCACCTGTGCCAGCCAACTCCCACCACGCAGCCACAGCTCATCCTAACCCGTGTCCCCATCACTCCCCAAGCTATGTCCACACCAAGGTCTGGGAGCCCCAAGGTGCTTGTCGCCTTCAGTTCGTGGATGCAGAAAGCAGTCCCCAATGCCCCCCACTCCCCTGCAATGGTGTTATACTTTCAACAAACGAGACTCCTGGGGCTTGCTGTTGTTTTACAAGTAGAGATTCAGGGCCCGGCGGCGTGGCCTAGCAGCTAAAGTCCTCGAATGGAACGCCCCAGGATCCCTTATGGGCACCGGTTCTAATCCCGGCAGCTCCACTTCCCATCCAGCTCCCTGCTTGTGGCCTGGGAAAGCAGTCAAGGACGGCCCAAAGTCTTGGGACCCTGCACCCATGTGGGAGACCCGGAAGAGGTTCCTGGTTCCCGGCTTTGGATCGGCGCAGCACCGGCGGTTGCGGCTCACTTGGGGAGTGAATCATCAGATGGAAGATCTTCCCCTCTCCTCCTCTCTGTATATCCGGCTTTCCAATAATAATAAAATCTTTAAAAAAAAAAATAAGTAGAGATTCATTCGGGAGTAACATTCATAAAAGGTATTCCAACTGGGCTTTGAAACAGCTCTGAAATGGCTTATCTTCAGTGTGTCCCCCAAAGAGCAAGCACACATCAGATCCGTGTTTTCTGCCCATCACGGCTTTTTGCCTTTGAGAACAGACTTCACAATTATGTGCGGCCAGGGCTAACAGGATGGAAGATGTTTTCCATTCCCTCAACACATGTTAAAGAATGAGCCAAAAACAAAACAAAACTAGGAGAGAAATGGCAAAACCCATTGCTCTGGGCCCCACTACCTATAATAAGCAGCTCTGGGCTGGGATCCCCGGGAGGTGGAAACAAACACTGTGCCCTCGGAAGCCAGCCCTTGCTCTCCCCAAGCACGTGACTGAAGGCTGCCCTGATGGGGAGGCAGCCGTCCTCTTCTCCACTCATCAGCCTGGGCACTCGGTGGTACGAAATCCGACCTTAGCGCATGGGACATTCCCGGCATCCGTCACACACACAAATGCATGCTGAGGACGGTCTCCATGCGGCAGCCTGGAGAAGACTGATTCCTGCAGCTAACCCACGGCTGCAGGAGAAGGGCCAGGAGAGGCGCCGTTCCACGAGTGGCTTCAGTCTGAGATAGGCGGAGAGTGTTCTGGAAGTGGGTCACGGAGGAGGGTGCAGAACATGGCACATGTGCTGAATGCCATGGCCTGGGCCTGCAAATGGTCCACTTCAGCAAGTAAGGTCTGGTCCAGGGGTTGGCACACCTGTGGACGGCTCCACACCCCCATCCCCTGGCCTGGGGGTGCCTTAGGGGGCTAAGGAGTAGACCAGCAGAGGCTGGCGGCTCATTCTCTCTGCCTCACATCAACAGATTTTTTAAATCCTACATGGTATGCTATGTCTATTTTACAGGAACTCGTCCAGGACCCCACAAAAGCCTAGGCCATCCCCTAGTCACCTGCAGGCTCCAGTCCCTAGAGCCCCTGCAGGAGGTCTTTGGGGCTGCTGGCAATCACGGCCCTTCAGCAGCAGGCCCTGTCCCCCATACCAGCCACTGCCCTGGCACTTCTACGGCCAGCAGCCTTCAGAAGCATCATTCTCCAGTTCACCACACAGC
Source organism: Ochotona princeps (assembly GCF_030435755.1). Taxonomy (NCBI): domain Eukaryota; kingdom Metazoa; phylum Chordata; class Mammalia; order Lagomorpha; family Ochotonidae; genus Ochotona; species Ochotona princeps. The sequence goes on from NC_080838.1 coordinate 81,996,960, forward strand.
TGACTCACTCATTCTCCCACCCCACCAGTCCTGTGTCTGAGTTAACCTGATACCTCCTTCCGCACCCTCAAAGTCACACGTAGGAGGTCCGCATTAGCAGACAGACAAGAGGCGAGTGTGTGCACACAGGGTGGGTGCCGACTGAGGGTGGCAGCAGCTCCACTCTGACCCTGGGAGAAGACAGAGGCCCTCCATTCACAAGCGCCAAACTGAAATCAGAAACAGCCTACCCTGTGGTCCAGGGCGAGGAGGGTGGCTTAGAACTGCAGAACGGCCTGGCACTGTGGTGTTGCAAAGCCACCCCCTACAACACCAGCATCCCACATGGGCACCAGTTCGAGTCCCCACTGCTCCACTTCATCCAATTCCCTGTTAAGGTCTGAGAAAACCAAGGGAAGCTGGTCCAAGTCCTTGGGCACAGGCATGCGGGCGTGAGTCGGACGGAGCTCCTGGCTCCTGGCTCCTGCCTCTCGCCCGCCAGCCCTGGTGGTTGCAGTCATTGCAAGAATGAAGCAGTGGATGCAAGATCTCTCTGTGTCTCTAATTCCGCCTTTCAAACAAACCTTTAACAACAACAATGAAAACATGGAGCCGCCTGACAAAGCAAGGCACTCGTCCATCTGTTTTTCAAGCAAAGACAAGACATTCAAGACATACCTACTTCAAAAACAAAAATGGCCACCTAAGACCAATGGGGAGCCCCGCCTGTAGTTCTGGCCTCGGCAGCCAGTCAAGTGGCCACCCCCTGTCCTGCCGGAGTGCAGGATGCCCGGTCACCTGCAGCATCAGCCGCTCCCGAGGCCTGGGCGCCCTTCCCTTATGCCTAAAACTGCAGGGCTGGGTTTACCGGTAGAAGTCATTGCCAAACCCTTCCCGTGCTGGACAGCCATCAGGAAGCAAGCCACCCCATGGCCGGGGGAAGGCCCGTCTCGGGAGCGCTACTCTGACTTTGGGGAAGTTCAGCTAGAGGAACAGCCGTGGAACCAGAGCAGCTCCCACCCTGTTTAACCACAGCTGCTGATTCAAAAAAAGAAAACAAACCTGCAACCTCACCCCTCTCTCTCCCCGCTACCTTCTTGTATTCCCGTGGGGATAAGTTCCAGCAAACCGAAACAGAAGGGCGTCCCCGGCCACCCAGGAGGCTTAGAAAGCCGAGACCTGGGGACGGTGGGGGGTGGGGGACGCTAAGGGAGATTCAACAGTTTTGGTTTTTTTTAATACTAGTTTGCTTATTTGAAAGAAAAGTTAGACACATAAGTTTTCCCATCTGCTGGTTTGGCCAAAGCCAGCGGCCAGCTCTATCCGGGTCTCCCGCGTGGGTGGCAGCGCTAAACACCTGTGCCATGCAGCCAGCTCTATACAGGTCTCCCATGTGGGTGGCAGGGCTAAACACCTGTGCCATGCTTCACTGCTTTGCCAGGCACATACGCTGGGAGCTGGCTGGGAAGTGGAGCAGCCAGGACTTGAACCAGCGCCTATAATGGATGCTGGTGTTGCAGGCAGCAGCTTTCCATGCGATGCCACAACCAGCCCAGCAGTCAATTCTTGAAGGATGGACTAAATGCCTGGTTTCATGCTTAAATGAGCTTGATGGAGCTTGTGGTAGGAAACAAAGCCTGTATTTTGAAATTTCATCTTCGGGGAACTTTCCAAAGTGCCCTCGCATCTTTGATCCTGTGATAGATTAAAGTTCTAACCGAGTACAACTCGTGATCCCAATCAACTCAGGGTCAGATTCCAGGCCAGCAATGAGCAACTGCCAGATACCATCGCCACACTGCCAGGCAAGGTTTGAACTGACAACTTGCACACAGGGCCAGAAAGGTAAGTCCACTGCTTTCTCCAATGCGACTTTGGCTTTCAAACAGTAAAGAAATAAAGGCTGGAGTTGCTGGAGTTACCACCTGTAACGCCAGCATTCCACATGGGCAAAGGTTCGAGTCCCAGCTGCTCGACTTCCAATCCAGCTGAGGGCCCCTACATGTGGGTGCCAACCACAGGCATGGAGACCTGAGTGGAGTCCCTGGCTGTGCCTTCAGCTCGGCCGAGCCCTGGCTGTTGCAAGCATGTGAGGAATGAACCAGGAGATGGAGGCGCGCACTCACTCGCTCTCATTCTGCATTTCAAATAAATAAGACTTATAAAACACAGAAATGTTCTATCTGCACGTGAGGCATCAGTGCTGTATTAGGTCTGGGATACTTAGGGGACACTTCAAAGCTGTTTAAATATTCAGGACAGCTTACAGTTTCAAAACCTACCAACAGGGACTGGTGTGTTGGCATAGTGGCTAAATCCTCTTCTTGCATGTGTCAGGATCTCTTGTGGGCACTGGTTCTAGTCCCGGCAGCTCCACTTCCCATCCAGCTCCCAGCTTGTGGCCTGGAAAGTAGTTGAGGACAGCCCAAAGCCTTGGGAACCTGTGCCTGCATGGGAGACCTGGAAGCTCCTGGCTCCTAGCTTTGGGTCAGGAGCTGGCCAACTGCAGAGTGAACCAGTGGATGGAAGATCCTTCTGACCTTTTCTCATTAACCTGCCTTTCCAATAAAAACACATTCAGCTTTAAAAAAATCTTTCAATAATCCCTGTTCAAGGACTCGCCATTTGGGAGCCAGCTTAAAAATCACAAAAGCACCAGGACATCCTTGCGGCACCATGCTTTAACAAGCAGTTCCTGACGCAATCCACTTCCAGTTCGGTCCAGCCGTGCTGAATTACACAGACACGGCACCCTTGGCTCACAGCGTCTCCCGGGCTACCAAGCCCTTGCTTCAGCAACAAGGGATACAAGAGCCACCAAGCGGGACCAGCAAAGTAGCTGCCCAGAGTCACAAAGTCGCAGGGGACTCTGGAGCACAGGGAAGGGGGTGGGCAGGCAAGCAGGTGGTGGCAGGGCCTCTCCATGAGCGCTCGGCTATATCTGCCCTTAGAGGTGCCACACAGAACAGGGCATCGATGAGACCTGACCTGCCCTCCAAGGTGGGGGCCCTGCTTTGGCGTTCCATGACGGGGAGCTGGCGCACCCCACGAGGTTTCAGGGGGCAGTAACAGGGAATGGGACAGTGACAGTGAGGAGGGACACCCTGGAACTCCCCGCTCACGGCTGCACCAGGAGCTCTGGTGCCCTCAAGCTGGCAGCTTGGCCAGGCCCAGGGGCACCAACTGAGAACTGCAGGGGCCTGGGCAGGGCACCTCAGCCCTGCAGGACAGAGCTGGGTTGCGGGGTGGGGCGTAGAGGGAGAGGATGTTCAGGGTGGAGGCAGGAAGGCTCCAGGCTGACTTGCAGCAGCTGCCCCATCTGGGGTCACAGACAGGAGCCCACTGCGGGCTGCGATGTGGGGCCCACTAGGTGCGAATGCTATTTTAAGCCCCCACCTCTGGGGCCTATCTTTGTCAGGAAACTACCTGTGGCTGCCTGGAGCCCAGGGTCCCGCAAGTGGGCGTCACACCCCCACCTACTTGCCTCCATGTGAGCCTATGGGTGGAGGAGACTCACCTGTGGTTTGGGCCCTGGCCACCCTTGCCCAGAGGACTGCCCTCCCTACCTCTGCTATTCTCTGCCTGACCAAAGGGGCCCAGCATGCAGTGCTAAAATCACCTGCACCCAGGGCCCCTTTCCTGTGGTGACTGTGATAGGAGCGATGCAGGCAACCTCTGCAGCCCTCACACACCCCCCATCGGGAATGAAGAGGGTGGGGGAGAGAGAGACATCTTCCATCTGCTGGTTCACTCCCCAAACAGCCAGGTGAAGCCAGGAGCCTGACAGTCCGCCAGGTCTCCCATGTGGGCAGCAGGAGCCCAAGCACTCAGACTCTAACAGGTGCTAAATAAGGAGCAGGGTAGCTGGGCTCAAACTGGCACTTATAAGAGATGTTGGTGTCGCAGGTGGTGGCTTAACCTGATGCGCCACAATGCTGGCCCCTGGAATTCCGTACCATCATCCCCTGGCCTCATTTCTTCTGCCAGGCATGACAAGACACCCACAAGGAGGATACTCCACAGCTGCTTTGCTCTCTGAAAAGCACACCCAAGACCAATGTCCCAGGGCTCCTCTGGAAACCTACAGAAACCCCACTCTGCCCATGTGGGAGGAGCCGGCCTAACCATGTTTGGGATCTATTGCGCTATCCCACGTCTGCAGTTTCAGTCCCATGGTGGCTGCACCGCAGGCTCTCAAGACATTAGCACGGAACACGAAGACACACAGTGGATCCCCAGGACAAGGTGCCCAGTCCTCCTCTGAAAAATAGGACAGCACAACTGAACACTCAGATTCCGGGCCCCCTACCAGATCCTTGTGCCATGGAGGGGGTGGGGGCAGAGAAACACCTAGAAGAGCTCCGGCAGCTGCGCCCAGCAGGCGGCAGCCATTCTCGTGAGACATGAGGCACGCAGTGATCACCTGCTTTGGCGACCAGCATCTTGAACCCGTGGGATCTGACGCAAGGCTCTCCACGAATCACTTTCCCACGCTTTCCCAGGAGCCCCTGGTGGTGGACCCCTACTCAGACTCTACCCCCGCCCCCCAAAAAAGCACAGCCCCGCGTTTGAGGAAGCAGGACTTCCCCTTGGGCCAGCAGACAGAGACGCCCACGGAGGGGGAAGCGGCCTCTGCGGAGGCAGATAAGGCCCAGGTCAGTGGGCACAAAGGAGGGTGCATCCCCCGCCAGCGAGGGAGGCAGGATCAAGTCCAGCCCGCAGGGTTGAGCACACAGACTCGCACGCTCTGCCTTCTGGAAAACACTTGTTAGCAAAGCTGGAGTCAACACCAGGTCCAGGACCCAGTAAACACCCCTTGCCCTTTCACACGGGGAGGGGTCTCGCCATCTGTAGAGCACAGGCTTTGCGGGGAGGGGGCTCCTGGGCCCCCCTTCAACATTAATTTGCCTGACTCAGAGAACTGAGAACAAAGAGAAACGGGCAGGTCAGCAGGGCCAGGCCAGCACAAAGCCGCAGTGGGGCTCCGGGCTCAGGGCATGGCCACACGCGGGCAGGAGGCTGTGACAGCACCTGCCCCGCGCCAGCACACGCAGGGAACGCAAGGCAGGCAGCAGGCAAGCCTGGGGGTGCAGGCCAATGTCACTATCTCATTATTGCCTCTCACGGGATGCTAGAATGTGACATACAGAAACTTGAGGAAATAAACAAGGACCGTCAAGTTTTCCTGACTCAGAGACGAGACCTGGTGACCGGACACGTATAACTTCTGCGTACGTATGCACGCAATACGGCGACAATACCGGGGAAGGCAGCACGCGTGAGAATTCTCAAGGCTGCATGACATGTCAGACATAACACCAAGGGCCTCAACACCGTGAGGATTCCCACTGCTCTGCAGAGCTCACCCACCAGCGTCAGGACTCTCCCACTCCAAAGAGAAACACTGTAGCTGTTCCACACATGGGCCCACCCAACCGAAGAGCCCCTCACCAGGATTCCCGCCCTTTCTCTACAGACCTGCTGCAGGCAGCCCCCCACTGGATCCCGTTCCTGCACGCCTCCCAGGCTTGTGCCTACTGCAGCAGGCGTCAGACCCACTCGCCTGCTATTCCAGACTGAACACCCGGGCAGGGCCGTCCTGCTGACCCATCAACCTGGGGCGTTGAGCCCACACCCAGGAAGATGACCAGGCCCTGCACCTGCAGACCCTGTAGGGCCTCTGCGTGGTGACTGGCAGGTCTCCTAGGCAGTGCTGAGGAGCTCCTGGCCTAGCAGATAAGGGAAACTGTCTTCCCCTCCCTCTCCCCCACCGGCGCAGAGGCTGTTTTTATTTTTTTTTTTTTCCTGCTTCTCCTTTCATGTGTCACTCCCCAGCCACAGAGCTGGTCTCTACCAAAGGTGGTTTTAAAAAAGTGACAACAATTTAAAAAAAGAGAATCCCATCCAGGCAGTTACTGGCAAGCAGAACTAACTAGAGCCTGTGCCTCCACGTGCCCACCACCCTGGGCTAAAGGAGCCTCCCCCGCCCCTCATCCTCCGCCCTAGCGCCCCTCTGCCTGAGGAGGGGATGCGGGTTTGGGGTGTCGCAAAGAGGCCATCGCTGTTTCCAACCCAGCTTTCTTGGGGAGCAAAATCCTTAAGGAAAGGGGAAAAAATCAAGATGAATTCTACAGAGGGTCGTGGGAGAGGGCAGGAGGGAGCAAGCTAGCAATCTCAAAGGTTGAGGGGAGAAAAAAACATAAAAAGCACACATAGAAACACAGTAACTGCAACTCGGGCTGGGGCGTGGTGTTCAGGTCTGCTACTCACCTTGCAACTTCTCTCTAGGTTCTAAATGCTCTCCCAAGCCAACAGCCTCAGCCCACGTGGCTATGCACACTTGTAACTTTGTTCATGCACCCTTGAAAGGCCAGACAGGGGATCCAGGATGCGAGCCTTGGAAACCCAGGCCCTGAGCTGGGGTAAGCAGGTGAAGCAGAAGCAACAATGCACACAGGCCCGGGCTCAGAGTAGCCAGACAGAGTCTACGGGGGTGAAGAGGGCAACTGGAAGGCTAGGAGAGCAACCCTGACCTCCTGGGAGCTCAACTTCTGACCTCCATAATCTTGCTAATTCTTAGGAACCTGCTACCCCAGGTAAAGGATGCTATAGCAGCCGCAGTGACTGCTGTGCTGGGAAGCCTGGGAGAGTAGAGAGGCGGACACAGCAAACAGCCTGCCCGGGGCAGGGCCAGGACAGGAGCCAGGAGGGGCAGCGATGAAGCCTGCAGGAAACAGGGCGTGGCAGGTGCCTGCACCCACTGCTGACCCAGTGTGCCGGCCAGCGAGGCAGCTTCTGTCCCCAGACTGGCTGCATTTCACCTCATGTGCTAGCCAGTCTCTGTAGAAGGCCACACAGCAATCTACTCACAGAAGGTCAACAGATGGCCAGCGGGGCATCCTGGGTTAGAGTCCTGGCTGCACTACCTTAATTTTTATAAAATATTTATTTTATTTGGGAGGCAGAGTTATAGAGCGAGGAGGAGAGCCAGAGATCTCCACCTGCTGGTTCCCCCCCAGATGGCCGCGATGGCCAGAGCTGGGGCAGTCAGAGCCAGCAGCCGCCTCTGGGTCTTTCCACAGCCCACACTTTCCATGAACTTTCATTGGCAGGGACACAATCAAAAACTGGGATGAGCTAGCCCAAGGCCCCTGGACAGGGCCCGGTCTGCAGGAGTCCAGCTCCCCTGGGTCGTCCTTAAACTTCAGGTGATCCTCAACCAAAGGTGGGTACATTTACCTCACCAGCCTGGGGGACCCGGGGGTAAACATGGGCATGGCCAGCTACCAGCTGTGCACCCAACAGTCCTGAACGAACCCTCACTCCATACTGGGCCCCTGGGCAGCAGTAGACCAAGCAGGGCACTCCCATCTCGTCCACAGGGTGCGCAATAAGCCAGTCATTACACAATCACAAAAGTATAATGTGAACACTGAGAAAGAAACACAGTGCCTCGAGCAAGGGCCCTTACCTGCCGTGGGAGGTCCCAGAGGCTTGCCAACGCAGGGTACTGGGTGGGGCCTGAAGTGCAGAGCCAGGCCAAGGAGAGCAAAGGCTGGGCAGGTGCCGGGTGCAAAATGGAGACCCCGAGGGAAGAGAGCAAGTGCTGGTGCCAGAGCCCCAGGAAGGAGGACTTGGATGGGCCAGGACAGGCTCTAACTGCACAGCTCAGCAAGGCTTCCTGCCTCTGCACCCCCAGGGGCCTGGCTCTGTGGGCTCTACATCAGTTACCTCCTACGTGGACTAACGGAAACTCACCCGCCTCTGGGAGTCAGATGGAAGGACTGAGACCCGTAGCCCCATCTGACCTTAAGGAAACCTGAGAAATCACAGAACCTATCCCATCACAGCCCAGCACTGGGCACACAGTCCGGGCTCTCCAAATGCCAGGTGTGTCTCGCAGAGTTGCTTGCCCACCACCCACCACACACACACACACCAGGACACCCATCAATGAGTAAGCCCAACCCGGGCGCTGCTCCGGCCAAGACACTGCCTCCTGAAGCGCCCAGCAAACCTGCAAACAGATTTTTCTTGAGTGAGCAAATCTGCCTGGCTTTTACACTCAGAATGGGGCCTCGCACTGGGTCCCCCCAACAAGTGTTGGCAGGCGCCCGGGCACAGATTTCTTGAATTCCCAAGCTTCTGAAGTGGGAAGCGTGGCAGCAGTCACCAAGCACAGCGACAGGCCGGCAGGATGGTGACACTGGAGGCAGGGATCTGTCGATCTGTTGTCTGCACTAGCAGGCGGTGGGCGCAGGCTGTCAGAGCAGCCCGGCTGACCTGGGCAGGGCCCCCCGTGAGGGGTCCACAGGGACCAGGAGCAGCCAGCACCAGGCTCCTCCTCCTAGCCTGCTCTGCCCCCAGCCCGTGCGGACCACTGGGCAGATGCCACCGCCAAGACCCAGGCCGCTAATCAGACCACTGCTGCGACCGCGGATTCTGCACCATCCTACATGGGAATAAACAAAAGGGAAAATAATTGGCCCCAAACCACCACACTGGTTTAAAAGCACACTAATGGACAAAATTGCTTTATTCAAATTTGTTTCAACATTCATCAGTTTGCTTAATGAGAGCTCACTTTTCCCTTTAATTTTTCTTGGGCAACATTCGCTCAGTGAAACATCAAGCTACTTCTCTGGACAAACCAATCTTAATGGCGAAGCCCACACTCCCAGCAGCTTCTCCGTCTCCCCGAGGAACACGAGAGGAAATGCTTCAAAGTGGCCCCTCTCTATTTTCCAGAATCACATTTTTTGGTAAGCTTCCAGAACATCCACCAAGAAAGTTTCACTTCTTGCTCATTCGGCTTTGGGATAATAGCCATCTAGAAAAGAGGCCAAATCTAAAATTGCAACCTTCCAGTATGTAATTTAAATCAATGGCCAATTGGAGGAAACTCAAGTTGGAGGAAGGAAATTTTGTATTTTTGGAAATCTGGATTAATATCATGTCAAGCCCTGGCAGCATTTTTTTTCCCAAATGGCTATAATTAGAGATATGCAAATTTTGTTGGGGAGGGAGGGTAAACAGAGAGAAAAGCACCTAACGAGGTAATGAGGTTATCTGCATTAGCAGGTTCTAGGCCTATAAACGTGCCTTGTCTTTTCAACTCAAGGAATCCCACACCAAACCAACCAGGACAGAAGCCCGGGGCCTCTCATCAATTTATCTCAGGAACAATTGCTCGGCAAAGCGTTCCAGATTGCGACCGCTGGGCTGTGTCATGAACAATGAGCTCAACACACAAGCTAGGAACAACAGTTGGGGAGTTCATTTCCATGCCACTCAGCTTCAAGACAGGTACAGGTGCAAGTCTGCATCCAGAACACATGTTCATGACTTTTGGGGGGAGAATATATTCTAAAGATAGCTGCTAGAGCTGTCACCCTTCAGATACTCCGCTCGAGGTGCGCTTGACCCAGAGGTTACCCACTGTTACTCAAAAGGTGACTGCGTCAACTCCAGGAAGACACTGCTGGCTGCAGGGTGGGTGGTGTCAGGACCAACGGCCCACACCCCCAGACAACCCCATCACAGAACCAGGTCAGGATGGAGCCCCCTACCAGCCCGGGGAAAGTGGAGGCAGAGGTGGGCACAGATCCCCAATCCCTGAAGAGTTCCCTCGGCCATTCTAAGACCAGCCACAGGCACTGGAAGTAAAGCAGAAGGGACTGTGCTAGCATGTTCCAGAATGTGCCGGCATGTTGTGGGGTGTACCAAAGTGTTCTAGAATGTGCTGCTACCATGTTCCGGAGAATGCTAGCATGTTCTAGAGTGAGAGTCTGACACCTACATTAAACCAGACCAAAGCCCCACACTGAGGCGAACCTGCTGGAAAGCAAGAACACAACAGGGGTGAATGGACATACAGCTGCCCAAGGCAATGGTGCTAGGAAGTCTGCCCTGCACCTCCTGACCACAGAACTCACCAGATCCCTGCGCAAACTACAGAAATGAACATGGGCGAGACAACAAGCAGGAACCTGCAGTCAAGAGGAATAAAGGCATGCAAAAGGAGCACCAACAAGAGAGCAACCAGACGGGACCAAGCGGGCAGGAATGCCAGGGGCTGCAGAATGGGACAGACACAGAAACCAGGCAAACATCGCCCAACATTCGCACAGCCCACAGCAAAAGACGCCTGGACACCCTTGGGGATCCAGGCTGAGGAACCAGCCCCGTGCGGGAGGAGGGAATGGCCAGCACTGGGTGACAAGACCAAACTGAAGGCCAGCTGAGCCAAGGGTCTTCCCACTGCTCCAGTCCCGGAAGTTGCCTCCTACACCACGCAGACAGACGGCAAGGACTGGCAACTGGACGTACGCATGCACTCAGAGTCAGGATCAAACAGTAGGTGACTGTGGTGCGCCGCGACAAAGCAGCTGTCTTCCTTTCTGTAGAACAGATTTCTCGGGATTTGTGTCTGTTGGACGGGGGGGGCGGGGGGACACAAGTGAACAAGTGTCCATCTGCTGGCTCACTCCCCAAGTGTCCCCAGTGACTGGCGGGGACAGGGTGGAAAACCCAATCCAGGTGTCCCCTGTGGTGGACATCAGCAGGAAAGCTGGAGTCAGGAGCCGGAGCTGGCCCTCTGACACAGGACACAGGCAGCTCAGGCACAGAGCTGAAGACCCACCCCAGACTAAGCCGCTGGAGCACAGAAGGGCTGGCAGGGAGCAGTGGGTTCAGCTGCTCCGTGCCTCATCTATGCTGGTCCCATGGTTGCCCCTGCCCCCCAGCAAGAGGTAGCCAGCTGCTGCAGGAAAAGCAAATGGAATCATGGCATAGGGCTGGCCCTGTGGCATGGTGGGTAAAGCCATCTATAATGCCTGAATCCCATGGGGCACTGGCTTCTGATCCAGCTCCCTGGGAAAGGCAGCGGAGGAAGGCCGAGGGTTCGGGCCCCTGCCAGCCATGTGGGATGCTGGTATAAAGCTCTGGCTTCAGCTTGGCCCAACTGTTCTGGACACTTGGAGAGTGAACCAGTAAATGGAAGATCTCTGTGTGTTCCTCTGTCTCTGTAACCCTGTCAAATAAATAAATCCTAAAAAAAGAAAAAAACCCTGAAATGGCATTGTTAGATGCCAAGAGCTATGGGTGTAGCAGTCTTCGCAACAGAGTTTTACACCAGAAAGATGAAAGAATTATAAAAAGAGCTGCAAGTCTCCTAGTCCTCAGAAAGATTCAGGCAGAGCCCAGCCCCGGCGTGGACTCCTGACACCCACCCAGACTGCAAGAACTTTCTGGAACATTCCAGAAGGAGCAGTCCCACACTTACAGAAGCTTGGCGCACCTTGGACCGGGCTTCCCCCCTCCCATGCTGATCACTGCCACCTGGCGGCTCCCCAGGCCAACAAGGCCTTGGAAGGGAGTGGTTAGAAAACTAGGATGACCCTGTTAAATAACATCCCTTGGAAATGTTGGATTGCACATCAGTCAGGCAACACCTTCAGATCTCCTTAAAAAAACCAGACAGACCCTTCTATATATGCTAATGTATTTTACAAAGCAGGGGTTTGGGGGTGGGGGAGGGGAGGGTCTTCTCTCCTCAATGTAGCGCATCTTTTGCTTCAACTAAAAACTTAGCTACTCTGCCTGTGGCAAAAACACAGAAGAGCCAGAAGTGGCCATTTCCACTGCATTCATCCTCCGATGAAGGGTGCTGGTTAAATGACAGCAGAAGTCCAGCCTGGCGGGTGCTGCACCAGTTAAACATGCCCCCTCCAGACACTGAGCACCCTGGCAAGCCCCGCTCCCCCAGCGTCAGCCCCAGAAGAGGAACGCAGACTGCAGGTGCGCTGCAAATACGACACAAACTAAACTCTCGGATCATGTTAGTACCCATCCCCCCTCCGGGCAGTTACTGAATTTTCTCTAACATAATCGTGTTTTCCTTTGCGCTCATCCTAACCAAGTAGACAAACAGCCCGTGCGTTCCAACACCTGGCACACCTTGGAAATCTCCGGGAAACAGTTTCCGTAGAAGTGAGGGCTGCATGCGAGGCTGCACGCACGTCTTCCAACAGATACACACACTTGCAAAGTCCTCTCTGATCCGCCCTCCTTTGCTCTAACTCTACCCAGCAACTGCGGGGCTGAAGAATCACCTGGGCTGTTCTCTGCAAATCACTGCGACACCCCACAACTCCGAAATGCCAGAGTCGCCTGGGTAACCACAAAGGTGGCCACTCCGCCTCCACGGGCCACTCCAACACTCAAGGAAAGGACTGAGTCTCTCCCCTTCCCACTGTTCCTACCTACTCAACAAAGCATTTATCGGGGATCAGCATTGTGGCACAGCATGCTAAGCCACCACCTGCCATGCCAGCACGCCTTAGGAGTGCCAGTTCAAGCCCCAGCTGCTCTGCTTCCCATCCAGCTCGCTGCTGGTGTGTCCAGGAGTACAGAGGAAGATGGCTCAAGGCTTGGGCCCCTGCCAGTTACATGGCTGCTTCAGCCTGGTCCAGCCTGGGCTGCTGTGGCCATCTGGGAAGTGGCACAACTCTACCCACCACAACCACTACCCTCCCACCACAGCCGCCGGGCAGTACAAATCGGGGCAGCAAGTTGACATTCCCGAAATCACACAGGTCCTCATACAAGATGTGGCATTTGCTTGTTGCCGTTTTTGCTTTAACCAACGCGCTGACGTAAGCACGCCTCTCCCAGCCACGCAGTAGCAGGTCTGATGTTTTCCTCAATCTATAAAACCAGGTAACAGTCTACGGCCACCTCTGGCCACTACCACAGGCCCATCCATCATCCGGGCTGGGCTAGGGGAAGGTGGGAAGCAAGTGACAAGGCCTTCCAGGCAGCTCAAAGGACGGGCCAGGCATCAGGCACAGCAGCCTTTGTGACACCCACACCCCAACACCTCTGCATCTCACACCCTGGGACGCAAGTGATGGCTCAAGCACTTGAGTCCCGGCCACCCACTCTGGAGACCAAGAACCAAGGCCAAGTTCTGGGCTTCTGGCTTCTGCCAGCATTTGAAGAGTGAACCAGCAGACGGAAAATGCCTGTGTCACTCTTTTTCAAATAAACTGAGTTAAAAAAAAAAAAAGTCCATGTGTCTGATGCTGCTGAACTTGCAATGTCCAAAGACTGGAGACAATCTTGGCTGACCTACATCACTGCTTTCTGCAGGAAGCTCCCTGGGGCAGCCCTTGGCCCACGTGGGCACCAGTCTCACCCCACTCCAGTCTGAATCCAGAACCTGGATGCCATGTTCTCCAAGCTGTCAGTAAGGGATGGGCACAGGCCTGTGGCCCAAATCCTTCCTCACCCACCTTACCAGCGAGTGTCCACCCAGCAGCCCTGCCCTTCCCGCAGCCCCAGAACCCTGCCTCGGTGGCCACTCTCGTCAGTGTCACCGTGGCATCAACCCCCAGAAGCCACTGGCAAGCCACTTGGCTTCCTTCCACCACCTGCCCCCCTTGGACCAGCACCTGGTCCCAGGCCTGCCCCGGAGCCATGACCATGAAATGAGCAGGGAAAAGGACAGATGGGACCTCAGGAACAGGCGGGCTCCTCAGCCCCGAAATCAGAGCCACACAAGGCCCAGTCTCCGCTGCTGTGACCACCCCCCGACACAGCCCTCACCGGCCGTTTCCAATCTACTCAGCAGGCCCCCCAGGACCCCCGCGACCCTGCAGCTGCCTCTACGTGCTCGTCAGTCCCAGAGGGCCTCACACTGCCCCTCCGCCCCCCGGACTCAGAAGCCCCCAAAGGACACTTCCTGGGACTTCCCCATCCCAGGGCACAGGCCCAAACCAGCCTCCTTCATCCAATGAGCTATCTCCCCTGCTTTCCAACTCTACAGCTAAAAACAAAAACTAAAGCTAAACCCGATTTCTGTCCTGGCAATTTAGCCTTATTTTGTCCCTTCCTTCCCCCACATACTACCAACATTTAGACTGCCTTTCACCCCGTCTTCTCCACACAGCACAAACCCGATTTCTTCCAGTTGCCTTCCAAAGGCTTATTTCTCAGAATTGCCATCAACTCCATGTCATCCCCAACACCCAAAATAGCCACTTTATTCCTTGACAAAAAAATATCAAAACTTACCTTCAAACCATTTTCCTAGCAACCAGCATTACCAGTTTCCGATAGCAGAGTACCCCAGTTTGAGTCCTGGTTGCTCTGCTTCCCAGCCAGCTCCCTGCTAATGTGCCTGGGAAAGCAGCAGAAAATGGGCCACGTCCTTGGGCCCCTGTCACTCATGTGGGAGACCTAGAGGAAATTCCTGGTTTGGGTCTGCCCCAGCCCTGGCCGTGGCCGCCTCCTGGAGAGTGAACCAGCAGATGGCAGAGCCCTCCGCTCTGTGCCAGTCCCTTCTCTCGGTAGCTCTGTCTTCCATATAAATCAACCTTTAAGATCAACTGATGCAGGATTTTATCTTCCCACTGGTCATCTCTAGAAATACTACACTTCAAACATGATGGGCAGGCAGCCAAGACCCTGTTCTGCGCAGCCCAAGCTGCACACGCGATGGGCGATGCTAGGTCTTCCAGCACCCAAGCCTGAAGAATTTCCTTCCCATCTCCCACCACGCCTGTTCTGCTGAACATCAGATAAACACAGTCACAGAAGAATCCATGAGCCAGCACAGCGCCCAGGGGCCGGTCCCCTCCTGACAGCCCAGCCGCCCCGTCTCCTGCCTCCTCCAGGCCCGCCAGGAGCCCCAGCACGTGCACCTGTGATGACACAGGCCCTGCTTGCTTCAACCTCCACCATGCCCACTACTCCCACACATACAGAAGGCCCCTGAAGCTCAGGGCTGAGTGAATCACGTTCTTTCCTAGGAACTCCCTCTCCTGTACCAGGTCCGCTACCGCTGCAGCCTACAGTGCCTGAAGCTGCCCCATTGTCCCGGCCCACTCCAGCCAGGGCTGGCCATCCTGAACAGCACCCCGGAAGGCTCCCACAGAACCCGTGCCTCTGGTACCTCTGGTGGCACGGCTCACGGCAAAGCAGGACAGGACAGGGTGGTGGGCAGTCTGCACGCTGGGGCCCTCCTCGGGGACGGGGCCAAGGCCTCCTCTGAAGGCCTGTCCAGCCCCTCATCACCCCAAACAGAAGACCCTGGAATCCTCCAAGGATTCCTGAATGTGTCAGCCCATGTTTGCACAGCTGCCTCCGAAGCAGCCCCAGTTACAAAGCCCCAGGTGCTGCCTTGACGGTGTAGACTACTCAGAGCCGGTTCCACTGCCTGGAGGCCAGCAGTCTAAGAGGGCCAGTTCGAGTCCCAGCTGTTCCACTTCTGATCCAGCTCCATGCCAATATGCCTGGGACAGAGGCAGAAGATGGCAAGTGCTTAGCCTTCACTTCAGATACCCAGTCAGGAGTTCCTGGCTCCCGACTTCAGCCTGGCCCAGCCCTGGCCACTGTGGTCATTTAGGGAGTGAGCCAGCGAGCGCTCTGTCTCTCCCGCTCTTGCCTTTCAAATAAAGGAAGAAGATACTGAATGAAAGAAAGAGGCAAAAAGCAATCTAAACTGCTGTTTCCTATAAGGATACGCTGTTACAAAAGGACTTCAAGAAGTCTACACATGCACAGTATTAAATCAGCCGTGCACAGATTCTAGAACTTTCCGTACCAAATCAGGCTCTCTTCAATTCTAATGCCCATGAACTTTCGAAGTGCCCTGGTCCCTCATGCTACCTGCCAAATCCAGAGGAACAAACACTGACTTAAAATTCTCTCCCAGGTTGGTAGCTCACCCCTCACTCCCCAGTCGCCCCCATGGGCACAAAGCCTTGGGATGCAGATATCTTCAAGGTACCAAATCCAAGGTGTTTACTGAGCATTTAAAACATCCAACTCGTGGTCCAGGAGTTTATTACTGTTTGAAAGGTAAAGGGGAAACAGAGCAGTATCTTCCATCCTCTGGCTCACTCCCTAATCGGCCACAGCTGCCTAGGCTGGGCCAGGCCCCAGCCAGGAGTCAGGAGCTTCTTCCGGGCCTCCCCACGGGTGGCCGGAGCCCAAGCATTCGGCCGTCTTCCGTTGCCTTCTCAGGAGGCGGAAAGCTGGGACTGGAACCAGAACACCGCTGGCCCAGCATCTTCAGCCGCCAAACCCAGGGGTAGGAGCGTTAAACCAACACTTCCTGTGTCCGGCCAGGGCAGTGGCCCCCTCAGGAAGAGCGGTCCAGGAAAAACCCCTTGGCCTCCTGGTGCCTGCTCTGGCCAGCAGCGGGGATTCCAGGCCCCAGTGCACTGCATATGCAGCTGCAGGAAGTGACCATGTACACACTCCCCGTCCCCTGCGCGTCCATCCAGAACCGGCCTCCTGCGGTGGAAAGGAAGCCAAGAATGAGCAGAGAAACCAGCACACTGACCATGGACTTTCCAAAAACCTGGACAGTCAAGGTATAAATCTCAACACCAAAACAAACCAAAAACTGTACAACACCCTACATAATCTGATTTTACAATGTTTTCTCCCCCCCCAAGACCAGGCTGACATGGAACAGACACAGCGGTACAAGGTGCAGAACACACGCTGCCTCCAGGAGGGGCGCCGGGCTTGCCGCAGGCACAGGCACAGTGCCCCACGCAGGAGCGCTCTGCCCCCAGGGCCGGCCCCATTCCTGTCCAGCTCTAGCTCACCCAGCTAGCACGGCCAGGACAGGGGTGGGCCTGAAGCCCAGAGTGCAGGGGCAGAAAGCACACCCTCCACGCTGACGCTGCCCGCCCAGAGTACTAACGGAGCAGCAGCCACAACCTGCAGAACTGTCGGGAAGGCAAGCCACGCAATGGAGACCCCTGAGAAGAGTGGGTCGGGCACACCATGTCAGCCCTTGAGAACAGAATTCTCAGACGACGACCCCGTGGGGGTCTCCTGGGGGAAACAGAAGGGTCAGCACTTGCCCCAGCTCTGACACAGGTGATCCAACAATCACATCAGAGGCCACAGTAAACCCAAGGCCAAGGTCAGAGTGTGCGGCTTGGCCAAGGGCATCTGACGAACACATATCGGCAGCAGGGGGGCGACTTATACAGAGAAGCCACTCCAGTACTGGGGGCCCCTTGGGTACAAGAATCTTTTCTTAGGAGCCTGTGAGGGCAAGCACTATCCCCGCTTGAGGGGTACTGGCAATTCCTAACTGCCAATCACCACACAGAATGACCGTGGGACATCGGGCATCCATGGACAAGTTTTCCTATGTAGCTGAGGGGAATGGTAGGAGGTGTGTGGTGCAGTGGTTAGCATGTTCCCTGGGAAGCCTGCATCCCATTTCGGGGTCCCTGGGTCCCTGGGTCCCAGTTTCCTGCAAATGTGTCCTGGGAGGCAGCAGAGGACCGCTCCCTTAGCCCCAGATGGGAGCTCCAGGCTCACACCTGGGGGAGGGAACTAGAGATGGGAAGAGCTTCCCCCCAAATAAATAACATTTGTATTTTCTGTTTTCATACCCAGATTCAGAAACACACACACACACACACACACACACAAACTTTTACATTGGTGTGTGTATCTCAACATGCTGGCCAGCACAGAGAGGTTAAGTAGTTTGTCCAAAGTCACACAGCAAGTCCATAGCCAAACTAGGAAGCAAAAGAGAGTGGTCAGAAAGTGGCTCACTCCAAGGCGGTGGAGTTATTAGGCCAGGCTGCCTGCTGGCCACTGGCCCCTTCCATCGACACCTGCCAGCCCCACCTGCCTTCCCCTGGGGCCTCTGCCCATTGCCTAAGGGCTGGCAGCAGACCAAGATACAGCAGAAAGAACCAGAGGAGCACAGGGGCCACAGGAGGGACCAGCCTCTTCCAGAGGTTTGGAAATGCTCAAGGTTTGTGAATATTTCCTGTTTCCTTACTAAGCTTCCTGCAGCCAGAGCTTGTGCGCCCAGGGTCAGTCGCAGCACCTTACAAGATGAGCCAGGGCCCCAACGTCATATCCCAGGAGGTCAGAAGTCAGACTGCCCCTTCCCCCACCAGGCTTAACCCCTAACTCTCCTAGACTCCCCACAGAGCCCACCCCCCCCCCTCACTCTGGACTCACAGCTGTGAAAACACCTCTCCCGTGTCCTGGATTCCCGCAAGCAAACAGCATGCAACCCTGAAACCCAGCACAACAAAGCACCGAGCGAGCGCAGCCTCGCCTGCCACCTGGTAACCCAAAGCTCGCAGTAGCCTTAGCCTTGGCCTTGCCCGCTTCACGGGGTCCCCAAGCCACCGCAGCCCAGCTCTCACAATTCCGCTTACTTGCCCGGGCCCCTCCCCCATGCACACTGGAGCAGGCTGGCGGGGAAGTGAGGAAATGAGTCAGAATCCTTGGGGTAACTTCTAACGGCCGTCAACAGCAGCAGTCAAATCCATCACCAGGACCACATCTGTGCCTACACGGGCGTCAGGGCAGGCACACAAGCACTTGGCTCATTTCTGTCCAGTGCTTTGTGGGGACAAGGAGGACAGGGGGTGGTCAGCTGGGGCTGAGAAAGCACGTGGCCCACGGTGTCAGCCGCACCAGCGCTTTCTCCTGCACACTTGGCAAGCCCATGTTTTGGAGTAAGCAGGGGGTGGGGACAGCAGAGACCACCTGACCACAACCCTGGGACCAAAGCTCACCCTACTGTAAGGACTCCTGCCTCGGCCACTACCTCCCTTCCATCGGGAGCACCACCAAGGCAGCCCAGCTGGCCAGCCTGTACTCCCAGCACCTTTGACAACACCTGGTCCCGAGTCTGTGCTCATTAAACCATGTCCACTCAGCTGGGACCATCAGGCGAGAGCCGTGCCAGCAGATACCCAGTCGGCCGTCCCAAGCTGGTCTCAGGGCTCTTGCCACTGCTTACGATGGAGCAAAAGGCTGGGCCGTGGGCTAGGCACCCACCAGCTCCTCCTGAACTGCCCTGCCCAGAGTTCGGGATTACAGTAGGTAAAGCCCCCAGGAGCACAAGGCACTCCAGCAAACACAGGCACGATGCTCGCCGCCCTATTATTCCAAGCAGGATGAGAACACGGAGGCCAGCTGCTGCCCAGGACCGCAGTTCCCCAGCACGTGCAGGAACAAACAAGGCAGAAGGCATGATTCACTACCCTCACAGGTTCATCCTGTTGGCGGCAAACTGGCCACTTGAACGCAGCCTGGGAGAGCTGAGGGAGGGGCGGCGGGCAGGCAGGCCAGGGGTCAGGAAAGGTCGAGTGGGGACACTGCGGGGGACATGCGAGTAGGGAATCCCGCACCCCAGGATGCGCCCCACCCAAGGCCGCCTGAGAAACAAACGGGGCTGGGTGCCTACAGACCAAGACTGGGTGCTTGTTAGGAGCCAGACCCGAATACTCCTTACACCCAAACGGGGCGATTCGCAAGGAAAAGGGAAACCACTAAATCGTTTAATTTTGGAAAGCTAAGTCCAGGCGCCCTCTCTGGCGTTCCTGCTAGCTCGGCGCCAGTCCGCACACCTGCGCGCCCACGCACGCCACAAGGACCAACGCACAAAACGACCCAGAGCGAGCGAGCGCGCGCTCCCGTTAGGTCAACACATCGCTTCCATCAAGGACACTAGCGGGTGACCCCTGGCGACCCCTCCCGCGTCCCGGACGCTGTGTGTGGGGTCTTCAGGGGTTGACAGTCCCACAATAGCTTATTTGTGGCCCTCCTTTGGGGCGCCCGCTTCCAGTTCTGACTCCTTTGCTCTCCTGACCTCACCAAGGCAACCCCAAATAGTCGGCACGTTTGTTTCCAACCACCGGGGCAAGAGCGCGGCTGCGGGGGACGGCCCGCCAGCCGGGCGACCCCCGGTCAGGAGCAAGGGTGAGGGTGAGGGGCGAGGCAGAGGTCTGACCAAACCTCCTGCACCTGAGGGCTCCGCCCCGCCCCCACCCCGTGTGGGCGCTCCCCAAAGCGCCCAGAACCCAGGGTGCACCTGCACAAAGTTCCATGCCACCTCCCACCCCATCTCCAGGCACCCCACGAGGGTGAACGCCACGAGGAAGAAGGCGTTGGGAAGAAGCTTACGAGTCACCTCCCGCTCCCCCACACCCCGCCAGAAAGCTGGCGCCTGCGATTACGGGTCACACCCGCCGCCAAGGGGGGTTTGGGGGGCGCCTCGAGGCGGCCGGGGTCGGCCGGGCTTGGCTGGAGCCCGTGCACCCTCCGGCCGCTCCGGGGCGCGTGGCAGGCAAGAAACGGGCGAGCCTCTTGAATCACAAAAGCTAAAAGTGTGCAACCTAGTGGCGGCTCTCCACACGCCCTTGCCCAAGTTGCTCCGGTGGCTGCTGCCAGCGCCGCTGCCACCTCCAAGCTCCCGGGGTTCCCGCCCCAAGAGCCGCGAGCCCGCCGGGCCCGAGGGCCGGAGGCGAGAAGCGCCGCGGCGTCCCTCCCCGGTCGCCTCCACGGGTGGCGCCGCGCGCGAGACAGCAAAGGCGGCAGCAGGTCTCCTGTGCCCCCGGTCCCGGGCACAAAGAGCGCCGGCGACTGGAAGGCGAGCGCGGGGAAGTGGCGCTCCAAGTCTGCCCACCGCGCGGCCGGGGACGGCGTGCCGCCTCCCCGCGCTCGCCCGCTCACACGCAACTTTTAACAAAAGGAAGCATCCACGGTCGCCGCGCCTCGCCGGGAGACACAGCGCGCTCCTCGGTGCGAGCCCGGAGCCGAGCGCTGGCACAAAAGCCACCGCAAACTCGCCCGTAACCTCCCGCAAACCTAAGCGCCGTGGCTGCCCAGGCTCTCGGACGACCCGCCACCATCCCCGCCTCACTCCGGGCTCGGAGGCTGAGGGCTGCTGGCGCAGGTGAGCGAGGCAGAGCGGGCTGGAAGGGTCCAGGGGCCGCCACGCACGGGCACCGGGAGGCCGGCGAGCCACCTCTCCGCGGACGCCCCCGGCCGCTGTCCCACCTGTCTGGACGCGGAGCAGGACGAGCAGGACGCCGAGAAGCTCCCGGGCGCTGCGAGCGCCTCTCATCGCGGCGGCTGCGCCGGGAGCCGAGCTCCGTGCCACGCTCCAGCTCCCGCCCGAGTGCACCGCGCGCCGCCAAGCCGGGAGCCCAGAGCCGCGGGCGCCGAGCCGCGGCCCCTCCTCCCCGCGCCCTCCCCCTGCGCCGGCCACGCCCCTCGGCGCCCCCTCTGCACCGCCCTCCCTCGCCCGCGCCCCCATCCACCCCCACTGCTCGGACGTGCAGTCCCGGGGGGTGGAGGCTGGGCAGGGGGGCTGTGCCCTCGGGGGCAGGGGTGAGAGGGCGGAGAGCCCCGCGGTCGCTGGCGCCACCCGCTCTGGACCCCGCCTCCCCGGAGCCTCGGTCACCACCCCGAAGCGAGGGGGGCTGCTGCCCGCGGGCTCCGGCCGCCACCTGCTAGGTGCTCCCCGGACAATAAAGGTCGAGCGCAGGCCCTGGGAGCGCACTCTCGAGGCTGCACGCTGTCAAGGGCTCGCGGAGATGGTGCAGGGGCAGTGGCTAGGACTATGGGGTCCCCACGTTCCCTCGGGTGCCTGAGAGCCCACGGGGGCGGGGTGGGAGGGTTGGAGCGTGGCGCGTGGCACCGCGGCGGGAGGCCGAGCCGGGTTTTAAGGGTCCTCCTTGATGGTCAGTCCCTTCACCTGCTCGGGAGCTCCTTCCCTGGGTGGCTCGGGTGGGCGTGGCCACCCGCGCGCCTAGAGCCCGGGGCCCAGACTTTGGCGAGACCGGAGACGCCCCGCCCAGGGTGCTGCAGCCGCCCCCTCCCCTCCGAGTTGTAAACCCGTTGGCCCCCCAGGGTGTCGTGAGGACTGGGTTGGCGGGAAGCAGGGGTGCGCCCCGGGGAGTGCGGTTTCTCCTCCTGGGTTGTAAATGAGTGTCGAGTCCGGGCTGCCCGCCTCCGTTCCCGTCTCTGTAGCCAAGGGGAAAGCCGATTTTCTCCCCAGGCTTCCACTGCTGCGCTCCTAGGAAGGAAGCCCCGTTGGAAAGCTGCGGCCGCCGCACCTGTGCGGGGTGTCCCGACGCAGCCCGGGCCTCCTGCGCGCTCGCACTCAGCTTTGTCAGGTGGAGAGAGCAGATGTGTTTATTCTGGCAGACATGAAAGCGGCCCAAGATTGCGTCGCTCTGAGAGGAGGCGAGCCGGGACTGGAGCTCCCATTCCGAGCCCCGCCGAGCTGGGTCTTCAGCGCTTTCACTCTGCCTTCTGAGAAATAAAGCATACCCCCCCCCCACCTCCTCACGCGCACCCCTCCCCCGGAGAGCTTAAGAGTGGAATCCATTAGGAGGGGGAAAAAAAGGTTGCAGAATCACCGAGACACAACACACCTGGACTGCAAACTCACCCCTGACCTGCCTTCCCTCACCTCTTGGAGCATCGAAAGCTCCTCCGTGGGATGGGGGTGGGCGAAGGGAAGTGGTTTTTAAAGCTAATCACTTCAGAATTATCAGAGAAGAGATGATCAATGTGCATAATTGCCTCTTTGGATTTATTTATGTATTCGTTCATCAAGCCTTGTTGGAGCTCCTGCTGTGTGGCACGGGGCAGAGGCGGAGTGGGGGGTTGCAGCCCCTGTCCTCACAGCCCTTAGAGTCAGGGTGGGAGCCGCCCTCCCTGCCGCCCAGCACGGGGCCCTCAGACCAGGCAGGGTGAGCCTGAGCTACCCAGATCTTGATTGATTTCCCAAATCCATTTTGAAGTGAGGTGGCAGGGGGAGGAAAAAAAAAATCCCTAAGTTAAAATCACATTATGCCTGGGTGAGAAAATTTACAATTTTCTTCTTCAATCAACTGATGCTGGGAGGATAAGGTCTTGGGCAGACTGGGGGAAAAGAGACTATATTGCAATTTAATCCTTAGGCCAGACAGTGCCACTAACAGAAGGAAGGAAAAAACGGCGACCCCAGAGAGCAAAGGAATTACACGACGTGGGACTGTTCTTTCAGGGGCACCAGAGTAAGCACAGAATACACCAAGTCTGACCAAATCCCCTCCTGCTTTTCGGGGTTCCCAGTTCAGCAGGGGGCACACACACCCCCAAATCAGACCCAATAATGCTTTGAGGGAGCCTCACAGGTTTGGTCCTCTTGGTCAGTGCAGCACTGCATTCTGTCCTGGTGAGAAAAGCAGCCCCTCCCAGCCCGCCCTGAGACAGCCCAGGTCCTCCAGCTCCTGCAGAGACCGGCTACTGCTGGGCCTGGGCCTGCAGGTTCTGAGCGCCTGTGGACTGCCTGCCTGCCAAGGGAACGAGCCACGAGACGGGGCAGTGGTGGCCCCTGGGAGATGTCCCTGGGCCCCAGGCTGCATCTCGTGAGAGTGCTAGGCCTCTCGTGAATGGAGTTTATGGATTTTGTTGTTTTTATAATTGCTTTGGGCCTCTTTTAAAGATTTACTTATTTATCTTGAAAGAACTACAGGGAGAGAGAGAGAGACAGGTCTTCCATCTGCTGGTTCACTCCCAGGTGGCCACCGTGGCCCACCGCGGGCCAGCCAGGCTGAAGCCAGGAGCTTCATGCCGGTCTTCCATGTGGCTGGCACGGGTCAGTCACTTGGGCCGTTTCTGCTGCCTGTCAGATGCCATCGGCAGGGAGCTGAATCAAGGGAAGCAGACGGGACACAAACCTGTGCCATGTAGGATGCCGGCATCCCAGACAGCAGCTTTAGCCACTGTACCACAACACCTGTTTTTTTTTTTTTTTTTTTTTAGATTTGTTTTTCATTTATTTGGAAGGCAGAATGACAGAATGACAAAAAGAGGGCGCTGTCTTCATCCTCGGACTCATTCCCACAATGGCCCCAATGATGCTGAGGGCTGGATGTGGTGGAAGCCAGGAGCCCAGAATCCCGTCTGGGTCTCCCAGACAAGTGGCACGGCCCCAGTCCCTCGGGCTGTCCTCTGCTGATTTCCCAGGTGTCTTTGCAGGGAGCCAGCGCTTGCATGAGGGATGCTGGCCTTGCAAGCCATGGCTTAAGCACTGTGCCCCACGCTTCCCCCTCATTGTAGACTCTTGATTGTAACTTGCAGAAACCCTGGTCCAGCTGGCGTAAGCAAACCACAAGGCTTTGGCTCGTGTCATGGGAAAATCTGGGGATGGTAAGTGGTTCAGACTGCTGGATCCAAGGACCCAAAGTAACCAGGACTCAAGGGTGTATGTGTGTGCACACTCATGAGTGTGTGCAAGTGTGCAGACAGCGACTCTAAGCTTCCAGCTCCCACAGACCTCATAGAAAGTGTTCGAACCGAGTCCTCCCGACCCCGTGCCCCTCACTGAAGCCGGAGGGGTGGAACGCAGTGACTGGGCAGACCTGAGTCACACGCAGGGAGCTGGGACTTTGGGGTGTCCCCTCCCCCCAGCCAATGGAAGCCAGCTCTGGGGAAGGAAGAATGCTACTGCATAAATAGAACAAAAGATGTTACTATATAGCCCCTCACAGCCAAAATTCCTAAGTCCAAAAATATTTTTGCTTTATTTCTGGCGACAAAAGTACAGCTGCTTGGTGCAGAAAAGTTGGAAGAAACCAAAAGACTTGGAATAAAAATGACACAGGACATGTTCGCTGAGTTTTGTATGATTCTCCCTGGTCGTGTTGTTTCATTTATGTAACCTAAGAGTTCACTGTCTACCAGTTTTCGATGGAATTTTTTTTCCCTAATGATGCAAGCATCCTCCTGGATCACTGCGGATGCTTGGGCAAGCTGCTGGCAGGTGTCATGTTCAACTGGGTGCAGCATCATTTTGGCTGCCTCGTCATGTCTCTGCTGTGCGTACCTTGAAGAGCCAAGCTTGCCCAGCTCTGGGTACTTTAGTGTCAGCTGCGAATATGGATAGAAGCCTGTTTGTGTTTCTAAGGAGTTGTCCTTGTCTCTCTGGTGGCCCTTGGAAAGCCTTTGGCCCTCACACCCGAGAGCTATCAGATGCTCATTGTTAGGGTCTGCAGCTACAGCACCTGCAGGGATGGAGATAAGGTCGAGGCTGGTCTTCATTCAACTTTCAATCTGAATTTACTTTACACCTGCTGTGCTCCAGGTGCAGTTCAGGCAGGGAGAGGGAGGAAGAGACTGGAGTTGCATCTGAAGCCAAAGGAGCTATAACGTGGGGACAGTGACCTCATGGCTGGTGCTGCTTCCAGAAGAGGGGGCATTGTTGAGGATGAGGGGGCAGGAGAAAGGAAGCCCCGGCGTGAAAGGCCAGAGGGAGGACTTTGGGGGAGCACGGACAGCGCCTCTGTGTGCTGGGCAATGGCAGTGGCATCCTCTGAGCAGAAATGAGTTGCTGGACATTTGAGGAGAGAAGGACCAGGGCCTGAGCCACCTGCAGAGACCCTGGGGAGAAACGGGGAATGGAAGTTGGGTTTGGGGATGAGGATGGGTGAAAGGAGGAGAGAGAAGCCAGGTTTTGGTCCCGTGGGAGGTGGTGGCACCCAGAGGGACCTGCCGTGTGCTGCTTCCTGCCAGGCTCAGAGGCGCACTGGCCCCACAAGCCAGCGCTGGGTGCAGCACATGAAGGTATCCTGGGGGCCTCCCTATGTCTGATCCAGCTCCTGCTGCCCTGAGCTCTCGCTGCCCCGCGCCCAGGTGGGAGACAGGGATGCAGTCCCTAACTCCTCGGGGTGGCAGGCATTAGGGGAGTGAACCAGTAGATCCCCCACCCCACCCTCTCCCTGACAATCAGCTTTTCAAATAAGCCAATCTTTTTTTTTTCCTTTAATAGCAGAAAGGCGTTATTCTGGATGAAGCTCCAGGTCACCAAGCTGAGAGGAAGCTGACCATCCAGGAAGTCAAGGTTAGGGAGATAACAGGCAAATCCCCCCTCCCAGCTGCTGCTCATCAGCGTAATAATGAGTGTCCCTCTGGCCTTAACTCTTACACACAAAAAAGGTAACCAGAAGTGCCCTGATGTTTACCCCGTGGGTTATTTTCTATTGTTCTGTCTTCCTGTCCCGCCCTTACATGGGAAGTGACTGGAAAAATAAATAAATAAATAAACAAATAAAGGGACCCATCTGCTTCTCCAGGTTTCTTTCCCTTTCTGTCAGAGCAGGGCCCTCCTCCTTGGCTGGGTTCCTGCACGTTGGCCTCAGCCAAGGCCAGTCTGTCCTCTGTCCGGCCGATGCAGGTACACCAGAGAGGGCACCCCAGAGCAGGATGTTCAGGACAGCAGCGGTCAACAACATGAGAGCTGGCCCTCCAGGAAAGGACAAATCCAAGTCCATCAGTCTGAGTTCGTCAACATAGTGGCTGGCAGGTGTCTCCTTCTCTACTAAATTCTCAGATGGACTCGAGGCATGGTCCCATTCTTCCAATTATCAAACTGAGGTATGAAGAAGCTAAGTAGTGCCCCCACACACTTTTGAACCAGGATACAACCCTTGCTTTTGATGGTGGTAGGGTAGGCAGCTAGTTCAGGGGCACGAGCTTGGAAGCCGCTCCCTCCCCACCACCTCGGTGTTCCCTCCTGCCCACCTGTGATGCTCACCTGTCCTCAGCTGGAACCTGAGAGGGGAGATATTGTATTGTTGTGAAGCCACTCCCCTCACCAGCCCCGATAAAGGCCCATGATAGGGAAGGGCTCACCCTCTTGGTCGCATACCTCATTCACTCTGGCACTCTTGGCCTCCCCAGCACCTGCTTGCTCTCTGGCTTCCTGTGGACAGACTCTGAGGACAGGTGTCCCCTGAGCACGGCCCCCATGCGTCTGTATTCCTCACCCTCTGTTCACCGCTTGGGCGGGACAGTGAAGACAGCAATGCTAAGATGCTTTGTATTTCTAATGTGTGTGCTATCAGGAGTTCCAGGAGAGGTGAGGCCTAACTGTAATGGGCAGAGATGCCAGGGAAAGGTGAATGCCTGCAGGCTTATAAGTGTGTCCAGGTTATTCATTGCATGTCCCTTAGGATAAGGGACTTATATTGCTGGGGAAGCTGGGACATAGGTCTTCAGCTTAATGGATGGACTTGAGGGTAATGACCATTTGTTCCTCTTGGGGTTACGATTGACTGGATTGCCATATGGGCTTGTGATTTGCTCTTTCTAGTGGGCCCTGTTATCACCAAGCTTGATTAATAAAGACTCCTTAATAAGTCTTAGACATGTCTGGTGTGATCTTTCTTCCCCCGTAGACCAGATTTTAAACATGTGCTCACACCTGCCCCACATGGAGCAGAACATCCTCATAGCTGGCTGAGAAAGTGCGGCTCAGCTAACTGGAGACACCCGGAGCCCCGGGACAGCAGCCCAGGCCTGGCATCTGTGGTGACCAGGCAGCAGCCACCCCTGCAGGTGCAGTGTCATGGCACAGCAGCATGGGCCACGCCACTGCCCTGTTGGCATCTGTAAGAAGCTCATGGCAAGGAGCTTCCTTTTGAATCCCAGAGTTTTTATGGTCAACAAAAAGTGTGGTTCAGGGGCCTGGCGTGGTAGCCTACTGGCTAAATCCCCACCTTGCATGCACCAGGACTCCATATGGGCACCTGTTCTAATCCCGGCTGCTGCACTCCCCATCCAGCTCCCTGCTTGTGGCCTGGGAAAGCAGTCAAGGATGACCCAAAGCCTTGGGACCCTGCACTTACTTGGGAGACCCATAAGAGGCTTCTGGCACCTAGCTTCAAATTGGCTCAGCTCTGGCCATTGTGGCCACTTGGGGAGTGAACCAGGGGATGGAATGTCTCTCTCTCTAAAATCTAACTTGCCAATTTAAAAAAAGGTAAAATAAGTCTGGAAGAAAAAGTATGGTTTACTGTGCAAAAGTAAATAAACGGATAAAAAGGGTTCTGGGAGCCTGCAGAAGTCCAGTGTGGAAGGATGGTGCTAGAAAAAAGGAGGGCGTGACCCAGTGGGCGAAACTGCCACCTACGAAGGCAGCATCCCATCTGAGCGCGGGTTCAAGTCCCAGCTGCTCCACTTCTGACGCAGCTCCCTGCCAGTGCTCCTAGGAAGCCACGGGAGATGCCTCGCCCGAGTCCTGGGGTTCCTGGCGCCTGCAGGAGAGGCCTGGATGAAGCTCCCGGTGCTGGGCTGGACAATCCCCAGCTGCCATTTGAGACGTGAGTAGATGGAAAGTCTCATCTCTGTGTCCCTCCCTGTCACTGTGGCTTTCAAACAGGGTAAAAGCCACGCACTGTGTGCGTGTGAGCCTCACTTGGTCGTAATCCGCAGCAGCCGTTTGCTGGAATGTCCCACAAGGAGATCAGTGCACAGAAATGGTGACTGATGGGGCTGCCTGTGGACATCTCCGTCGCCTCCTAGGATGAGCAGCAGTGTGTGGACTTGAGACCCGCCTGGGTCTGTACAACCCTGAGCAGGTGCTCCTGACGCCTGCTAAGTCACTGCGTTCCAGTGAGTGTCAGAATTCTTTGTTACCTGATCGGAGCCTCTCCTCCAAATAATGAATTCTCCCTTGAGCCTCCTTGGAGGCTTTCCCCAGAGCCAGGCATGCAGTAGGCACTGCATGTTTGCTGAGCCACCCACAGTATGCACTGGGAGGGTTTTATTGCGTCAGCATTTGTTTTGGCCCCAGGCAGCCCCACATATTCTTCATTCTGATTGTTGCACCCATTTGTATCATCCGAGTCTGTGTTCATCTCTCAGTGAGCACAGCGACCTTCCAATCTGATAAAGAAGTCACGATACAAGAGAATGTGTTCTCTGTGCGTCCTAAACGGATCAGTGAATGTTTTTAAAGATCGGTTTCTTTGGAAAGTAGAGTTAAAGAGAGATAGACAGGCGGAGAGGACACGCATCCACTGGTTCAGTCCTTAAATGGCCACAATGGCCAGAGCTGGGACAATCTGAAGTCAGGGACTTTCTCTGAGTGTCCCATGTGGGCGCAGGAACCAAGCTTTTGGACCATCTTGTATTGCTTTCCCAGGAATGTTAGATGGATCGCAATTGGAGCAGCTGGGACTTGATCTGGTGCCCTTTTGGGATGCCAGAGCTATAGCAGCAACTCAACGTGCTATGCCACAAACAGGCTGCAAAGTTAATTCTACAGTTAGTAAGTGGGAATTTAACACAAGAAACAAGATGAAGGAGGCTTCCTCATTGGTGGAAACCATTGAGCCAGGGTTGCGTGTCATCTGTGTGTGGTTCTTAAAAAGATTTCAAATTGGGAACCACCGCTCACTATTGATGGAAACAAACTAGAGCAAAGGAGGCCTCAGGGACTGCACTGTGGCACAGGGGGTTAAGCCAACGCCTGCAGTGCCAGCTTCCCATACCCGAGTGCTGGTTCGAATCCTGGCTGCTCAGTTTTCTTTCAAGTTCTCTGGGAAAACAGCAGACGGCCTGAATCCTTGGGCCCCTAAACCTGTGTGGGAGACCTGAAAGAAGCCCCTGGTCGTGGCTCTTATCTGGTTCTGCTCTGGCTGTTGTGACTATCTAGGGTAGGAACCAGTAGGTAAAAAATTTCTCTGTCTTCTGTCACTCACTCTGCCTTGCAAATACATACATGCGTATGTATTTTAAAAAGAAAGGCAGGAGGGCCAGGTGCCGTGGCCTGGCGGCTAAAGTCCTCGCCTTGAGTGCGCTAGGATCCCATATGGGTGCCTGTTCTAACCCCGACAGCTCCACTTCCCACCCAGCTCCCTGCATGTGGCCTGGGAAAGCAGTTGAGGATGGCCCAAAGCCTTGGGACCCTGCACCCACATGGGAGACCTGGAAGAAGTTCCTGGCTCCTGGCTTCTGATAGGCACAGCACCAGCCATTGCGGTCACTTGGGGAGTGAATCATTGGATGGAAGATCTTCCTCTCTGTCTCTCCTCCTCTCTGCATATCTTACTTTGCAATAAAAATAAATAAATCTTAAAAAAAAAAAAAAAGGAAGGCAGGCAAGCAAATGGATGTGCAGGATCCCCGCCCTCATGTGGCAAGTGCCCCATCACGGCTTGTGGCCATGTGTGCAGTAGGTCAGGCTCTGCAGGTAAACGCTCATGGCAGGACTGTGGGTGGCAGGAGGAAGGAGGCAAACGGGGGAGGCTGTTTTAGGGGGTTTTCTGTGAAAATCACACCTGCTATTAGGCTCAGGCAGAGGCAGCATGGTCATTACACTCACCAACTCCACGGCAATGCTCTCGGGCAGGAGTGCACCCCCAGGGCCACGCGAGTGGTCATCCTGGGCATCAGGGCCCCAGCCAACTTCCTGCCTCCAACCACTGCAAGCAGGAGGAAGAAGGACCAAGAGATGTGGCTGCCAGGAGCTTCCAAGGGACAGAGAAAGAGCCACCCACCCAGCACTGACTTAGACAGCAAATGAGTAAATCCTGGAGTGCAGGGTTGTGGCACAGCAGGTTAAGCTGCCTCTCAGGGCACCCACCTCTGACATCGCACTGTGGGTCCCAGTCCCAGTTGCTCTGCTTCTGACCAGCTTCCTGCTGGTGCATCCTGGGAGTCAGCAGGCAATGGCTCACACCTCTCGTGGCTGGGTCCCTCCACCTGTATGGGAGACCCACCCGCAGTTCCTGATTCCTGGTTTTGATCTAGTCCAACCCTGGCTTTGCAGGTGTCTGAGGACATGAAGGAGCAGATAGAAGGTCTCTTTCTGTTTTCGCCCTCTAAGAAGATGGAAAGCTGACAGCCCTGCAGGCCGGGTCCCTGTAACAGCCCCAGCTCAGCGACAAGCAAAGGGGGTAGCACAGCTGAGGTTCCGCAGACGTGTGGCTGCTAAAGGCTCGGTGCATTTGCAGATGCTTAACTGTTGCCACAATAGACAGTTTTGTAAAAGTCATTTGTGGTGTTTAAGCAAATGGGAAAAAAGTAAAAACAGCCCTGGGAATGGCCATGCCTGTCCCTGGCACTGCCATGAGCAACTTTAGTCCAGCCCAAGCCCTTAAGCGCCCTGGGCCAGCGTCCTCCTCCTCTAATGAGTTAGCCCGTGGTGTGGTCTCCCTGTCCCGCTCTCACACTGGAGGATTCAGCTGAAGAGTGCCAGTCCTCTGAGTCTTTGCCTTTAGCTCCGACACTCAGCCACTGACCCCATACCTGTTCCCCCTATTTCCACTGCACCCTCACCGTCTGGCCACGTGACCCCAGGGTGAGTTATTCAAGGGAGATGGGAAGGAATGGGGTTACAGCCACATCCTGGGGCTCTGCAAAGAGCCTTGCCTGTTGTGTGCACAAATAACAGATACCTGGCCCCATTCCACGGCCATTACAGCGCGCTGGAGTTCACGGAGGAGAAGGGCGCCAGCCCGAGCCGATCTGTTTTCATCAGCACTGAAGCAAACATCTGAGCACAGGTTTCTGCCCCTTCCAATTACCCTCTGAGGGTGTTATTACGAAAAACAGCAAATCAAGAAAAATAGCAGCAATCTGGGGGGATCAGGTAAGTGAAATAAGTTATCATTTGTTGTTAGCACACACACAAGAAAAAAAAAAACTTTGGGTCGCAGACTGTGGGGCCTCAGGCTGCTGGAGCTGCGGGCTGTCTTGCCCAGACTCTGTGGAGCCTGCGGCTCCCAGCTCCAGAGGGGCTGCAGAGCCCTGGGTGGCTGCAAGGTCAATTACACTGCCAGCCAGAGGCAGCCCCGCCCAGGGCAGGGGGACTGCCCCCTATTCTGTTGGCACACTGAAAGCTTCTTACGCCACTCCTGCATGCCCTCGGCCACTAGCAGTGTGCAGAGTACCCCACTGCGGGTGACCTGAGCACGGCTTCTTAAGAGTTCCTGGCAGCGACACCTTCGCAGGGGCACCACCTCCCTCGAGCCATCATCTACCCTCCCAACATGATTTTTTAATAAGACTTTTAGAGACACTGTGTGCCAAGGAAGTAAAACGGATTGCTGTCGGCTCACAGAGGGGGCGAAGAGGAGGAGGCGCAGAGGCCACTGCACACTTAATGGAGGGTGAGTTGGATTCTGCTGTATTAGCTGGAACCGTCCGGAGTGGCAGCTAACCCCACTGTCCTTGACTGCCAAGTGCAGCAGCTGGACGTGCCTCTGTCCCAGACGAAGGCAGCTTCAAGAGGCCACGCACCAGCCTTCCCTGTCCCCCCCGGGCTGGAGGGGGGGCGTGCGTGCGCATCAGCAGGTGTAGAGGATTCAACAGGTCCCTGGAGAAGGTTCACTGACCTCAATTTGTTTCTGAACTGTTTGCTTTTATTCAAATACATTTGTCTGTTCCTTTTATAATTTAGAAAATAAAGAAGATGCTATTTGAAATATTGTTTGGAACAAATTAGGGAACCAGAAAATATCGAAGCGGCTGGCATTGTAACACCGTGCCCTGGGATGCTGGCATTTCTTTTTTTTTTTTTTTTTTTGAAGATTTGTTTTATTTTCATTACAAAGTCAGATATACAGAGAGGAGGAGAGACAGAGAGGAAGATCCTCCATTCAATGATTCACTCCCAAGTGAGCCGCAATGGCCGGTGCTACGCCAATCCGAAGCCAGGAACCAGGAACTTCTTCCAGGTCTCCCATGTGGGTGCAGGGTCCCAAGGTTTTGGGCCATCCTCAACTGCTTTCCCAGGCCACAAGCAGGGAGCTGGATAGGAAGTGGAACTGCTGGGATTAGAACCACCATATGGGATCCCAGCACGCTCAAGGTGAGGACTTTAGCCGCCAGGCCACACCGCCAGGCCGATGCTGGCATTTCTTATGGATACGAGTTTGACTTTCGGCTGCTTCACTCCTGATCCTGCTCCCTGCCAATACACCTGGGAAAGCAGAGGAGCGGGGCTTGCGTGCTTGGGCTTCTCTATCCACATGGGAGACTGGCTGGAGTCCCGTCTCCTAACTGCAGCCTGGCCCAGAGAGGTTGTGAATATTTGGGTAGTAAACTAGAGGATGGATGATTCTCTTTCTGTAGCTCTGCCTTTTTAAATGAATAGTTAAATCTTTTAAAAACATCTGTGTCAAGCAGAACATTCCTGCCCTCCGCTGCGCTTGCCTTTATGAGCGAGGCGCACTTTGCAGAGGTCACAGTGTCCATGTAACCCTCTTGATCGAATTTTTGCTTCTGTCTTTGTTACTCATTTGTTTTTATTTTAAACATTTTTATAAATTCTGTTATTTATTTGGATGGCAGAGAGTTGAGAGAAAATGAGAAATCGTCCGTCTATTGGTTCACTTCCTCAAAGCCCCCTCCCCCACCACAATCAGGGCAAGGCCAGGAACAAAGCCTGGGCCTTGAATTTATCTGGGTCTCCCACTTTCCAAGCCCTGAGGCCTGGAGAGGGAGGGTCCAAGGAGGCCCACTCCGGTCCTCCTTCTGCCTCCTGACACCTGCTCCTGCATCCTAACCTCCAGCTGCTTGTGTCCCAGCCCGCTGCCTCTGCCAGCACAGGCCACTGGGAACCTACGCCATGCCTGCAGGGACAACAAGGCCCACTACAATAAGAGCTCATCCACATTCATTAAGTGAATGAGGCTTATATGCATGGGGGCAGGGGAAACTCTTCATAAATGAAATGCACGTAGCTATAGAAATGACAGAGCCACGCTTTGCAGAATTACTCATGTCATGGCTCTAGGGCAATGAGCTAAAAGCAAATCAGAAACTTCTTGTTCGGTGCAACACCCACTAAGGCTTCAGCTCGTAGTCATTGCTAATAAGCAGTGCTGGGGTCAGTGGGTTAAGTAATAGCGATGGTGGAAGGCAGTGGGTGAAGAAAGACATGGAAATGACATGCGGGCTGGCCTCGTTCCCCAAGAGCATGCGCGGCTGTGCTGTCCTGCTCCCCTCACCCCACAGCGGCCTCGGGAGCTCAGTAGTCTGCAGAGCCTGGGATGCCAGGGTTCGGTCTTGGGCACCAACTTATCCTTGATGGAAGAACAGAAGGAAATCACCCCCGAGGAGAGACTCGGCGGGGCCGATACGACTGCCTGGGGCATCCGGCCCTCCCCATTCCTTACCACCTGGGATCTCTCCTGCCTTCTGAAGGCCAATGCAAAAAGGAACAAAGGTTTTCTAAGCACACAATTGCTGTCTAGCAGCAACAGAAACCAGTAACAATGGTGGTGGTAACGGACATGGTGATGCTGACGAAGGGAGGCCGTGCTGTGGCACAGCACGTTAGCCTGCTGTCTATGGCATCCTGCATCAGAATGCCATTCAGGCCCTGGCTGCCCCACTTCTGATCCAGCTCCCTGCTGATGTGCCCCAGAACGCAGCAGAGAATGGCCCATGCCCTTGGGCCCCAGGGCTGCCATTGTGGGAGACCCAGAAGAAGCTCCTGGCTCCTGATTTTGGCCTGGCCCAACCCAGGCAGGTGTGGACATTTGGAGAGTGAACCAGGAAATAGAAGTTCTCTCTCTCTCTACTGCCTTTCAAAAAGATAAATCTTTAAAAAGCTAATATTACGGGCCCAGCGGCGTGGCCTAGCGGCTAAAGTCCTCGCCTTGAACACCCCGGGATCCCATATCTGCGCCGGTTCTAATCCCGGCAACTCCACTTCCCATCCAGCTCCCTGCTTGTGGCCTGGGAAAGCAGTCGAGAACGGCCCAATGCATTGGGACCCTGCACCCACGTGGGAGACCTGGAAGAGGTTCCTGGATACCGGCATCGGATCGGCGCGCATCGGCCCGTTGCGGCTCACTTGGGGAGTGAATCATCGGATGGAAGATCTTCCTCTCTGTCTCTCCTCCTCTCTGCATATCTGACTTTGTAATAAAAATGAATAAATCTTAAAAAAAAAAGCTAATATTACTACTGGAGAATCCTCTTTAAAGCATCTCCTATGTGTCAGGTGCATTGCCAATGTTACTGGTTGGAGCAGGGGAGTGGCTGTACCAAGCAGGGAACATTTGTCAGTGCCCTTTTGGGGCTTCAGGAGAGGCGTGTGTGCAGAGGTGCTGTCAGCATGCAGTGAATGGAGCCCCAGGGACAATGCTAGACACCCTACAGCTCAGAGGACAAAGTTCTTCAACCAAGATCACCCAGCCCCGAAGGTGATGATTTTCCTGTTAATTATGTCCTAAGAATCCAAGCAGATGACTGTGTCCATTTTACAGATAAGAAAACCGAGGCCCAGAAGAGTTAGGCAGCTTGCCTGAGGCCATACAGCTAAGGACGCTGAGGAACAGCTTTCCTGCACAGCCTGTGGGTCCTGCTGTTCTGTCTCATGTTTATTTATTTATTTTACTTGCTTGACAGGCATAGAGGGAGGGATCGAAACCTCCTATTGGCTGCTTCGCTGTCCAAATGCCCACCGGCCCAGGCTCAAATTAGGAGCGGGTGATTCACCCCGGGGTGCCCAGATAGATGCCAGCAACCCATCTGCTACCTCCTAGAACAAGCTGGAATCAAAGTGGGCCCAGGCCTCAGTCACTCAGACATGGGCGTGGCTGTTAGCAAAGACAAATCAACCAGTAGGCAACATGCTTGCCTCTTAATTCCAATGGTCTTTACCTTGACTGTGGTCACACCGGTGCAAAAGCAGCAGATGACCATGGATGAAGCTGTGGTCGCCCGGGCCCTGGTGTCCATTTCTGCCATCTTTTATTCACTTTCGTCGCTTACCCATCTTCTCTTGGCTCAAGACCTGAGTTTTGTGAATATCTTAGCAACTCTGTCATCTTCTCAACTCTGAGTTTTATACCTTTTTAAAAGATTTATTTATTTTACTTGAAAGTTACAGTTAGAGAGAAATCTTCCATCTGCTGGTTCATTCCCCAAACGGCTGCAATGGCCAGAGCTGTGTCGGTCTTGAAGCTGAGAGCTAGGAGGGTTTCCCAGGTCTTTCACGTGATTGCATGGGTCCAATGACCTGGGCCATCTCTCGTTGTTTTCCTGGGCTGTGAACAGGGAGCTGGATTAGAAGTGGAGCATCCGGGACATGAAGTAGTGCCCAGATGGAATGCTGGTGCCACAGGCAGAGAAATAGCCTGATAGCCCACTGTTGCAGCCTCCATAATTTCCTCTTTAAAAAGATGTGTTTATTTTTGGAGAGAGAGGCAGAGAGAGAGGCAGGGAGGGAGAGAGACAGAGAGAGAGAGAGAAATCTTGCATCTGCTGGCTGACTTCCCAAGTGGCTGTAACAGCCAGGGGACGTCCAGGCTGAGCCAGCAGCCAGGAACTCAGTCCTGGTGTCCCAGGCAAATGGAGGAGCCGCAGGTACTGGGGCCATTATCTGTTGTCACCTGGTGCGTTAGCGGGAACTGGAATGGAAGTGCTGAGCATCCAGGATTTGAACCAGCCACTCTGACGTGAAATGTGGATGTCCCACATGGTGGCTTCGTCCGTGGGCCACAGCATCTGCTCCTGAGTTGTATGTCATTGGAGATTGCCTTATAATTAGCAATAGCGACGTTTCACGAAAATTTCACGAGGGAGTTTGCATGTAGTCCCAGGAGAATCAAAGTGAAATATTTAATGAAATATTAAATCCTGACTTTTCTCAGTCCATGGAATTGCTCTTTAGCCATGTATACCAGCAAGAAGACTGCATCCCACGCCATGTGAAATTCAGGAGACAGCCTCTGTGGCCCTTAGCGGTGACGGTTTCCATGTGCTATGGGACCCACCCCTGTAAGTGAGTGCGCAGGCCCAGCAGTGAGACCCTGCCCTTGCTACACTGCACGGACAGTTCCCAGGAGGACCGCAGGTCCAGGGGCAGGGGTGAGGAGTCTCCGGGGACATCGGGTGCAGGCATGGTCTTGTGGCTCTCCCTCTTCCTGGATCAGACCTCTCATTTGTTGGCTTGTAGCACACTGGACTTACAAGTTCCCGTTCCCTGTGGCCTCCCCCCCACCGCCCCCAGGGTTTCAGCTCTCAGCCACGAAAGTGAACGGGATGCTGTGGCTCGTTCAGTGCCTGCTGCCTGCGTAGGCAACGGCTGCTGTGGCCTGAATGCACGGGTTTGTTGTGGAGCTCAGCAGACGCTGTGCAGTTGCCTTGACTACGGAGAGGCAGGAAAAGAGCGGCCTGGAGGAACTCCATAAAGAGGACAGTTGGATAGTAGGTTCTTTCTTTCTTTTTCAATACTACCACAATTTTTGTGTGAATTTTTACTTTTGTTTGAAAGGTAGAGAGAGGTAAGTAGAGAGAGGGCAGAGCTCCGCTTGTCTTTCTCTCTCCAAACGCCTGCAGCAGCCAGGGCTGGGCCAGGGTGAGGGCTCCCACGTGCAGGGCAGGGACCCAAGCACTTGGCCCAACTTTTGCTGCTTTTCCCAGACCATCAGCCAGGAGCTGGATTGAAAGTGGAGCACCTGAGTTAGCATCCATATGGGATGCTGGCACTGTAGACAGAGACCCGTGAGCTCCGGCTGCTGGCGCTTCTGCCCCTCCCCTCGCCGAGACGTGCTTTCGTCACTTGCATGGATATGTGTAACTATCTTCCAGGTTCAAGTTGTATCCATCTTTTGTGTCATAAATTCACACCCGTACTTGGCCACCAACGATGCCTGACTTAAGCAATCGTAGGAACACTGTCCTGGGAAGCTGGGACTGTTACCCCCTTCGGTCACTCTGCCTCTGGCGTGCTTCAAGGGCGTGTGGCTGGGATTGACGTAAGTAACAGACACTGTGCGTAATCACTGTCCCTGACAGCGGAAGCTCTGTGACTTCACCAGCGGCTTCGGTCAGTCCCAAGCGGGCCACAGCCCAAGACCTGGAAACTTGATTGCCTCCACCTTGAAGATTCTGAAAAGAGCTAAAACAACCAAAAAAAGAAACCCCACCTCCTTTTCCAGAAAAGCTACTTCCTTTCAGTAATTACAAAAATACAGAAATTATAATATTGGAGCGAGACTCTGATGCAGGGCCATATAATTTTCCTCATAAACTGTGAAACTCGTACGATTCGGTCATGTCTTTGCTGTCACTGCACGACACAGCGCCGCAGAGCCTCCCGCAGACTCGCCCGGGTGTGCCGTACTTCGGACTTTGCCAGCCAGCAAAAACAACCTTGATTCTTTGGATGCCTTCTGCAAGGAGGCGGCCGTCCTGTGCCTCCGGCTCTGCTCACTTGCTTGCCTGCGGGCTGTGTCTGTTTATTTCCTGTACCCACCAGGCAGTGCCTGAGGCGGGTGACATGTGCAAAGTCGTACAGGTTTGCTCACCCCCTGAGGCCTAAGCCCCTTGCAGCTCCGTTCTGGGAAGGGCCTTGCAGTGGATGAGAGGATCCCGGGGAAGGGCAGGAAGCCAGTGGCCAGGGAGAGGCCAGCCTTACCCTTTTATGAGGACCCTCCCAGCAGGAATGAGCTCAGTCCTCCAGGCCAATGTCAGCACTAATTTTTATTTTAAGACTTATTTATTTATTTATTTTTGACGATTTTTACATAGTGGAGCAGGGTGTGAAGAGTCAAGGGCTAGAGGAGAGTGGGTGAGCCCATTGCTTCTACATTGTCTTTCTTTCCTTCCCGTATCTGGGAGAAGCGTGGAGATAAAGGGAGAAGCCCCACCCAGCCTCACACCCACCCCAGGGTCTTCGATGTGGGGCATGCTCCGAGGGTCCTGCCCAAGTGGCGCTGGTACTTCAGCAGTTGAATTGCTGCCAATCTCACCACTCCGCACGATGAAATCTCTCCAGAATCCACTGGCTGACACAGTCCACCTTACAGTCTCCGTTTGCCCACATGTTCACTGCCAACACTTGGCTGGGGCAGTTGATCAATTTGTTCTGTCCTCCGGCAAAAATAATTAAAAAAATATATATATACATATATACCTACCCAGAATCTGCACTTAATTTTTCTTTCATGACATCAGCATTTAATTGCTAAACAAACATTGTCTTCCCTTGTGAATATTCTTCTCTCCTTAGGATTATCTACAGCAAAGGATTTTTTTTTTGCACTATGTTAACCAATATATTTGATTTTTTAAATTTTATTTTGTTATTATTATTATTATTTGATATACTTCCATAGGCCCTGAGATTTCCCTTATCCCCTCCCCAAGCCCCCTTCTCCCCCCACTTAGTTTCCCTATGTTATACTATAGTATAGTTCTTCACACACAGTCATATGTCCATCATTGCGGGCATGGACAATGGCAGAGAGTCCAGCATCCTATTGTCAACATATAGTAAACAGTTTCACTGGGAGTCCATCTTTGATCTGGAAGTAGAGATGCATACTGCATTGTATCCTCACATCTGGATATGTTAGTCTCCATTTCACAGTTACTGTACATCCCCTTAAAAGAAAAGCAATACAAAATCAACAATAGGAAGAAAAATAGAAATTTAAAATGCCATGAAGTTAAATAACATGCTACTGAATGACTAACGTGTCGCTGAAGAAATGAAAAAGAAAATCAAGAACCTTCTTGAAGAAAATGATGCTACTGTATGATCTATGAGTCAGTGAAGAATTTAATGAGAAAGT
Organism: Ochotona princeps; assembly: GCF_030435755.1. Lineage (NCBI taxonomy): Eukaryota > Metazoa > Chordata > Mammalia > Lagomorpha > Ochotonidae > Ochotona > Ochotona princeps. The sequence continues at coordinate 82,036,103 of NC_080838.1, forward strand.
GTTTTGAAGAGATGAAACTAAAAAGAAAAGAAAAGAAAAGAAAAGAAAAGAAAAGAAAAGAAAAGAAAAACACAACAAAATCCATGAGATATAGTTTCCGCTGATCTTTGTTGGTGAGATATGTCATCTCCTGTAGGCAACAAATAGATTTTTTTTTAATGCAGTCTGTTAAAATATGAGGTTTGATTGATGAGTTTAAGCCATTTACATTCAGGATTAATATGTATAGGTGGTAATTTGGTCCTGTCATTTTAGCAATGGGTTGTTCATTGGTTTAGTCTTCTGTTGTTATTTTACTGGGATGTTCTTTACATTTGCCTTTGGTTTTGGTGAGTGCTATTCCTCTTCTCTGTCGAGAGAACATCTTGAAGTATCCCTTGTAGGGCAGGTTTGGAAGAGGCATATTCTTTTAACTGTTATTTGTTGTGGAAGACTTTTATTTCATTTTCAAAGACAAAGGAAAACTTTGCTGGGTACAATATCCTGGGCCGACATTTTTTTGCTTTTAGAATCTGGAATATGTTGCTCCATTCTCTTCTTGCCTGTAGAGTTTCCTGTGAGAGGTCAGCTGTGAGTCTGATTGGCATTCCTTTATATGTCAATTGATTTTTTTTCATGTGCACCTTTAAGGATCTTTTCCTTATGTTCAATTGAAGAGAGCTTGATGATCATGTGTCATGGTGAAGATCACGTTTGGTCAGCCCTGTTGTGGGTTCTGTGCCCCTGCTGGATGTCGTTTCCAAATTCTTTCTCTAGATTAGGGAGAAACTCCCTTATTATTTCAATAAATATATTTTTAAACCCAACTTCTCTTTCTGCACCTTCTGGAACTCCCATAACTCTTATATTTGACATTTTAATAATGTCTTTCAATTCTTGAATACTTTTTTTTAGCTTGACCCTGCTCTGCTTCCAGCTTTTTGTTTGTTTCCCCCTGGTGACAGGAAATATCTTCTAATTTTGAGATTCTTTCTTCTGCCTCCTTCATTCTATTTTGGAAACTCTCCCTTGTACTTTCATTTGCTCCACTGTATTCTTCATTTCTTATATATCAGCTTTCATTTGATCCATTTCCAGTGTGACATAGTCCTTGAATGCCTGCTTTACTTGCTTCTCGTTGTTGATAAGAAGCTTTATTACAAGTGTTTTGAATTCCGTGTCCCCCATTTTCTTCATGTATTTCTTCAGTTAACTCTGAGGTTCGCAAAAGCTTTTGCTCCTTTGCAGGGGAGTCTTCAATAATATTCACTGTGCCTTTGTCTCTTCTTTTGCTCTTGGTCATTGTACTTCTGGTGATCAGATTCTTCTCCTTGGGGCAGGTTTCTAAGCTGTGTCACCCACAGGTCTACAGTTCGATTTTACTTATTGCAGTTGGTACATGGCTCTTTGTTTGCAGTCACTTGTGCCGCTCCCTCCAGCAAGTTCTAGGTCTCAGTTCTTATGTTAGATTTCCACCATGGTCTGCATAGCCCCAGCTCCAGGCTCAGCATTCTCCACCTCCTGGGATACCATGGTGAGGCTGCACCATTGTCCGTACAACCTTTCTCCCCCTTCTGGTTGGAGCAGCTCCCAGGATTAGGGAGATCTCAGGTGTCCTATATAGCTAGGTTAGTGGTAATGCTTTTCTTGGCAGCAGCTTTTTGCCTTTGGGTCTGAGGGCCACATGGATCTATTTTGACATACACGATGCCATAGTTGGTATTACTTTCTTGTGGGACCAGTGCAATGCACTGAGCTCAGTGAGTTATCACCAAGCTTAGCGCATGTGCAGTTCACTGTTGTCCCTGCTGTCTCAAAGTCTTTGCCATACTGTACAAAATGGCACCTGATGTGTTACTCATAGAGTTCTTGATTTGTTGGCCATCAGGTCTGAGGGCTACTTGGACCTGTCTTGGGTGGAACCTGTAGGATGCCACATTGTTGCAGTTCACTGAGCCAGAAATGAGTTCACTCCCAGCTCAGTGCATGCTCAGGCCTGTCTCTCTAGACAAAATGGCGCCCAGTTTGGCTCTAGGGGCAGACTGGGCTGTGAAATCCACTCTGTACCTACACCGCCCATCTGGGACCTGCTGCTCTGTCTCTGCTCCTGGTTGAATCAGAGACCAGCAGGATGGGCAGTTCTTTGGGTTCACCTCCTGAGCTCCCGGTGAACATCCCTTCCCACCTTTTGCTGGTGGAGTCAGATCACTGCTTGTTAAATGCCCCTGGGTTATGGGTCACTGCAACACCACACCATTGTGTCCACTGCTTTCCCGTTTCTGCCAGTCTCCAGGTGTCCCTCTTCTGTCATTCTCTCATCTCCTATTTCCTGTAATGTTCCCTGTCTTTCACACTGGCCAGTGTTTCTCCATCTGTTTAAACATGTCCAATCCCTTCTGAGAGCAATGCCTACAAGGACCTAACCACCTTGTGCTATGTCGCCCTGCATTGGAGTTCCATCACCTCTCAGCATCTCTGCATGGAGCAACATGCTTCCCACACATGAACCTGTGGGGAACAGAGCACGCCTGCGTCACGGCAGATGCTCCTGGTCCTGAAAGAGCGGCAGCAGGAATTGTTTTCCTGACTCCAGGAATCCTTGTCTTAGGAACCGTTCAGGCCCCTCCCATCCTGCGTTTCTTCTTCATCTGGCGATGGTAAAGAAGAGGCTGAGGTCATTGAATCAGTTGAATGCAGGAAGATGATCAAAACTCAACTTCATGTTCAGCTTAAATGAACTAGCCTGGTGGGTTTTTGCCTGGCCCACATCACGGGCTCCAGATCCACGTTAGGCATGAAGGACGAGGGCATGAGGGACCCTCTCAGCCCCTTGGGGGTTCCTCAAGTCTTTTGCACCCAGTCGTTCATTGCTTGAACTTGGGACAGTGCAACTGTCTCGTGAGGCCTGATATACAAATGTCCTCTGCATTTTAAAAGGTGTTGGTGTGGGTATTTAGCCCAGCTGTTAGGAGTTCGGAAGAGCTGGGTTCAGTAGCTGGCTGTCACCCCTGATGGCAGCTTCCCAGGAGGTAGTAACGATGGGCCGGCATGCAGAGGGCAGGCCTGGCTCCTGTCTCCCACCTGCTGAAGCTCTCCCCATTGGGGGCATTGGGGGAGTGAACCAGCAGAGGTCATCTCATTCGCTCTGTCTCTACTTCTCTCTGTCTTCGCCTCTCATAGTTCTCAAACAGATAAAGAGCAGACTTAAGGAAATCACACCTTTCCCATGTCTCACTTTTGGAAGGGAAAAAACTAGAAACAAGAGCAAACACTATTGCGCCAGAACTTCTGGCTTTCCCTAATACTGCTGCAGCAAGATATTTTTGTTCCAGATTAAACCTGAACAGCTGCAAAAAAGTACTTAATTAAATCATGGCTGATAAATTCCTTCTAAATTATACTTCAACATTTCATAATTTTGATAGTTCTTATTTTTTTAACTGTAATCTGTAAACATTTAAGTGCAAGCTATGAATTGGATTTCAAAATAGGTTGGTAATTTTAGCCTGTGACATCCACTTTCAGAGAGTTCTGATTTATTTTAAGGTACAATTAGTAGCATTTATAAAATGTATTTAATTGCTAGGCTAAATGAAGCTCAGCATTACTAGATATTTTCACCTTCAGCAGGCCTATTTTTCCACAGTGACCAAAACAAGTGAAGAGAAGCCCAAAATAAAACCCCCAGAACAAGATGCTCTTGCTAGGGGTGAGGATCATTTTCAGATCTGCCTGGGTTTCCTTGGCCTGATATATCACTGCTTATTTTGATCCTATTGTCTACATGGCCACAGAATTTCCTGAACAAATTGCAAGTTCAAACTGCTGCTTATGATGCTTGCCTTGTTGTTAAAAAGCTGTACAAAACTCCGACTTCTATCCCATGATGACATGGCGATGGTCATGGTGACAGGAAAGACAACTGTGATGGAGATGGTGGTGGTGATGTTGATGGTGATGTTAGTGTAGGTTGTGGTGGTGGTCATGGTTATGGGGATGTTAGTGTAGGTTGTGGTGGTGATGTTGATGGGGATGTTAGTGTAGGTTGTGGTGGTGGTGATGTTGATGAGGATGTTAGTGTAGGTTGTGGTGGTCATGGTGATGGGGATGTTAGTGAAGGTTGTGGTGGTGGTCATGGTGATGGGGATGTTAGTGTAGGTTGTGGTGGTGGTGATGTTGATGGGGATGTTAGTGTAGGTTGTGGTGGTGGTCATGGTGATGGGGATGGCAGGGTAGGTTGTGGTGGTGGTCATGGTGAAGGTGATGGCAGTGCTGGTGATGATGTAATGAAGATGGTAATGATGATGATGATGGTGATGTTTGTAAAGGTTGTGGTGATAGTTTTGGTCAAGGTGATAGGCATAGTAATGGTGATGGTTGTGATGGTGGTAGGAGTGGTGAGGGTGGTAGTGATGGCTGTGGTGATGATGATGAAGGTGATGATGATGGTGACTGTGGTGGTGATGGTGCTGGTGAAGGTGGTTGTGACCATGATGCTGTGCTACTAGAACACCTTCTTCATAAATTATAGCATGCATTCTGACTTGCCAAGGCAATAGCTGTTTAGCAGCTTTTGAGGCATGTGACTCATAAGCAAATTTAAATCTCTTCTTCATACTCTCTCCTCCCTTTCTTGACCTTTGGAGGTGTGGTGAGCGGGACCAGCTTGGCCCTGAGGGAGAGACTTCAGCTTGGATTCTTCCTCCATTTTTTGTAAGCACTGTTCTAGGAGTGGCACAGAACAAACCAGCAAGGTGAAACTTACATTCGTATTCATGGAATTCACAAAGAGCAAGCTAGAGAGTCTTGTTGGATGACAAAAGTCTCAAGGAATTTTACAACTTAATGATTTGGACAGTTCTGCATCCTAGAGTTTAATGAAATTAAAACTCTAAAATCACACTGTGGGTAAGATATAGTCATGGTTAGAACCTTCTGTCACACATGTTTCTTCATTCCGCAAATATTTGTCATGTCCCTAACTTTGGGCAAGTGCCTTACCAGACAGGAAGGGTTACAATAGTGAGGGGGAAATATATATCTATATATATATATATATAGATAGATAGATAGATATAAAAGGACAGGAAGCAGAAAATAAACCAGATTAAGAAAATATAAATAAATAAAGCCGGAGGAGGGCATTTATCAGAGTGGTTAATGTGCTGGTGCCAGCTCCGGAGTGCCTGGGCCCGATTCCACGCCCTGGGTCCCTGCTAAAGGAGACCCTTGGGAGGCAACAGTGATGGCCCATTAAAGGGCTCCTGTCACGTGGAGGTCTCAACTGCCTTCCCGGTTCCTGTGTTTCGCTTTGTGGCTTTGAGGCCTAGAAGGAGTAAACTTGTTCTCTCTTTCCATCTCTAAAATAATAATTTTTTTAAGTTAAAAAGTAATTTTTAATGTTAAATCCTGGTAAGTACTGTGAAAAAGACTGAAGTGGAGATTAAAGAATGAAAAGCCTGGTTTACAAAAGTCACGGAAGTCTACTCGGAGAGAGTGATTTTTATTTTAGAGATTTATTTATTTACTTGAAAGGCAGACTTCAGAGAGAGACAGACACTGAATCGGAGATCTTGCATGTGCTGGTTCACTCCCGAAGTGTTGTAGGCGCAGCTGGACTGGTGAGGAGCCGGGAGAGGGCGCTCCATCTGAGTCTCCCAGCTGGGCGCTTGGCTCCTCCTCCGTTGCTTTCCCGGGTGTCTTAGCCGGAAGCTGGACTGGAAGGGGACCGACCTGAACTGGCACCCACATGGCATGCGGCGCAACAGCTCACAGCCTTGTCATCTAGGCCAAAGGGCTGCTTCTGCAGCGAGTGTTTTTTTTTTCAGGCTGAATTCTGTCTTTTTTATTATTATTATTTTATGTATCTGTTTTTCTACAAGTCTGCTAATCTATCGGGTGACAATATAAATAAATGGCAAGTAGAAAATAATAACAAAGAACAGAAAATAATGAGCAAACAAAATTTTTTTAAAACACCTGGTATTCCTGAGGTATATAAACAAAGGCTGTACACAGTAACCAAATGCTGGAGTGTCATTCTTATATAGAGAGATCACCTTTTTTATACTCTGTGAATGAGTTATCACAAATCAGGGAAAATCTATCATATTTGTCTTTGAGAGATTGGCTTATTTGACTGAAGATAATAAATTCCAATTTATTTATGCTGAATTCTTAAAAAGAGTGACTTGACTGAGAGGGTAGTGGTTGAAAGATAACTTCTAAATATAACATGTATGAAGGCTCTGGAGCCGAAAGAGCTTCTTTAAGGACTTCAAGCCAAGAGGTAGAGGAGATTGGGTCCATCTTGGAGGGCCTGCGGGGGTCAAACCACACCAGGTGTGGACCCTGAACACCAGGGAACTGCCACGGAGTTATAGTCAAGGGAGCAAGTTGACCTCTGTTACCCGCTTGGAAACCATCCTGGCTGTTGTATACAGAAACAGCACTGAAGTGGGATGAGCTTTGCAAGGGCAGAGCAGGTAGGAGGCAAAGGCAGGGATCCCGTTAGGAGGGGACAGTGGACTGCCCCAGGCTGCTGACCTTGGCCGTTGGGATTTCAAGTCTGCTGTGTAGGGGGTCTTTCCTCAAGCCCTGGGATATCTACCCTTCCTTTGTTTTTTTCGAGGCAGAAGGTTGCACGCCAAGTCCACCTTCTGATATGAGAAAAGTCAGTGCAGGAAACGGGCAACCCAGGCCAGCTAGCGCTAATGCTGGCAGGAGCTTCTTCCACTGACTTGAAGTCCACAAAGATGCAAGGCGGCTGTGATGCCCTCCACTGAGGAGCTCCACGGTTGCCAGGAGCCTGGGTCTCTGCCAGTTCTGTGGGTTCTGAAGACATGAACAGCAGGATCGGCTCTTCTAGAAACACTTGGTGCATTTGTTTTGCTGCTCATCAAAAACGAGTCTGATCCCGGTAGATGCAAGCTTGCCTGTGACTCATTTTTTAAAAAGATTTATTTATTGTTATTGGAAAGTCAGGTAAACAGAGAGGAGGAGAGACAGAGGGGGAAGATCTTCTGTCGGACGATTCACTCCACAAGCAGCTACAACGGCCGAAGCTAAGCAGATCTGAAGTCAGGAGCCAGGAATTTCTTCCAGGTCTCCCGCACAGGTGCAGGGTCTCAAGGCTTTGGGCTGTCCTCGACTGCTTTCCCAGGCCACAAGCAGGGAGCTGGATGGGAAGTGGAGTAGCCAGGATTAGAACCAGTGCCCATTTGGAATCCCGGCAAGGCGAGGACTTTAGCTGCTAGGCTTCAGTGCCGGGCCCTTGGCTGTGACTCTCAGCTCAACAAAGCCAACAGCGGCTTAGTCTTAAGGAAAGTTGACATGAGCACAGAAATCTGACATGCTCTGGGACTTGGCATCCCTGTGGCTTTTTTCATATTGTCTCTCTGCAGGGAGGGACATCAGGGAAGCCGGCTTGGGCCTAGCAGCACGGTGTCCATGATCATGCTGGGCTTGAATACCAAGTACATTTGCAAAGCACAAATCCTAAGTGATACCCCATTTATGCCACTTGATCAAGTGGGAGGACCAAGCCGAGGACAGGAGGACTGGGGTTCGGAGCTCGCAGCCGGGCCCTCTCTACGATGAAGCTCTCCCACGGTGCTTTGCTTGCAGGTGTCCCCCGGGACCTTGCTTGGTCCTGGGGTGGCACTCCTGGGAGGTACGGAGCCCTTAGGAGATGGCGCCTGGTGGGAAGCCCTGTCCCCAACCTTCTGGCTGCTGATACTTTGTGGTACTTTGAGACACTTTGCCTGCACATTCTTCACTGCGCACCCGGGACTCTCACCAGAGCCAAAGCCTGTTCCAGGTCCTTTGCACTTAGGATCCTCCCAAACCCAGCTGAAGGAGCCTTTTCTCTTGAGAAGTTGCTGTCTCTGGCATTCCAGCACAGTCACCAAGCGCAGACTCCCACGCACATTTGTGTCTCCCAGCTGACAGAGCTCTTCTACCGTCCTGTGCGGCAATGGATGAGCCAAGGCTGGGCCGGATGGAAACAGGAGAACCAGGCAGTGAAAGGAAAGGCGGCAGACCTGCAAGTGCTGTCATGCTTGAAAGTTCAACTTCGCATACGGCCAAGGGCGATGGAGAGGCCACGAGACACATGAAGAGCTCAGTCGCCCCTTAACACACTTGACTCTGCCTTGAAGGCAGACCCAGCAGCTTCAGCAAGCTTATGCCAGTCCACAGGACCTGGGACTCTGCTAATTCAGCCCAAGGCACTGGGTAGAGGTAGCTGGCTCCAAGATCTGGAGATGGGGAGAAAGCCAGCAGGAAGGCTGCCCTGTTGGTCTGTTTTCTTAAAGATTTCTTTATTTATTGAAAGAGAGATTTGTTCTCCACCTGCTGACTCACTCTAAGTGCGTGTGACAGCCGAGGCTGGGCCAGGCTGAAGCTAGGAGTCGGAAGCTCCATCTGGGTCTCCCACGTGAGGGCAGGGGTCCAAGCACTGGAGCCGTCATTTGCTGCTTCCTTCCAGGCACGTTAGTAGGGAGCTGATCAGAAGTGGAGCAGCCAGGACGTGAACTGGCGTCCACAGGGGATGCGGCAGTGCAGGAGATAGTGGTTACCGACTGTGCTGGCCCACCTTAGGTGTCTGACCTGGGAGATGGGAGGTGCTAACTGTGCGCCTCCGTAAGTCAACACTCTATGGCCATTTGCTGTGGAAACACCGGAAACAGACACAGAGGAGCTCTTTGCACTCTCTTCACCTTGCGCTAGGTCCGTCTGGGACCGCTGCTCTCGTCCCCTCCCACGTTTGCCCTGGAGGTCTGAGGGCTGTGCCATCTGTGCTTGTGAGACCACTGCCAACTGTGTGAGGAAGCCCCTGCTTGGAGCAGCCCCCCTCAGGGCCAAGACCAGGCTGTGCCACCTGACCCCACCGAGGGAGGTGGTCCTGGAACAGGCTAAGGTGTGGCATTCTCAGCTGGAGTTTCCTGTGTCTCACTTAGGGAGCAAGCTGGTCCTGTTTCATCCCAGGGATTTGTCTGCTTTTCCCTGACTACCCAGCCAAAGAACCACAGAGGGAAACGGACATCATGGACATCACGTCTTCAGATCAAAGCGGTTCCTCCCTGCTGAGCCGTTTGCTGGGGTTTGATTTGCTCAGGCTCCAGTTGAGGGGCTAGAATGGAAGGCAGCTGGGCCCAGTCTCACCTCACTGCTTGTATTTGTGTTTGGGGGGTGGGGGAAACACAGATCAGAGCTGGGAAGTGATGGTGCTAGGTGCCAGCTTACACCTGTTCCACACCTTGCCTGGTGCTGCTCTTTACAGCCACGCTCGTGAAGAGAGAGCCTGCTTCTCTTCAAAACCCCCAAACCATGGCTCGCTACTCCTTCCTGAGTTATCATCAGTGATATGGAAACTTACAACTCTTATTTCCATTCAGGGATGCCAACACGCTAAACTTAGTGCAGAGTTACAGGGGTGAGTGTTACAGCGTTAAGGATTAAGACTCCTGTGGTCCCTACCGAGTGCTGGGACTGAGTTCCACCTGCACTTGTCATCCACCTTCCTTCGAATGCACAGGTAATGGGTGATGGTGAGTGCATGGGTCCCTTCCACCCACGTGGGAGGCCTGGATGGGGCTCTCGGCTTTGGTCTGGCCTGGCCTTGGCTGCTGCATGCTTTTCACGAGTGAATCAGTAGATGGAAGAGCTCCGTCTCCCTCGTCTCTAGCTCTTCCTGTCAAATTGATAAAGAATAAATAAACTTAGAACACACAATTAATGAGCTGGCAGGACAGCGGGGAACACCCATTTTACTCATGAAAAGGCTAAAGCCCCAGACAGCACAGTGAGTCACCCCCCACGTCTATAGCAGGATTTTGCACGTCCCGTCCTCTCAGCTACAGACAGTCCCTGGCTTAGGAAGATTCAGCAGGGCACCTTTCCATCTCGCAGTGGTGTGGGAGTGGCACAGGGTCACCAGCCACTACTCACACATCCATCAGCACGCAGCACTGGTACCCACACAACCTCGGTGGAGAGCGTCACTGGCAGTCCCCTGTTCTGCGTTCTGCGGGCTATTCCATGCTCCGTGATGAAGAAGGCTGTGAGAGAGGTGAGTTTGCCCCGCTGTCGTTGAATGTGCGTGTTCTTGGTGTGTTTATAGTAGATTAGGCTGTGACGACATCTCACAGGGTAGGTGCATCCTGGGATATTTGAGGTTACTGGGTCACAGCTCCATCAAGTCAAAGAATACCTGTGCTGTTTGGGAATATTTACCTACAAAGAGTGTGGAACCTTAAGCCAGACAGTCCAGGATTCAAAGCTGGCCTCTGCTCTCTGCCAGCTGTGTGACCATAAACAGGCTTCTTAACATCTCTATGCCTCGTCGCTGGAACCAACAGGGCCAGCTTCAAAGAGAATCAACGTCAGAATTAGATACTTTAACGTGTGTAATGATCCTACAGGTATTAATTAATCTTTATTGTTTCACCCAATGGATGGACTATTTCAATGAAGCGGAGTAACGGCCTTTTCTGCGTGGCTTGCAGGCACACATAAACATTTCTGGCAGAGTCGCGAAGCAAAGGGGAGTGACCAGAGCCAGTGTCTGGCTCCTTTAAAACGTCACAAGCTGTAGGGAAACGCTTCAATGTCTGTGTGTCTCAGTATCCATGTCTGTAAGATGAAGATCAATTACAGGTGTTGCTGGGCAACTTATAGAACGCCGTCCATGCCAAGCACCTGCTGTGTATTCTTGGAGGTTTGCAACCCACAGGAAAAAAAAAACAGCGTGTACGTCTGGTCTTGTTTTTCATGAAGGAAGCCAGGCAGAATTGCTTAGGATATGCGGAGCTTTACATGTGCCAAGTGATTTGTAATCCCAGCCCTATGTACAATGCATTAAGAGGAACTACTCAAAACAGCTCTGGGACCTTATCTGAGGCTCTGTGTATTTATGATAGAACGTGGAAATCCAAGGTCATACAGGGAGGCGATGGCAGAACTAACAGAGGGATTTGCATCTATGGCTTTTGCTGCTCCCCCACCGCCCCCGACACTTGCTGCAAGTCTGTCCGCTCTCTGGGACTTGTTCCCACTCGAGACCAACAGGGCTGGAGCGGTCAAGGACCAGTGAGTGATTTCACTGCACGTGTTCCTGGTGAGGGCGCTCAGGCCAGATGCCCCTCAAACTGGCATGCGTGCTTGCCAACAGGGAGTGTGGTGCCAGCAAACGTGAAGGGCACAGGGTGAGCGAGTGAGAGGGGGAGCAGGGCAAAGCCTAGAAAAACCAGGAGAAAGAGCACAGGGTCCTGAAGAGACCTTCAAGTGAGCCAAAGCCAAGGGCTCTTGGGGAAGGGGCCAAGGGCGACGAAGGAGCTGGAGGACCAGGCTGCGCATGTGCAGAAATGCAACATCACTCAAGGTCGCAGAGTGTCCTACTCAGGCTTCCTGGTGCTCACGGCACACCTGCCCAAGGACAGACTCACCTGGCAGGGCCACAAGCAAGTTTCTGTCAGCCGCAGCCAACTACCTCGCCAGGGGAAGGCAAGGACTTTAGTCTGCCCCAGGAACAGGCCCAACTCCCACCAGGCCTGGGAGAGACGGCACAGGAGCCTGGCTGCAGGCAGACCCTTCGTCCCATCAGAGCGGAACGGTCACTTCCCAGGCAGATGGATCCCATGAGAATTCGCTCAGAGTCCCTCTTACATGCTGCAATCCAGAGCCCTTCTCTCCTACTAACACCCCACAGGCAGACAGAGCGAGAAGGAGTGGCGTGGGGTGGGGACTGAAACCGCCCTTCTGGCAGTGTTGACTGTTGCCTGCTAGTGTCCCCTGGAGTCCCTGAAAGCACTTCCCAGGGCTTGTCGTTGCCAAGACTCCACCTTTCTGGGTTCCTTCTGCTGTTGCTTTTGCTGGTCCCTTTGGAAACAAAACACCCAAACATAGCAAAACAATGTGCACGCATGGCAGAGCTATACAGAAGAGCTATGGCCCTTCGGTCTTGGCCTCTTACCTCCCTTTGTGTCTGTGCCACAGAAGCACCTGCCACGGGAAAAAGCCCACTCAGGACATGCTCACAAACCACCTTTGCTGACCTAACCCAGTGAGCAGGGCTTTAGCAGGTACAGGCCCAGGACAGCTTTTCATTCCAACCGAAGCAAGAAGATTGGAAGGAATGCCAGCCCCACCCCGTGCTGTCCCAGCTTGGATTCCAATCCAGCCTCCTTGCCTGTGTGCTTTACATTGCTTCCAATCTACTGAATGGAACTAAGTCCCCTTCGTAGGCCATTACTTCTTCCTTCAGGTGACCGGACTCAGCTTCCAAGAATGAGGCATCCTCTGTGGATAGGGCTTACGGAAATGTGTCCCTCATCAAGGGGCTCGCCCCCGCCTCAACACCAGCCCCAAATGTCCCAGCCAACCAGGCATTTCTTGGGAGCTGGGAACACTAGGGTAGGTATTGCAAGTGTCAGGGCCCTCTATGAATATGCAATGTTCCCATTTTGAATTTGACAGGCATCAGCAAAGAGCATCCTGGCATGTCTGGGTGGTTGCCAAGAGATGAGGGGTGATTAGACAGATGCTGGGACCCAGCTGCTCCTCGCTCCGCTGAGGTCAGAACGGAAAGCAGGGTTTTAGATCGCTGGGAGGAGGAAGCATGGATTGGTGATGGAGGCCCAAGAATAGAAAGTGTTTGGGAGCTAGAAACTTCCAGAGAGGGAGCTCAGACTGGACCAGGTCAAAGACTCCTTGGATGAATGGGGTAGGTGAGTGAGACCCTCCCATCTTGATGGATTGGGCTCACCCCATGGATAACAAGCCAAGCTGATGTGTAGCTATACCCACTTATTCTTTTAAAAAGAGATTTATTTATTCGTTTACTTGAAAGTTGGAGTTAGAGAGAGGGCTTCATCCGCTGGTTCACTATCCAATGTCCACAATGGTTAGGGACAGATGAAGCTGAAGCCAGGAGCCAAGAGCTTCTTCCAGAAGCCCAAAGCCTTAAGCCATCCTTTGCTTCTTTCCCACACCAAAAGCAGGGAACTCAGTTGGAATTGGAGCTACCAGGCCTCAAACCTGAACTGATATGGGACGCTGGTGCTGCAAAATGCAGCTTTACCCACAGCACTGCCTCTCTTAGCCGTTATTTGTTTACATCTTTGCAGTCCCATCAGCTGCTGACTTGGGTGACCTCTGAGCCAGGCCCTGCCAAATCCTCCGAGACATGCCAGTAAAGTGAAACCCACGGAGTCCTTCTGCCCAAGGAGGCGTGTGTGAGGGAAGCCACAGAGAACTCCGAGCAGCATCTGAATCACGCTTCCCACTTCCACCTGTGGATTGAACACATGCGCTTGTTGACACCTGTTACAGATCCATCCAGTCATCAAATATTTACTGTGGGCTTGCTGTGTGCCAGGCACATTCTAGACAGCAGGAGTTTGTTCTCACAGCAGACAAATTCCCTGTCTTCCAGAGGGAGAGAGAGCAGACAACAAATCCAGATTGTGCCAGGTGGCAACAAATATTCCTGGGAGAGCCGAAGCCAGGTAAGAAGAGGCACGGAGAGCGAGGGCACTGCTTTACATGGGCTGAACAGGCACAGCACTCCAGCGAGGTGACTGCTGAGCAGGCGAGAGAGGGCAGGTAAGGGAGTCAGCCAGGCTGCTGGGTGAGTCAAACCTTCCAGCTAAAGGAACTTCAGGTGGAAGGCCCTGGGTTCCAAGCACAGCCTGGGAGAGGGTGATGACGTCAGCTCTGTGACATCGTTTCTTGGAGGGGTACAGGAAGTCCCTGGAGAGATGTGCGTGGGAGCAGCCTGTTGGTTGGACTTGCCTTGAAAGCATAGCCTTGGCTTCCCTGGAGGGCAGGAGGTGATGGTGAGCACAAATGAGAGAGGGTGCTCGTCTGGATGGAGTCGAGCAGAGGTGCTGGGAAGCGGCTTGGTCTGAGATGTTTTTAAGGGTTGGGCAGAGTTTGCAGGCAGTGGGTTGTGGAATAAGAGGAGGGGTCATTGCAAGGTTCAAGGGCTGAGCAGCCAGAAGAAGATCCATTTGCTGGGATGAGGAGGCGGTATCTTTAAGGGGCACAGGAGGAGGGTGGAGGCTCAGTTGGCTAGTGAAGTGTGTGGTGCCCGCTAGTCACAGCTGAGAGCAGGTGTCAGGACAGCAGCAGGTGACATCAGACCAGTCTGAGGACCAAGCAGTAGCCACCGCACGAGGTTGTTCTGTAAAGGCCAGAGGACGGCGAAGGACTGAGGGCAGGCAGAGAAGAGCATGACTTAGCCTGGGCCTGGCGGCTTCCCTCGCCTGGCGGTCAGGTGAGCAGTGAGGCTGGTCCTGCTGGACCAGAAAAGCAGAAGCAACAGAAAGGCTTCACAATGACAGAGCCAAACCCATCCACTTCGCTCTAACAAGAGGTAGGAAGACAGATACGCACAGACTCACACATCGCTTTCCAAAGCAGGGATGTCACCAACACTCAGCTGAAGGTGTCCATGAAACAGAAGGATGGGCTGACTATGGAAGCACAGGTAACGGATGGCACAAGCAGAAGGTGTCTTCATTTGGGGCTAGGAGAGTGCGGCAGGAAAGAACGGAGCAAGGCATGCCTCCCTTTTCAAGTGTTGTTGGAATAATGCATGAGTAGACAAGCAATGGATCCACATGACGGAATATTATCCAGTCATGAAAAGGAGTAGGGGATTGCTCTCCCTGTAACAGGAGTAGGGATAGGGGGCATTGAGAACATGCTACAAGAAGCCAGCCACAATGTTTGGCTCCGTTTATGTGCAGTGCTCAGGGCAGGTGCACAGGACAGGTGAGTTCACCCCCGGCAGGTTAGTTGCTGGCAGCACGGGAAGCAGAATGGAGTTCTGATGAAATACAGGGTTTCTTTGTGGGACATGCAAGTGCTCTGGGATGAGGAAGATAGGACAGACTTTCAAGTGTTGGTGGAAAATGGAGTTAAAAGATGGCTTATTTTGCTATAGAAATTTCTGAAATCTGTGCTATATCCCCCTGATTCATGCACATATGTGAGTATGTTACCTTTTACTCAGGCTTGTCCTCACATAGAAGTAAGAATTCTAAGTGGGAACTGATAATGTGAGCAAACAAGACCAGGATGTATTTAATAAAGAGGAATAAAGAGATAACCATGCATGAGTGTGGGCTACCTTGCACACAGAAATGCTTGGGGAGAGGAATAGTGGGGAGAGAGAATGAGACCATATATCTCAGCATGGTTCATGGCACTCAGAGACCTCTGCCCAGCTCTCAGCATCTCTTATGCAATAGAGGATAGTACCTTAACCATACACTCAAATGGGCTGGGGTCTCAGCATGCACTCGGCCCCTGGGTGAGACAAGTGCATCCTGTGAAGATGACCATCTCATCCCAACCGTTAAGAGATGAGCCTTTCTCTGTGGCGTTGTCTGAATCCCAGCTGGCCTCCGTGTGGGCTCACTGCCCGGCTATGGCACCCCACAGCGATGGGTGTGGGCTGCTGTGAGGCATCTACCAGCTCGTCCCTGTTCTCCCTCCTTGGGCTGTGCTGCACGCACCTCCCACCCTGAGGCCGGGTGGCCAGGTGCCAGGGCTTGATACTAGGCACTACAGCTCGTCCAGCAGCTTCCAGTGTGTTCCACCATGCATAGGCTGGGTGTGTGCCCCCAGTTAGCCCTGCATGCCCTCTATTGTGCAAAGACAGAGACTAAAAGAACGAAGTGCCCGAGTCCCTCAGGGTTCAGCCATGGCAGAAGACTCACTTCCCAGAGCCAGAATGAAACCCAGCCTGGGAAGAGAGCCTGGTTCTATGGGGACGGCATTCGGCTTGAACGTGGTCTGGACTGACCGTTATGCACTCTTGCTTCACGAATGTGGGTCCTTGTTTTCTTCCAGAAGTTACATTTAGACTTTCCCCAGGCTCGCCTTCTTTACTCGGATTACGTGAAGCGGGAAGGGATAAGATCACAGTGCCCCCAAATTTGGATCTAAGCAGTATTGATCCTGGGGTGCTAAGCAGTGTTGGAGGGAAAGAAATCAGGGGTCAGCTAGCCTAGTGGCCAAGACGACATTCCAGGCAGTCCAGTGCGGCATGAGGGCGGCCTGACTTCATCACCCCGGCACCTGCCCCAAGCTAGGGAATTGGCATCTGCACTGCTGCTCTGGGGCAGAGGGTGTTTGCCAGCTGGGGACAGAAGAGCCAGCATGCAGGTTCCTATACCCCATCTTTGCTTCTACACCACCTTTCTGGGCTCCCACCCTGACTTATGCAGGCCTGGCCCCTTCCCTGCCCCAGATCCCTGTAGCTTGCTGTGGTCCCAACTACCCTTGACATGCAGAAAGCTGAACCCAGAAAAGTTGTATACCAGAAACCATCAGCTGGGAAGACCAAGGGGCTTCATGACTCCTCACTCCAGACACATTTGTAAAGGGCATAGCCCAAGCATGGGAGCAGGATTATCTGCTCCGTTCAAGTTCATCCCACCCCACCGAGGCGGGGCAACTGGTCCCTGAGGCTCACAGGGCTTCAGCGGAGAGCACAGGTGGCTTTGCTGGCCTGGGTCCTGCACCTGCTGTGTGCTGGGCAGGAGGTCCTGTGGCAAGGTTAGCGAGTATAGACAGGGAATGCCAAGATGCTAGGGAGCCTGCAAACCTTTCTTTATCTCCCTGTGGGAAAACTTCCCCTGACTCTGGGGAGGAGGGTGTCCCCCCTGCAGGAGCTCAGAGCCCCCCCACCACAGGAACTCAGACTCCATCCTACCGTGTAGAAAGAATGAGCCAAAAGACCAGCACCCCTTGACCAGGTCTCCACGGCTGTGCACACACCCCTCCAGATCCATGATGCACGTGTGGGCATCCATGCTTTGTGCCAGGTGAGTGCATGCATGTGGAGCTGGCATAGAAGGGCACATGTATATGGTGTGCAGACCTGGAGAGCTGGTGACCACTGAGGTCCCCATGACACAGCAGCGATGGATATGTCTGAATGTGTACTTTGATGTTGGAGTTGGGGAATAGGGGAGCAGCCTTGTATGAGTCACTACCTGGATTTAACAAAAATGTGTATCACCAAGGCCCTGACACCTGCTACTCATCTAAGACTAGCAGAACCCAGAGCCGGGAGGTACCTCTGCTCTGGAATTGTGCCCTGGGCTCCTGAGCTTTATGCAGGCAGGACTCTGTCTCTTGGGAAACTAAGTTATCAGCAGAAATGACCTTGTGATTCGAGGCCACAGAACAAGATCAGATGTGCAGAGTAGAGCCCCGGTGCAGTGAAGGAACAAGCGACCAGAGGCCAGGGCAGGACAGCCAGGATGGACATTGCTGCAAGGACTCTGCAATGAAAACCAAGGCCTACCCAGATGCAGGCAGGGGCAGAGAGGAGCAGAACCGAGAACTCTCAGTGAGAGATAACTCCCTGTGCTCTCATGGCTATGTGGACACCAGGCTGAGAAAAGAAAGGCACCTTGGGGGATTCTCAGGCTGCGTTGGGTGACTGAGCAGGGTAGCAAAACCCCTACCTGGGGCAGGAAATCCAGGGGGAGAGGACCTTTCTCAAGGACACCTGGACCTCTGGAGGAACGTGGATGCTGGGACACCAGGGAGCCTGGGTCTGGGAACACTTCTGTGTGCTACACACCATGCAGCTCACCTAGAAACCCAGATGGGTGTGTTTGCCAGCCTGAAGGGTAGGACAGGCGCCAAGCAGCCCACGCGACCCAAGATTCTGGAGGTAAATGACAGCATGGCTGCTCGGGGTGAGCATCTAGGAGTTCACAGTACACAACTGAGAACACAGCTCAGGGCAAGACGTTCTGGGCGTGACCTCTTTACCAGTGAGGTTTCAAGCTGGCTGAGCCCAAGGCACAGGCTCTGCTCGGGCTGGCCGCAGCAGCGTGGATGGTGAAGGGCTGATGTGGGCCCACTGGGAGACTAACCTGCCTGGCTCTTGCTTCTCCTCCAGCATCCTTATGCAGCTGACAGTACTCTCTGCTCTGATGAACTGAAATAATCTTTTGTTCTCTCTCCTTTCTTGTGATTATTTTCCTAATTTTCATCTACTGAAAGGCAGAGTCACAGAAGAGCGAGAGAGAGAGCTCTTCCACATGCTGGTTCACTTCCTAAATGCCTGTAACAGCCAGGGCTGAGCCAGGCCACAGTTGTGAGCCAGGGACTCCATCAGAGCCTCCCACACGGAGCTCATGGGTCCAAGCACTTGACCCATCACTTGCTGTCTTGCAGGATGCATTAGTCGGAACCTGAAGCCGAAGCAGAGTATCCAGGACTCAAACCAGTGCTCCAGTGTGGCATGTGAGCCTCCCAAGCGGCAACTTCATCCACTGTGCCACAGCGTCCATCCACCTCTTGGTTCTCTTTGTCCTAAGTGGGCACTCCTGAGCCCTCACTGCGCATGCTGTTGTACAGGGTTCTTTCTGTTTCCAGCTCTGTGTTGTATTCCTTGGGCCACTGGAACAGACGACCTTACAATTGGTGGCTCCAAGACACAGAAATCCATCTCTTCGCTTTGGATGCCAGCAAGCCTTGCCCAATGTGTGGCAGTGCTGCGTGCTTCTGGAAGAGCCAGGGTGGCACCTGTGTTGCCAGCCTTGGCATTCATGCCTTCGCTGGCCGGTGGATTCCTCCCTGTTTCACCTTCACATTCAGTCTACCTGTGTCTCCGAGGTTCCAAACTCTGTCTTCTCCCTTTGTTTTATATATATATATATATATTTTTAAAGATTTATTTTATTTTTATTGCAAAGTCAGATATACAGAGAGAGGAGGAGAGACAGAGAGGAAGATCTTCCGTCCGATGATTCACTCCCCAAGTGAGCCACAACGGGTCGGTGCGCGCCGATCCGAAGCCAGGAACCTGGAACCTCTTCCGGGTCTCCCACACGGGTGCAGGGTCCCAATGCATTGGGCCGTCCTCAACTGCTTTCCCAGGCCACAAGCAGGGAGCTGGATGGGAAGTGGAGCTGCCGGAATTAGAAATGGCGCCGATATGGGATCCCGGGGCGTTCAAGGTGAGGACTTTAGCCACTAGGCCACGCCGCCGGGCCCTTCTCCCTTTGTTTTTAAAGATAAGTTTCTTTGGAACGTAGAGTTATAGAGAAAGAAGGAGAAACAGAGAGAAATCTTATCAGCATGAACTCCCAGTGCCCAGTACTGTGGGTGCTCTGCCTATGCCTACGGCAAAGCCTTGAACTACAGACACCCCAACAGCCAGCTGGGAGGCTGCAGCCCCCAAACACCAGACTCCCCTTCCACAATGGTCAAACCTCCCTAGAGAAGTGCCTGATCACAGATCTGGGGCCAGAAACACACAAGACAAGCCCAGACCATCTTGCTATGCACCAACATGGGAGCAGTGCAAGATTGAGGAAGTCTTGGTAAAAGGCTTTTGGATATAACTCAAAGCGGCTGATGCGGGCGTGAGACGGGGAAATTGAGCATCAAAAAGAGTAGTTACCTCCATTGATTAAAATGCTAGATATGGGCTCAATAGGTTAGTCTCCCAGCTAGAGGTGGCAGCATCTCATTTGGGCACAGGTTTATGTCCTGGATGCCCTGCTGCCAATTCAACTCCTGTTTGTGGCCTGGGAAAGCAACAGAGAATGGACCAAAGCCTTGGGAACCTGCACCCGTGTGGGAGACCCAGAAGAAGCTCCTGACTCCTGGCTTCAGATCAGCTCAGCTTTGGCAATTGTGGCTATTTGGGGAATGAACCAGTGGTCAGAGAATCTTTCTTTCTCCTTCTCTCTGTAAATCTAATCTGCCTTTCCAATAAATAGAAATAGGTCTCTTTTTTAGGATTAATTTTATCTTTATTGGAAAGGCAGATTCACAGAGAGCAGAAGAGACAAAGAGAAAGATCTTTCGTCTGCTTGTTCACTCCCCAAGCAGCCGCAACAGCCAGAGCTGAGCTGATCCGAAGTCAGGAGCTAGGCTCTTTCTACGGGTCTCCCACACGGGTGGAGGGTCCCAAGGCTTTGGGCCATCCTCAACTGCTTTCCCAGGCCACAAGCAGGGAGCTTGAAGGGAAGTCGAGCAACTGGGACACATGGAATCCTGGTGCATGCAAGGTGAGGACTTTGCCACTATGCTACTATGCCAGGCCCCAAATAAGTAAGTCTTAAAAAAATTACAACAAATAAACGAATAAGGTGTACAGGTTGGTATTTCTTATCCAAAATGCTTGGAACCAGAAATGATTCAGATTTTAGATTTTAGACCACTTACACACAATACACATATACATACATACACACATACACACACAAATACATATAAATAATGAGATATTTGGGGGAAGAGACATATCTAAACATGAAATTCATACATATCTTACACACACAGGCCACTGGCAGAGAAAGGCATTGGTGTAGGCCTAATACCTGTACCAGCCAGGGTTGGGTCAGGCCAAATCTGGGAGCCAGGAACATGTGCCGGGTCTCTGCCCTGGGTGGCAGGGACCCAACTATTTGAGCCACCAGTTGCCTCTTCCCAGAGTGTACACTAGCAGGACGTTGGTGGAGCTGTGACCCGCCCTAGGCACCCTTGTCTTCAGTGCTTGCCCTCACTGGTTCATCTTTAACAAAGCTTGAAATCATCTCACCTGCAGGAAAGAGCATCTTCAGAGTAACTTAACAAGGCCCCATCTTCCCATACCTAGGGACATGCCTTCCCCGTGGTGCGTAACCTTGGCTAATCACGGCGCAGCCATCTGCATCAGGAAGCTGACCTGAGTCTTCACTGCCAAGAACAGAGGAGTGTCTGAGACTCCCCTTGCTGCAAGCCTACAAGTTGACTCATCGCAGTGGTGGAAGTCATGAGATTCTTGAGTCAAAAGACTTGCAAATTCAGTGCACATAACCCACCCATATCAGTTTCCTGTGTCTTCGAACCCTGGAGGCACTAAGCACCCAACCAGCCCTGCCCCCACAACACACACACACACACACACACACACACACACACACACACACGGTTGTCGTGAGGGAGAGACCCTGAGCTTGGGGAAACAGATGTGTGACAGACAAGAAGCATGCACAGATCTCTGTCCCCTGAGGCTGGAAGCCAGCCTGCTCTGTGTGCCAGATTAGCCGCTTATCTCTGTCTCTAAGGCTGTTTGCTTGCCAAACATTCTTGCAAAGCTAGTCTGGAAAAAAGGGCGTTTCAAGATGTACATAAATGTGAGAGATAGCCATGGGTAGGCACCCGTGCAGTGATGGTCGCCACGGTGAAGGGGAGGCATGGAGGTGAGTCCACAAGCGTTTCGGGACAGGAGGTTGGCTTGGCAAGCTAGGGGAGGTGGGAGGCCAAGGAAGAGAATCTCCCCAGTGAAGGGTACAACATGGGTGAGGAAAATGCTGGCGACTGTGGAAAGCTTCGGAGGCCTAGGAATGCGCATGGCTGAAGCAGAGAGCAGGAGGGTGAAGAGGAGTGGCTCCGCTCAGAGAGGCAGGTTGGTCTGGAAGGGCCTTGGAAGCCCTCACGACCATTGGAACTTGATCCCAAGTCCTTGAAATGGTTGAAGTCCTCAAGGGCTGCAGCTGTGGGTGCACTGGGTTCAGCCCAGGGTTCCCCTTTGCTTGGTTTCCTGCAATCAGGCTGGGGAAGTGAGGATGTATTGAGATCTTGCTACTCAGTAGCTGGAGCTGTCTCCAAACAGGAACTGAAACCTCATGGCCCCATTGGCAATCCTGCGCTCAGCACTGAATCGACTGCCCAGGATTTGCACCAGGCCAGCCCCAAGGCGAGCGGCAGGAGGAGAGAACTGAAGTGGCTGGCACTCCTTCCGTTCCCTCAGGATCAGCTGGCCAGATAGATGTGCCTCGTCAGTCAATGGATGTGTTTCTTTCAACTGTTCATAAACTTGGCATCCATTTGTTTTGGATGGAGTTCTTCTTAACTGAACCTGAACAATTTTCATGACATTCTAGTTGACGAGTTGGGAATTTTACTTTGAGTAAAATGGGACCAACATATCTGGCTTGTTGCACACTGCAGCTCAGACTCCTGTGTCGTGGGCCAATCGCCTTGCAGAATGAAAGTTGCCTGGGTATTTCACATTAGAATGTACAACCTTTGGTTTCAACGATTCATGAGTGGCAAAGTCAGTTTTTCTTTTCCAACACACTTCGTTTCAGTCCATGTTATTTAATATTGCCAATGCCCATATTTGTTAATCAGTGAGTTCAAATAAATGTGTTTTTGTATATTCCAGGCACTGTCTGCAGTATGGGTCACATGCAAATTGATATTTAGTGGAGCTGGATTGTGATAAAACAGCTGGGCTGCCCCAGCTGTGCCTTGGTCAGTAGCAGACACTCCCTGAAGGCATTTGAAAATCAGTTCACATAGCTCGGTTTCCTGTTTAAAATTAATGGAAAATTCAGTATGCTTTCTTCTACTCTGGCACTGTTATTGAGAGAGCTGAGCAAATTCTACTTCTCACCCCGTAACATACTGCTGTTCTTGTGGCTTATTTTGTTGTATGCGTTCCCTTCATCTCCAGTCCCCACTCGCATTCCCTGCCTCCGTGGGAACTTGTATGTTGGCTGCGTGTCTTTCAAACACTCTGGCTAATGTTGTAGCGTAATGGCTAAGCCACTACCTATAATTACAACATCCCACATCTGCTCTGGTTTGAGTTCTAGCTGCTCCATTTTTGAACCAGCTCCCTGCTGATGTGCCTGGGAAAGCAGCGGAGGATGCCACCCCTGTGGGGGAACTGTGTGGAGTTCTGGCTCCTGGTTTCGGTCTGGCCCCTCATTGGCTGTTGCTGCCGTTGGGGACTGAACCAGTGGATGGAAGGCCTTGTTTTCTCTCCTGCAACCTTTTTCTCTATAACTCTTTCAGATAGATAAAGTGAATTTTTTTTAAAGATACACACTCTTTAAGCAGTGCTGTGCATGCCTCAGTAGTGGGCACACATGCTTGCCTGTGTTTTAAGGAGCTAGCCAGATGGACATCTGTGCCTCCAGCGTCCTGCACGGAGCTCACTCTGCTTGCAGCCCGCAGGCGGCATCCAGCCCCCTTTGCTAGCTGTCCTCTAGCAAGGAATATTCTTCTCTTCAAACAATGGGGATGTTTAACCCCAAAGTGTTTTGAAACTTTCTAAACATGTATTTGTTTTATTTTTATTTGAAGGTCAGGAAAAGGCCAGCGAGCATTCTAACTTAGAATTCCAGCTCCTGGGCCCTGGAGCAGCACTGCCTGGTGGAAGCAGATTGGAAGCCGCGTATTTAATATTAAATGTGCCGGCAGCCACTTTACAGAAGTTCAAAGAAACAAGTGAAATTGGCTCTTGTTGTAAATGTTTTCTTTAACTTCATGTATAAAAGCTATTATTTCAGCAGGGAGTAAAGGTAAAATTATTAAGGAGATATTTTACACTTTTGGGACATCTAAACTTGGCTTAGTTGTAGAAAAATTCTGATTTGTTTTATTTAAATCAGAGGCAAACAGATATTCCAATCACTTGTTCACTGCCCCGATTCCTGCAACAGCTGAAGATGGGCCATCTGTACCACTCTGCCCGATGCCTTGGATCTGGGGCACCCAAGCCCGTCTGTCCCACTGTGCCCCATGCCTGCCCCACTGGGCTTAGCTGAAGCACCTAGTGGGTGCTCATGACTGCTGGGCAGCACATGGTTGCTGTTGCTTAGAAAGTCTGCTGGAAATGCGGCTGTTGGCTGTGTTGGGGGCAACCCCTGAGGTTGTGCAAATTAATACAGTGACTGCCTGCCACAGCCTGACCCCAGGTGAAACAGTGGTGACATGGGTGTCCTGGGTGTCATGGGTGACATGGGTGTCCTGGGTGGAACTAAAGGTGTTCACATGTGAATTTCTACCATTTTTCAGAGCTGTTTTCTCTCTAGCATGCACAAAATCTGAGTTTCCCCTCTCCTAGTTGTCTTAGATTTCTTCTCCTGTCTAGAGATTTGGGCTACGACTTCCAGGACTTGGTTGTCTAAAAGCAGTGAGCACGGCCATCCACTTCCAGTTTCAGATCTTAAAGGAAATGCTTTGGGCCCTATTCGACATGAGCTGTTGTCTGGGTTTGTCCCATACAGCCTTCATTACGTGGCGATACGTCCCTTTCATACCTAGCTTGTTCAGGGTTTTTATCTTCAATGTGTGCTGAATTTTATGGAGTGCGTTGTCTGACTTGAAATGCCTGCATGATTCTTCTCCTTCATTCTGTTGGTATGATGTGTTACATGGGTTGATTTACATATGTTGATCGCCCCTGACTTCCTGGCACAAGTCTCACGTGGGCAAGGGGAGTGGTCTTTTCAATCATTTGCTGTTGGACTCCGGAGAGCTGCCTTTTCCCCTAAACTGCCACAGTCAAGAATAAATGCTGTGGGTTTGCAGATCTGGGACCTGCTTTCCCTGTGGGAGGAGGACTGGCCGCAGCCAACCTCGACATGCCTGAGGCTTCCTTAGTGGTGATTTTGTTTAGCAAATGAGCTCTAGACTTGGGGGCCCCAGCGTGTGCGAGGGTACCCCCATTCTCACAGCCAGCCTCTTCTCAGCCTGGCCTCCTCCACAGGCTCCGCCCCAAAGCCTTCAGCCCCCTTGTCGCCCACAGGGCCTTGATTTGTGGCTTACGGTGTGTGTATTACACTGTAACTCCCTTTATGTGTGTGTGTATCTCTCACTGGACGCTCTTCTTCCAAGGTCAAGAATAGTGTGTAGCTTTGCATCTGTAGATGACCAGCACACACATCAGTAAGGTGTTCCCAGCATGCCCTCAGTGGCCATTGGCTGGGTGGGTGGACTAACAAACTGCAGAATACGTTCCACCTGATGCCAAGCAGGTGCATGCCATGGACGGAGCCGTGAGCTGTGTTCCCTGCCTTGGAATCAAGCAGGCAGGCAATGAGCCACTAGAGGGGAGCGGGGACAGCCGGAGGCGGCAATCGCAGGAGTTGTAAGCCGTTTTCTTAACTTCTCCATTCAGTCTTCTCTGTCTTCGGGTTGACTATCTGTGACTGCCTTGATTAGTCTGCTAACGACTTGGTTGCTTTTAGGAGTCCTTAATGTTCCCAAGGTTGACAGATAAAGGCAAAGTATTTCCCTTCATTCAAATGTTGATATAAAAATTAATTATATTACCACTCTTGGCTTCGGGGCTGGCGTGCTGGCACATTGAAAGGTAGGCTTTCTTTGCAATGAAGCGAGTTTTACAACCTTGCTGGGAAAGCGGAGGCGGGCCGCTTGCTCTGCAATCCAGGTGGTTCCTCGCAACGGGACGAGCGCTCCTGCACGGCTGGGACGGTTGTGCACACAGAGCGGTCTTGTCTGCGCCTGTCATGGGGCCAGGCCTTCCTGCTTTTACTTCCCTCCAGGGCAGGACCCTCTGAGAGGGTCACATGCCGCTGCTTTTGGGCAAGTCCCCGTTCTGAAGCCAGCCCCCTAGTTGGCTTTACACTGCGTTCTACACGGTGAAGGAAGGTAGTTTCCTGGGCCTGCTGCAATGACGACGCCTTCGGATTCCACAAGGGAAGAGCGGCGGCGGCCAGTTCCACAGACATCAGCAGAAGGAGGCCGAGGGAGCTGTCAGGGGGCTGCTGCCTCTGTGGCGGGTCCCCACCCTGGGCGTCTGCGCTGCCCGGCGGGGGCCTTCCCCTGCCCTGCCGGTGCCATCCTGTGGCCAGTCAGGTGACAGAGCAGCACGTGACCGCTGAGTCGTGCGGGGAGATTGGTCCAAGGGAAGCCAGAGAGAAGACACTGGCAGGCAGCACGTCTTCATGTTTATTCAATGAGAAAAACACCGGGGTGCCCGCAGTCACCCAGGGCATCTCACTCATTGCCTTCCCCGCGCTGATTGGAATGTAAAATAAACAGGAGCCGAATGCCCTCTCTTGATTGGAAAGCTGTGCTGCTACAGACCTCAGGTTTCTGCTGTTTCTGATGATCAAATCGGGGAATCTTTTAAACCAGTATTGTATTTATGAATCTAAAAGGCGTAGTTACAGAGAGACGGAGAAATGCGTGCGCACACACACATATCTCCCATCTGCTGGTTCACTGCACAAATGGCCTCAGCGGCTGGAGCTGACACAGGGCAAAATAGCGAGCTCCTTCTGGGTCTCCCACGTGGGTTCAGGGCCCAGGCACTTGGGCCATCTTCCTCTGCTTTCCCAGTCTACAAGCAGGGAGTTGCATTGAAAGTGGGGCAGCTAGTACAAGAACTGGTGCCCATATGGGATACTGGTGTTGCTGGCGGTCACTTAACCCTCTCTGCTACAACACAGGCCTCAAGGAATCTTAATGGAAGTCTGTCATCTAGTCACTTAGGTCCCTGGGCATCAAACTGGAGCTCGTAACAGGAAAGGCTTAGGAACCACATGAATATTTTATTCAAACTTTATTTCTCAAATATGTTTTCGATTAACCTCTGAGACTTCAAAAAAAATCACATATGCTTCTATGTGAGTGGGTCCCTCCTATTTGTGCAGGCTTTAGCACGAGCCATCTGCCGACCTTGCCGGGGGATGTGGCATTGACTTGAGCTCGGAGCTGGCCTGTGTAGGATTCAGGACCACGCGGAGCCACGGCAGGTGTTACGGAGAGCACCCGTTGAACCCTGCACCTGTGCCGATCACTCAGGGGTGCTTCGGCAGGTGCCTACCGCAACACAACCATGAGGCCAGCGAGAGTAAGAACAGAGTAAGAACAGCCACCACACACTGCGTGGGCATGCGCCAGCGTGCATGTTGGCTGTGAGATCATGTAACAATATCACGTGTGTGCTCATGACATGAGTGGAGATGCCCATGGTAGCTGTGATGAGTCCCCATGAGCCTCCCTTTTTAGGGGCTTTGTTAACTCACTGCTAGCCATGGCTCACTCTAATGCATGAGCACCGTGTTAACTTGAATGCTTAACCTGGAAGTTGATTGGTAGCTGACACTTGCAGCCTCTTAAACGAAATTATACAGTCTTGGCGATGAGGCTGCCTCTTACATATCCAACCCTGGAATGCCACTGTCCTAATTTCTGATTAACATCAGAAGCTTGTTTTTTCTCATTAGCATTAGGAGTGGCACCTTGTTGGGGAAGTGCTGCCTGTTGCTGCAAGGAGTGCTGCCTAGAAATGTTGACCAGCTGCCCCTGACCTTGGGAGCCAAGAATCCAGCA
The DNA here is from genome assembly GCF_030435755.1 of Ochotona princeps. NCBI lineage: Eukaryota > Metazoa > Chordata > Mammalia > Lagomorpha > Ochotonidae > Ochotona > Ochotona princeps. The sequence goes on from NC_080838.1 coordinate 82,063,205, forward strand.
AGCTCTCAGTGCAGCACACCCTTCCGATGCAAGCCTCACCTCTGGAGTCTGTTTACCCCAGGGAGCGAGGACTTAATGGGAGATTAGGTTACCCAGCCTAGACGGTTAGCCGGAGCCTGTCGCCAGACTGTTTATTCATGGCTGCACCTGCCCAAAATGACACTTTCAGGCAACGAGTTTTCAAAGTGTCCAAAAGGGCAGAGAGTTGGCAATTCACTGAACATCTCTAAAATGAGATCAAGTGACAAATAAGTGATGATAGAGATGGCACGTCTTGGTCAGGGCAGCAAAACTCCCAGTGTCCAGAATGCCACACAAGAAGCCTCCTGGGAGTGACCCCCGGCTCCATGTCTGTACCCCAGGGTCCTTGCATGCCAATGGGGCAACAAGTATCGGCTTGGGGCAAATTGGCTGGCACATTGCGCACACACAGGGTTGTTTCTCAGAACCAATAACCCCCATCGCTCGCTCCTTGGCCTCTTAGAACGAGAACGTGTGGGGTGAGCAACTGCCGAGGTGATAAGATCACCTCCTAAGGGGTTCACCGTTGCTGCGAGCTTCGCGGCTTGCAGACTGACTTTGGCGTTACGATAAGGCAGGCGTGTGGCTGTTAGATAGCACTGATGATTCACACTTCAAACAGAACGTCCTGCTGGCCGGCCCAGCTTCTGCCTCAGCCAACCAAACGACAAGAACCGACAGCATTGTGCCAACTGGGCACCCTGTGACGGGACAAAGAGAGAGACGGCTGGGGAGGTGACGGCAGGTGAGACCTGGTACCCTGACTGCAGATCTCCACATGCTAGCCCAAAGAACAGCCGCCCTTTCCTCATGCAGAACTCTGTACCACGGGGAATTATGGTGTAGATATATTTGAATACAGTACATGTTAACTGCTTACAAATCGGTGCGTAGGGTGCGATTTGATTTATTAGGAGAGAACTGTTAGCGCAGTTTGAAGGCATGGAACTAGATCAACTGGAGGAGGTGTAACAGCACGGGCTCTGGGTTATCCCAGCTGTGTGTGGTATGGTCAATTTCTTACCCTCTCTGAGCCTTTGCTGATTACAGTGTAAAGGCTAAGAAGGCTGAAAGGTTCCTGGGAGGATGAAGTGAAGTGCGCAGAGCCCACAGCATCATGCTGTGGCACGCCTTCCATTACAGACACTGAGATTTCCACACCGTTATCATCCAGCCCCACGTTCCCACTGAGGAGACTATCTTCTCCACTGTTCTCAACCTCCACTCATTAAGCTACCTTGAATGCTTCCACTGATGGAGAGCTCACTACTTCCCATCTGATTGCATCCGTCTCCAATCCTGGAAAATCCCTGTCTGCAGGCTCCAGCTCAGCACGCTGGCTGTTGGAAAGGTAGGAAAGGAACAGGCTGATTCTGACTTTGCTTGATTACAGTGAGCTTGACTAGGGCATGATCCAGCTGCCAGCCCTCCTCCCAGGCAGAGTGGCGCTACACCAAAGGGCATGATCCTGCTGCCAGCCCTGCCCCCAGACGGAGTGGCACTACACCAACAGGCAGAGCTCTCACACCTGTGCTCCATGTGGCTTTTTGGGGAGGACCATCCAAGGGTCTCAGGCTGCTCAGGACACATGCACGCCTCCTGCGTTCCCATTCCACAATGCAAACCTAAGGCTTCGTAAGGCATAAGGACATGCCCTTAGAAATGAGCCAGGTTTCCAATCCAGACTGGCTGGCACCTAAGCCCACACTCCTACCTCGGACCAGGACAGAGCCCCCGGCATCCTAGCAAACCCCCTCAGGATGAACGAGGGGTGAGCTGTCTCCAAGTTGGCGATCGTTTCCCAGCTATGCCACATGCGGGCATTTCACTAAGTGTAGCTAGGTGAGCATTCTCTCTGATAGTCTCCTAGTTTGAACTACAGTGAAAGAATTGCACAAATGTAATTTCTTCTTCTGTGACGTCAACCTCAACTCATTTGGGGTGACCCAAGGTGACCTGCAGGCTTGGGTGGCATGTCTGGTTGGTGCCCAGGCACACATCCAGCCTCTGTGGTGCCAGGCAGATGGCACGTGCCCTCTCCTCCCCACCCCCGCCCAGCCCTCGAAGCAGGGGATGCAGAAGCGCCCGCGGTTTGGGACACCTGTGCTACTGCAGTACTTCTCGTTTCCATCAGGAAAGCCGTTCTGAACTTCAGTGGCGGCTTTGCAGGCCCTGCTCTGCTGCTTTGTGTCTCTGACCAGAACATTCTTGTCTCAAGATCAAGGTCACAGCACAGGTGGACCGACCGTCTGCCTGCTTGAGCAGGTCTTCATTTGGCCGCATTCCTGAGCCTCCTTCTGCTCCCGAAGTTGTGGAAGTTGAATGCATCTACACGGTAACCCATCCCCCTCAGAATCAACCTGTACATGGGTGTAAATTCCCCTTTTCCTGAAGAGAGGTACTTAGTTTGTGCTTTCAGGGCCCGATCAGGGGTAGCCATTGAGCGTAGCAGCTAACACCCTCGCCTGCCGTGTGTAAGTACCTGGGTTCAATCCCCAGCTCTGGCTCCTGCCTCCAGCTTCCTGCCACCACACGCTCTGGGAGGTGGTGATGCTGGTCCCAGTGACCGCTCCATGCCTCACACATAATGGAGAGCAGGGTTGAGTTCCCAGTATTGCCCCTCAAATAAGAAGCACTTTCAAAAAGCAAATTGGGAATGCACTCCCGAGCCTCTAGTTGTCCCTAAGGAGCTACATAGCAGAGGCACACGCAGGGCACGATGGTGTCTGTTTCCCCCATTGGTGACAATTGCATTGCCCAGGACACGCCCCTGACTGGCAAGGGTCCGCAGGTCTCAGGAGTGAGAATGTGGCTCCTCCGGAGCTGTTGGGTCCTGTGGGCCTCTCAGTTCCCCGAGGGCACTGTCCTGGGACATACTGGGGACGTGGCAAGCCACCAGCAAGAGCAGCCAGATGAGGTCAGAGGCTGAAGCTGTGAGAACAGGCTGGGCGGCAGGTCCTGCAGCTGTCAGCAATACCTGTGTGTGATTTCAGAAGTCGGCTCAGGATGCCCTGATTGTAACCCACCTTTGCAGGTGCCAACAGAGGTGGCAAGGAAGGGAAATTTGCGCATGTCATCCTCTTTGATGGTCAGAGGGTTGCAGGATAAGCATGACTGTTGAATGGCTGAGTTGGCCAAGGTCAGTTCTCAGCAGTGAGATGATCTTACATGGAGAATCCTGCACAGGCCTGTGAGCCCCCCGCTCCCTCCTTCTCTTCCCCCAAATCCTACCATTCAGCCAACTGATTCATTCATGGGAGGGGTGAATTGGTGGGTGTCAGCCCCTTCCAGCTTTAAAAGTTCACACCCCAAAATGCACATTATGTACAAAGATAGTGCATTCATTTCAAAATATTTTGCACCAAGTTAATTTTGCCTGCCACTTCCCATAAACTTTCAGAAGTCTCTTCCTACTTGTCGGTGCTCATTACAGCTGCCATGCCAGGTGCAAGAACGTGGGCAGCAGAGACAATACAGACCACAGTCCCTGCCCTCCCTCCCCGGGTTGGCAACAAAGAGCCAGCTCCAGGGTGCTGCCGCATCTGTTGTGGTCAGAAACCACGGCGGCTGGGCCTCTCCACCCCTGGCACCACTGTTCCTTGGGATTTGCCAGGGTCACGGTTGCCCTGCTTGAGAAAAAGCACATGCTCCAAGTGCCAGCCAACACCCAGAAATGGGTCATCAGCCCTGCCTACACCCCCTGCCACGGGCCCTCCCGATCCCTGCCCACCCGACCCCCGCAGTGCCAGGGCCTGCTGGGAGCTGGCTTCCCTCGCTCCTCTCCCCCGTGCCCCAGGCGCCACAGCCACCTGCCTCCTCTGCCAGCTGGGGCCTCGCCTGTGCCCCTGGGCTCTCTTCCCTTCCTGGGTACAGAAAGGTCCTTGGCTCCCCATGTTTCCACTGTCCTGGGATTATGCCATCGTGCTGGCAATCCTGTCTCCTTGCATTCTCCTTCCTCTGGCAATAAGAACCAGGAGGGCGAGGAAGTTAGGATGTGGCCTGGAGGTTCCCATTTCTGTTCATCCAAGCTCAGCGGAGTCCTCCAAGTTGAAACAGATGACCCGGACCTTTGAATGTAGCAATCGACGGAGCAGCCTGTGGTGATTTTTGCAAGTGAAGTACAACCAAGGAGGGTACCCTAGCAGATTGTTTTCAGCTAGTAAAGGGGACCAACACGGTGGCTCAACAGGCTAATCCTCTGTCTGACATCCCATAAAGGTACCAGTTTGACCTCCAATCTAGCTCCCTGCTTACAGCCTGGGAAGGCAGCTGAGGACAGCCCAAGTCCATGGAGACCCAGAGGAAGCTTCTGGCTTCGGATTGGCTCAGCTTTGGGGAGTGAGCCAGCAGATGGGAGATTCTCTCTTTTTCTGTTGCTCCTCTCTGTACATCTGCCATTCAATTAAATCTTTTTTTTTCTAATCCAGTGAAATGCACTTTTAAATTGCAAATCCCTTAAGCACTGAAAATATGATTTGATTTATGAATTCTACTTGAACATTTTATAGTAGCATAACTTAGCTGAGTCACATCTCTGTAATATTGCAGTAGAGAGGCAAATTTTTTTTAAAAGATTTATTTTGTTTTCATTACAAAATCAAATATACAGAGAAGAGGAGAGACAGAGAGGAAGATCTTCCATCCGATGATTCACTCCCCAGGCGAGCCGCAACGGCCGGTGCTGCGCTGATCCGAAGCCGGGAACCAGGAACCTCTTCCGGGTCTCCTACATTGGTGCAAGGTCCCAAAGCTCTGGGCCGTCCTCGACTGCTTTCCCAGGCCACAAGCAGGGAGCTGGATGGAAAGTGGAGCTGCTGGGATTAGAACCGGCGCCCATATGGGATCCCGGGGCGTTCAAGGCAAGGACCTTAGCCGCTAGGCCATGGCGCCGGGCCCAGGCAAAAATGTTTTAATCTTGCTTGGTTGGAGCTCATTTGGGGTCACCATTGGTTCACAAGATAACCAGCAGTTATGCCAGCACTGCGATCAGGAGAGCTTTCACACTTATTAATTGCTTCCTTTAATGATCAGATATTTATCTGGTTGTCCAGTCTTCATGGGAGGTGGAGGGGAAAGTGGATTCCCGAAGTTGGGAGTGTGAGACCAGAAGCTTCTTCCCCACGCTGCTCACCGTGCAGCCATGAGGATGGGCAAGACTCACGCAGGAGAAGGTCCAGGTCACTGAGAGGTGTGGACGAGCAGGTGGCACACCTGTGCTGGAGCAAGCTGACCGGTAGGCCCAGGGGTCAGTGTCTGCTGCACAGGAGTGTCTGGCCACCTTGGTCACTGCAGCACGGCCAGCTGTTGTCATCTGGCCTTTAATCCTGAAAGTTGCTTTCATGGATTATCAACGTTGCTGAAAGAGCTGCCACTCAAAGGCTAGAATGGCTCATCTGGAGCCGGTGCTCAGGAGCAACGGATTAAACCATCGCCTGCCATGCTGGCAGCCCATATCAGAAAGACAGTTCAGGTACTGGCTGTTTCACTTCTGATGGTCCAAAGGCTTGGGTCCCTGTCACACATGTGGGAAACTAGGATGGAGTTCCTGGCTCCTGGGTCAGCCTGGCCCAGATTTGGCTATTGTAGGTGTTTGAGGGAATGGGCCAGCAGAATGGAGAATCTATTTCTTGCTCTCAGTCACTTAGACATGCAAAAAACAAATAAATATTTTTAAAACTAAGCTAATCTTTAGCAACTAAGTGCACCTGTCAAGAAACCCAGCTCTTTTATGAGCCTTCAGTTTGTCCAGTCCTTTCCGACACCTGCTTTGCCAAACAAAGATGTAAACATTTCCTGGTACTAGAGCGGAGGTGGGAAGATGGGATGGCCTAGGGCCCAGTGAGTCTTATCTGACACCTGGCAAATGGGAAGGCAAACTTCCTTCAGTGCTTGAATTCAACCAGTCAGACTCGCCCATGGCAAGGCTGACATGAACACATGTCCATGGTCCATGGTCCGTCTGTCTGGCACCTAGTTATCTTCCCAAGGATTGTCAGGTCAGGTAAGTTAAGTGCTCATAATTATGACCAAGCTGTGCTCTCAACGAGTGAACCAGTGTTCATTTTTCTTTTAAAAATGTATATATAGCAATGAATTTCAAACGTCTGTGGAGGAGCTGCTGTTGTGGCATATAGGGTGAGGACTCTGTCTGCAACCCTGCATCCCATATGGGTGCAGGTTTGTGTCCTGGCTGCTGCAGTTCTGACCCAGCCCCTGCTAATGCACGAGGGAAAGCAGTAGAGGATGGTCTCAGGACTTGGGCCCCTGCCACTCATGTAGGAGACCTGGATGACGTTCCGGCTCCTGGCGATGACCCAGCCCTAGCCAGCACAGCCATCCTGGGAGTAAACCAGTAAATACAAGATCTCTCTTTCTGTCTCTTTCCCTCTTTCTAATTTTACCATCAAATACATTTTAAAATCCTTTTAGAAGGTCTGTGGAAAAGGCGATTAAAAGATAAGTTTGAGTGCAAAAGAAATGGAAATACAGTCCTAATTCTTTCCTCAAATGCCTTTCTCATGAATTTCTTGGGAGACCTTTGTCCACTCTTTCCCTCCTTTCTTCTGTCCTGAAGACAAGCCTGTCACCCATGCTCTGTGTATCATCCACAATAACTCCATCCAGGTGCAAACCACATGCCTTGATGGATTATCCCACTTTCACTCATCCGCTATTATGACATCCACTGAAGGCCAAAGAGAGGGGACTGCATAGCTACCATAAGCCCATCTAACCTCTTTTCTTCATTAAGTCCCCAGTCTCAGGGATTTGGTGATAGTATCAGCAACCAGACTAAGCCAAGGAGGCAAACGCATCTCATCAGGAGAAGACGGCACTTTGCAGTAAAGAAGCATTAACATGATCACAATACTTGTTAAAAAAAATACTCCAGGATTTTACGTGACTCTAAACTTGGTGTGTGTCAACTTGTCAAGAGGCCACACAATGTGGATGTGACCTGTTGTGAAGTCATGGTTTTAACTCATTTTATTTCAAATGTAGCCTTTCTTCAGGTTCTTTTCTTTTTAAGAGTTATTTATTTTTATTGGAAAGGCAGATTTACAGAGATGATGGGAGACAAAGATCTTCTATCCATTAGTTCACTCCCCAAGTGGCCACAGCAGCTGCAGTTAAGCTAATCTAAAGCTAGGAGCCAGGAGCTTCTTCTGGGTTTTCCAGTTGGGTGCAGGGTCCCAAGGTTTGGGTCATCGTCTCCTGCTTTCCCAGGCCACAAACAGGGAGCTGGATGGGAAACGGAGTAGCCAGGACAAAACTGGTGCCCATATGGGATCCTGGCACATGCAAGGTGAAAATTTTAGCCACTAGGTTATCTTACTGGGACCCTCCCTCAGGTTCTTAACATATGACTTAGAGATCTTGGCACCACGCTGATGGTGATAAGAATCTTGCTATATTCAACTTTACTTGACATGTTAACAAGTTAGGAACTTGGGGTCACCTAAAACTGACAGGGCTAACCACTCCCGCTGGCCTACCTACAAATCTCCTCTGACCCGTCATCCAGCCCAACGGACTGGCACTTGTTCCATTCTCTTGCCCTGGGGATTGCTGGTCCTGCCCAGGCCCAGAGGCTGCTCCAACACAGTGCCCAGGACAGTATCCTTGCCCGAGCACGAGTCCTGGGTCTTGGATGACATTAGGTGAAGCACAATGCAATCCCAGTGGATACACAGACCTTTTGTTTGTGGTGATATTTTAAAGCTTATTTTTAAAGTCAGGTTTGTTAAGTTATAAATCACCTATAGTAGAATTTGCTCTGTTAGCATGTGGATTTCTTTTTTTTTTTCTTTTTTTAAAGATTTATTTATTTTTATTGGAAAGTCAGATATACAGAGAGGAGAGACAGACAGGAAGATTTTCCATCCAATGGTTCACTCCCCAAGCAGCTGCAATGGCTGGAGCTGAGCCGATCTGAAGCCAGGAGCCAGGAGCTTCTTCCAGATATCCCATGCGGGTGCAGGGTCACAAAGCTTTGGGCCATCCTCAACTGCTTTCCCAGGCCACAAGCAGGGAGCTGGATGGGAAGCAGGGCTGCCAGGATTAGAACCGGTGCCCATATGGGATCCTGGCGTGCAAGGCGAGGACCTTAACCACTACGGTATTGCGCCGGGCCTGCACGTGCATTTCTTAAGACTAACTTTCTAGCATTAGCTTATTTAATATGAATTTTTAAAATGTCAACAGCAAACTATAAAGAATTATTTCTGCCCATTTACATTGAGAGTAATGTGACACCAGTTGTAACATCTAGAAGCTTGGGAAAAATTGTGCATTGGGGTTGCTTTGGGCTGCAAGTAACAAAGTGCTGAGGCAAAAGGGCTGAACAGAATGTGTTACCTGGCTTCCCTTGGAGTCTCAGTTGGACAGTCTCAGTGCAGTGTGTGCAGAGGTGTGTGGGAACCACATTTATACTGGCTTGGTTTGACTTTGCAGTGGTACAAAAGTGAGCCAGAAAACTGGCTTGTTTTCCATTGTCAGTGTAGCACTCAATCAGTTGCATGCACTGGTCAACATTTATTGTAAATCATGCTTTCATTGACATGACTTTGTCCGTGGCTTTCATGATTCTGTTTTGAGGTGTGAGATAGGCTAGGCTGAGCCATGATGGCAGGACTGAAAGATTTAGACTTCTGAGTGTCCATTTGTGATGGGTTTGTTGAGATGCAGCCCATCCTGGCGAATCAGCGTCTGACCGTGTCTCCACTCTGCTGTCTTTAGCTTAGCTGGAGGTCACTCTCTAGTAGATCAGGTGCTTGGAATACTTAAGTGGCCTAGGAGGCCAGCATGGCTCCACGCATTGCTTACCCGCTGGGATTAATTTATGCACCATGGGCCCGGCGGCGTGGCCTAGCGGCTAAAGTCCTCACCTTGAACGCCCTGGGATCTCATATGGGCGCCGGTTCTAATCCTGGCAGCTCCACTTCCCATCCAGCTCCCTGCTTGTAGCCTGGGAAAGCAGTCGAGGACGGCTCAATGCTTTGGGACCCTGCACCCGTGTGGGAAACCCGCAAGAGGTTCCTGGTTCCCGGCTTCGGATCGGCGTGCACCGGCCGTTGCGGCTCACTAGGGGAGTGAATCATCGGACGGAAGATCTTCCTCTCTGTCTCTCCTCCTCTCTGTATATCTGCCTTTGTAATAAAATAAATAAATCTTTAAAAAAAAATTTATGCACCATGGTCTTCTGCCAAACTTCCTGCTAGCACTCCTGAGAGGTGTCCCCGTCCTGGGCTGTATCCGAAGTCTTCTGACTTCACAGATCCATAAACAGTACCATGGCAGTCTGGAGAACCTTGAGAGAATCTCACCAAATTTATTTTCATTGGAAAATATATATGAGCATTTTGATTTAATGCTAAAAACAATGTCAGCCTCCTGCAAGTAAGGAAATAAACAAGAGAAAAATGCTCCTTAAAGCAACTTAAAAATGCTTATGCCACTCTAATCAGAAAACATGAAAATCCCTTTAAATGGCTTTGAATCTGGCAGAATTGTACTTCTGTAATTCAAGTCTCTATTTGTACCGTTCTTAAATTCTTTAAAGACTTCAAATTCACTTACGATGAGACATACCTGTAAAACTTCTTCTCTTTCTAGAAAAAAAAAAGACTTTCAGCAGCTGAGCGTGGATGGTGGGACCCCTGCGAGTGGGAGGACTGTGGGTGATGATGCATTTTAGTCTTCTTACTTTTCACAAATTCTAAAACGTATAATATAAACTACTTTCCAAATATAAATGAAATGTTACATTATAAAACTTGTGATGTTTGCCCAGGTACACAATGCAAAGATGAGATTTACAGCTAGTCTAAAATACATCATCATCATTCCATTAGTGAGAACATATGGCTCCATAAACCAGTATCAACCTCCAAGACTTTTAAATACTCCATCAAAATGCAGTGTCCAGGGCTTGGCACAACGGCTCGATTGGCTAATTCTCCCCTTTCAAGTGCCAGGATGCCAGTTGATTTGTTCCTGTCTCGGTGCTCCACTTCCCATCCGGCTCCCTGCTTATGGCCTGGAAAGCAGGGACCCTGAACCCACATGGGAGCCCCGGAAGAGGCTCCTGGCTTCGGATCAGCTCATCTTTGGCCTTTGCAGCTAGTTGGGGTGTGAACCGGCATACGAAAGATGTTTCTCTCTGTCTCTTTCTCTGTCTGTAAGATCTGCCATTCCAATAAAAATAAACACCTCTTTTTTTTTAAATTGCAATGTCCAGTTGGCTGGTGGTATTAGAATTAAGTGTTCCAGGTGACTCTCAATAATTTAATGGATTCCATTTGATTCATCTTCTTAATTTTACTTTCCCCCAAAGGTGTAGCGCATGGTGCTGTCCTTTGTGACAAGGCTACACTAGTCTGTGACAAGATGGACCAGAAAGTGCAGAATCTCAAATGACAAAGCAGTCTTTGGCTCCAGAGGAAAAATGCGATCTCTAGGGGCATTGAGTTTGGCTTTCATGAAGTAATGAAATATTAATTAGCTCATTGTCTTAAACAAGCTAAAGCACTTTCAACAAAATAGCTAACTCCTTGGGTTCCTGGAAGAGTCAGAAATTGAGATGGCGTGTTGTCTCCAGGCTTCCATCAGCCATGTCTGTTTCTGCATCCCACCCCACCCCTAGTAGGAGGTGTTCCCCTTTTGCCACAATGCCAGCTGTTTCCTATTATCCTTGACCAGACTTGACTTATCTGCAGTTTCCTGGAGGCAACTGTTGATCCAAGGATGAACAGATACACGCGTTGGGATGTATGCACACAATGGACTACTCAACCAATCAGAGCAGTGATGTGTGATACCCACCACGGCCTGAGAACGCCTCTGAGACATGACACGAAGCGCAAGATGCCCAGCACAGAAGATGTCAGTGTTGTATAATTCCACGTAGGACATCCTTCCAGGATTGGCCATCCAGAGAGATTTGGCTGGGAGTCTGGAGGAAGGGTTTAAGAGGGTGGGGCCCCTGGTTCCTGTTGAAGGATCACTGCCTTTTGGAGCTAGAAGGAGGTCGTAGTTGCTTAACACTGGGGATGCAAGAACTAACAGTGTTTCTCACTATTAGGATGATGAATTCTGTGCCAGCCATGTCAATTTCACTTCAATTCTTTGCCAAAAATGGTCCTAGGCAAGCTCTGAAATTCTATCAATGTGGTCGGCATCGTTAAAGCCACAGATCGGAGTTCAGCTCAAGACAAGGGTTGTTAGATACGATGAACTACATGTGTGACTACGGTGTGACTCCGAAGCCACTGACTCCCTGTCCCAGACACTGAGGTTCCAGAGGGCTGCCTTGGCCAAGGCCTTCAAGCAACACAGGAAGCCAGGGAGTGGACTCTACATTTCTAATGGCTTGCGAATCACATGAATTTCAAAAACTTAAAAATAACTCACCGTCTTCTACGGCTGCCTGTCCAGATAGGCATGGAAAACACTGTGCTGCATTCAAGACATCAAAGAAATATCATCAAAAGTGTGCAAATGACCTTGGGTTTATGGATTTTTTTTAAGGGCTATTCATGGTGTAGACAGAGTTAAGCATTTATTGTTTGTGACAACCCCTCAGGGCAGGTGCCACAGTCCTGACACTTTAGCATACTTGTTACTGCTTTCTTGTGTCCTAAATTTCAAGACAGAGGACATGGAAGTTTGGAAGCTAATAATAGTGTCATCTCCTAGGCAGGGGGAAGAAAAACCACATCACAGGCACATCCGAGGCATCTGCAAAGGAAGTGGGAGTGGAACGGGGCAGGAAGCCCACGGTGATCAATTGGGCAGGGCAGAGACAAAGAAAGATGCGAGCCTGGAATTCAGCAGGAAGGACAAAGAGGAGAGAGGATGGAAGAGTTGGAGCGAGGTTGTCAGGTGCAGGAGGACCCACACCCCTTAAGGGAAAGCCTGTTGTCCTTCCTTCACCCCTGCTCATGCACACTGGGGAGCTGGAGCGGCTCAAGCGCTTGGTTCCTGAGTACAAGTCAGGGATACCAGCTGGGTCCCGGACTCTGCTTCAGCCTGCTTGTGGTGGGCCTTTGGGGCATCAAGCAACAGATGCAAACTCTCTCTCTCTGCCTTTCAAAGAAACAAGAATTGGAAAATGAACATTTAAAGAACAATCTAAGAGCTGAAGAAAGTGTATGGGAAGCCGCATGTGTTTATCATGGAGAGCGCCGGTGAAGAACTTTCTAGAAGCAGTCTCACCTCAGTAGCTCCTCCTCAATCCCAGATTTGTACTCCCTCGGAGAGATCCTGTGAAGACTGTGCCTTGGAGATAACCTTCCTGTGGCATTGTGAAGGTCCTCACCCTTGATGGCGTGGCCTTGGGAAACGCGGGTGGTCAGGGTTCCTGGCAGGAACATGGAGCAGAGGAGGAAGTTCCATGCTGGAACTCCAGCTTCCACATCCCGTACTGGAAAGCCAGTCCACGTCTGTCCTGCTTCCATTGCAGATTCCTGCTGCTGTGCCTGGGAGGCAACAGGTGATGGTCCGAGTGCATGGGCTCCTGACACCCCCTGAAGAGACCTGGGTGGCGTTCTGGGTTCCTGGCTTCAGCCTGCCATAACCTAGGCTGTTGCAGGCATTTTGGAAGTGAACCCATGGCTAGAAGAGCCTTTTCCTTACTCTGTCTCCCCTCCTATCTTCCCTCCCTAGATCTCTTACTTGACTTCTTAAACAAATAAATCTCATTTTTAAAAGATTAATAATAGTACAGCAGATTTAACACTATCACTGTAACATGGACTTCTTCATTCTACCAAAGCAATGGTACAGGATGTGGATAATCACAACATCTAATAAAAAATAAGAAAAACTGCTAATTCCACGTCTAGGGATAGCACGGCTCATTTGGTATAATCCATCCTGTCTTCTAAATGAAACTTTTCATGGATATGCATATTTATGAAAATGGATTTCACACAACACACATCATCTTGATTAAGTTAGCTTAACTATGACAGGTGAAGCAAGTTGCAAAATAATATCTGTCCCATAGGAGTGTGTGCAAGACAGAGCAGACATAAGAGCAAACTGACCAGGCACTGCAACTCTTTGGGAAGCCTTTGCATGGCGGATGGAGGAAGGCTCCCACCCTTCATCCTTCCAGGAGATCTGATGTCTTCTTGTTTCTTGGACTTCATTTCCGAGGGACTGGGAACGGTGATGGTGCCAGGGGGAGACCTGGGCACGGGTGGTGGGCTGACTGCCATCCAGAAAGTCTGCACCTGCCACTGATTCCGCCTGAGGAATGGAGGCTTGCCGATGGCTGCAGCGGGACCCGGTGGCTGCAGCAGGACCCGGTGGCTGCAGCAGGACCTGGTGGCTGCAGCAGGACCCGATGGCTGCAGCAGGACCCGGGCTGAAAAGTGGGAGGCTACACCTCACAGACCCCGACCATGCTCACACCCAAAGCACAGCCAAGCCACGTTTCTAACAGATACATTTTCTTTCATGGATACGTAGAATTTCAGAGAGAAGTAGACAGAGAGAGAGCGAGAGCGAGAGCGAGAGAGATATCTTCCATCTGCTGGTTCACTCCCCAAAAGGTTGCAGGGGCCAGAAGCTGGGCCAGGTCAAAGTCAGGAGTCAGGAGCTTCCTGCTGGTCTCTCATGTGGGTGGCAGGGGGCCAGAGGACATGGGCCTTCTTTCTCTGCCTTCCAACATGCATTAGCAGGAAGCTGGTGCCAAAGCAGAGCAGTGAGGACTGAAACCCCTGCTCATATGGGATGCCCACCTCACAGACCTTGGTAACGTGGCACTGGCCCCAAACTAGCCACATATTAATGTCCATCCCGTGGCCTGTGCTCACCCACACATGCATTCTCTCTCCATGAGAAATTCTAGAAGGCTGGGTTTTTGCTTTTCCTTTCAAAGCAACTGGTTTCCTTAGAGTGCGCCTTCTTCACAATGGGAAAACGATCAACTTTTGCTTACTGGATAAATAAGCCGGAGTGAAGGTGGGGCTGTTTCTCAGGCTCACACTGAGAGTGGACTCTGAAGGAAGAGGTGCACCCCCGCTGCCTGCCTGCCCCCCAGCGCCCTGCAAACAGGCCAGCCAGGTGCATTTTGATGGCAAGATCGCCCAGCTCTTTCATGTCGCCGAGATCTGTGTGATTGGCTAACAGCTCCAGCGGGGCAGGCGGGCGGGCCTTCAATGGTTACTTCATCAGGGAGCCCTGAGCTGCGGGCTGGCTCTTCTTGACCTCCTGTCCTTCCATCTAAATAATCCAGCTCTCTTAACTGCACTTCTTTATCAGCCTCATTGTTTCCTGCCCTTTCGTATCCCTCACAATTCTTGTCCTCAGAGCCTCTCACAGGCTGCCTCTTCTCTCTCTAATTACAGGCTCACACACAAGATTCTCGAGGCGCCGGAGCAGAGCTCAGCAAAATGGAAAGCTTACCTCGAGATCCCTCCACGCTCCACTTTAGACGGCCTTTCCAGGGTCACGGTCGTTCTGCGCTGTGTTTTAAGCAACTGCTTACTAACACCCCGTGAGCCGTTATCTATAGGAGCTGGGAGGGGGCTGTGCAGGTGGAGCTGGCTTGGGGGTGGCTCCAGGTGGCACACCTTGCCAGCCCTGCCAGTGGCCAGCACGGGTATGCTCTGGGCCGAGTGTGGTTCTGAGGGCCCCGGGGACCGCTGGCCTCACACCTACTTTGCCTAAAGCTCCAGGAATTGGCGTTTGAGAGTCCTTTATTTCTAATGGCACAATGAGAGGCTTGTCACTGATAGACAAACTCAAACACAGCAGGTGAACAGGCTGTATTGCCTCTATCATCTGTCAACTGAATGTATCAATCAAGCTAATCACCTGCCAATTATCATTCTTTCTCCTTTGTTTTTGGCTTCTGGGCCCATTAGCTTGGCCATCTCACTTAGATTGGACATTGTGGTACAGCACATTAAACTACCACCTGGGGTGGCTGCACCCCATATCAGAGAGCCAGTTCCAGACCCAGTCTTTGCTCCTCAGATCCAGCGGCTAGCCAATGCAGCCAGGGAGGCAGCAAGTAACGGCTGAAGTATCTGGGTCCCTGCCAAGCAGGTGGGAGACCTGGATGGAGCTCCTGGCTCCTGGCTTCGGCCTGGGCCAGCCCTGGCTGTTTGCAGATGCTTGGGGGCAGTAAACCAGTGGATGGAAGGTGTGTGTGTGTGTGTTTCTTACTTTCTCTGTCTTTGTCTTCCAAATAGATAAAAATAAATTAAGAAACACTAGCAAGAAAGACTACCCAGCCATCCTCACACAAGGGGTACCAAGAGAAGTCTTGGCTCTCTTTCTCTGCTTTTATTTATCCCTGAGAAATCTCTGAGCCTTTCTGCTGTTCCTCTTCTGGGTTCCAGGGTTAAAATCATGAAAACGCAGCACCCCTGTTCTAAAGCTAAGGGTCCCAGCCCATGTAAGACACAGTGTACCCACGGGGCTGATGTGGGCATCACAGGACAATCAGCCAAGAGTGACCAGTGGCCCGTGCCTTTGAGCCAGGGCTGGGGGAGGACACGTGGAAGCCTTCCTGGGGGAGTAGAGCCCTCCTTTGGCAGTGCACATGTGCCTCCTGCCGCCCCAGCCTTCTCTTCCAAGTCTCCTAAGAAGTCAGGGGGGCAGGTCTTGCCACCTCCTGGCTCATCTCCTAGGAGGGTTTTTGAGTCCTGTCTCCTCTGAGGTTTCCGCTGTTGCTCAGACGCTCCCTTAAGTGCAAGAAAGAGGTGTGAGCCCATGCAGGGGCTTCCAGAGACCCGATGGGCAATCGGGAAGCTGAGCGGCCAAGCCAGGGTCTCCATCATGTCCCGTGCTATGCCATAACGTGTGCGTCTTGGCCTTTCATCTCCTTTGACTTCTTTTAGCACGTTAAGGTTTGAATGTTGTTTTTCTGTTTGGAACTAACCTTGAACTTGTGACAATAAAGCTCTTGCGAGAAACGACCCAGCATCCCAAATCTTGATGTAAGCCCTGGCTCACAGCATGCACTCAATAAATATTTGTACAATCAGTGAGTAACTTCCTTGCTCGTAATGAGTAGCTTGCACGTGCCCGTGGAGTGAGTACATAAGTCTAGGAGGAATGGCCTCCTGGGAGCTTGATGCGGTGACAACAATGGCCTCTATGCCGATGTTTCCCAGCCTGGCTGGGCCAGCCCAGGGCAGCGTTCTGGGTGCTGTGTGCCTGCGTGTCTGGCTGCACTGTGGGGGAAGCAACGATGGATAGTAGCACGTGATGGAGGAAGCATTACTGCCAATACACAGGAGAGTCCCACACCAATCTCAAGCCACGCACTCGAGCAGTGAGCAAGTCCTGACACGCACACACCCAGAAACTCACTTGGTTACACTGCAGAGACCTCGCCTGGTTTCATTGCAGGTTCACTATTTCAGCAATGCATGACTGTGTTAAACGTAAGACGGTTGTGCTTTGGTTGTTCAGAAGCTTTGTCAAGAGCTGTGGAAAAGCAGGTAAGTGGCTGTGTGGAGGTGCTGGCCCGGCTCAGGCGGGCGTTTGTGGTCCTGCCTTTGGAGTGAGTCCAGGCAAAGCCACAAGCACCTGCCCATCCATCCACGTGGCTGTGAGGCTGTGCACTGAAACCTATCACACTGCACTGCAAACAGTTCTCTTTTTACTTCTCTGAGGTTACCGTTAGGCTATTACAACTACGCGTGCGGGTGGCTATGGGAGTCATGTATTTCATTTCAAGGGATTTAATATAGGGGGTAAAGGCAACTTTCAGTTGAAGGCAGTGGGCACTGTGTTGGCTGTGTTGTGCTTAGCTACCTTCGCAACCTGTTTAGGAAGGGTGGAAGCAGTAACCTCAAAGAATCTCCCCACCCCATATCTTTGGTCCCTTACACATTCCAGGCAGTTATTTCCATCCCAAACAGGTGGTGTTCCTGTCCAGACGGACTGCTTCCTCCGGGGTCAGCAGAGGAACCCCTGGCAAAGCCTTGGCTTCTTGCAGCCAGCTATTCCTCCAGGGGGGTCTGGGCCCGTGCTGGGAGGAGGCAGCTCAGAGGACCAGGAAGTCAAACCTGGCCAGAGTGCTGCTGGGGGTGTGACAGGGCACCTCTGCAGCTGCTCGCAATTTTTGGTGGGAGCCTGGAGCCTCAAGGCAGACACACAACCAGCACCTTTGCAGAAATCAGGAAGTGACCCCCTAGAGGAAAGGCTGATGACAGAAGGTTACTCCCCTCACACTGGCATGCTCTTTGAGCCTGCCCACCTGCCAGCCAGCAATGCCCGGGCCAGGGCCTTCGGTTTATTTTGGTAAATGACCAGTTAAGCTGAGGCTAAGAGGACCCATGTAGCTCCCTGAGGTGTGTGGCCCATAGAGCTGGTCCATGAACCCATTTCTACTTGAGCCCCTGAAGTCTGTAGCATCTGAGTGTCCTTATAGTCTCCTGTGCCGGGGGGATTTGGGATTCTGGAATCAGGATGCCTGTTCCCATGCCCCATCCTGTCACCCAGCAAACCTCACTCTCTAGGTAAGCCTCTGGTCTCACCCAAACCTCTCTCTTTTGGCCCATGAAGATGAGTTGAGGCTGTTCTTCATAGAATGACCACAAGTGTGAAGTGAGGCAGCCTGTGTCCATTGCTCAGCTCAAGACCCGGTACGGAATGAGGGCTCAGCCATGACAGCCGCTGCTCCTGCTGGTGTGGCTGCCGGTATGCGTGTCCACCGGTCACTGCTCCAGGTCAGCACAGCAAGGTGTCCGAGGTCGTGCACTTGGGGGATGAACTGTTCAGCTCCAGATCCCGGCTCCTTGGTGTCCTCAGGATGTGAGCTCAGGCAAGGCACTTCAGTTCTTAGTCACTTTCCTTCCACATTTGTTAGATGGGGTCAATGAGTGAGTGGATGGGTATTTGTACAGCAACAGAACCTGACACCAGGATGGTGCTGTTTACCAACTGCTATGTAAGTTTGTTTGTACATTTAAACTTTACATATTAGTCAATATATAAGCTGAAAATAAATGTCTTTCTTGATGATCTTCTTATATTATATTAAGCTATATTGGTATCTCCCGTACCAGCCTGTACTCTCTTACAAGATAGGTCTATTTCTTGTGTACACTGAATCACGCTGAGTCTCAATGAATACTGTTGAATAAATGAATGTGTGTAGGAATGGACAAATGAATGGACGAGTGAATGGATGAACAGACAGACGGATGGGTAGGTGGAAGAGAGGGTGGGTGGATGCATGATGATTAGTCAGTTGGCTGGATGGGAAGGTGCATGGGTAGGTGGCAGGGTGGGTGAGGAATGCTGGATAGACAGAATGGTAGGTGGTTGGATAGGGATGGGTGGGTAAGTGGAAGGGTGAATGGATGGATGGATGTTGCAGTGAATCAGTCTGTGGATGGGTGGGTGGATGGGTGTATGGTTGGATGGGTGGCTGGATTCCTAGGCAGAGCCTCACCCACCAGGTGCCACCTTTCCAAGTGGGGCTCATCTCAATATGCCAAGCCTTGAAGTAGAGGAATTAGCAGGAGCAATGAAGCGCCCTGTTCTCCCTAGCTGCACCTGAGGATCCAAGCAGGCAGAGGGCTGGGCTGGCAAGGAATCAAAGCTGTTAAGTGAACAAAGAAGTCTGTGGCCTTTGAGGCTGCCCGTCTGGCACCTTGTAGGGAAGTGAAATTGAGTGTGAAACACACCTGTCCTCTCTGGCCTCCTAACTGGCAGGGATTTCATTGCCAGGGGGTGAGAGAGGTGAGAGGTTTGGGCTTTGCAAAGGCTGGGGGATTAATTGTGTGTTAATGGATGAATGTGCAGGGGGTGGGGGGACACCAGGCTGGGAAGGGGAACTGGGTGGGGACATACTCTGGCCTCTCAGCCTGTTGATTTCTCACCACTGCATGCCCATCGGCAACCAGATGGCCCTGACCAAGATGAAAACAAATGAACCCGGGCAACAGAAACAGTAGAGCAAGGCCCTGGTGATGGATGGCCTGCGAGGGAGGCGCTTGTGGATGCTGGAGGTGCTCTTTGTGTCTCGGGTTTTAAAAAGTGAATTTTCAGCCTTCAGCCCAGGGAAGGAAGCCTTACAGGGCCCCGGGGCTTGGTTCCCTGCCCTCTTCCCAACCTCTGGCTTCTCTGACCCCTAAACCCCCTAAACACTTCTGTGGGTTTTTAGCCTCTGCAGTGCAAAGCTATGTCTGGGCACAGTGCTCCCTTCCGCTTGTGTGGGACCCAGCTCGAGTGCCTTGCCCTCCAGGGCATAGGCAGGCTGCTGTCGCCTGGACCATCTCCACCTGCTCAGGGTCCCAACGACTGTCCTGCCATCAGACCTAAGGTGCAAAGATACACACTAAGTACCATGTATTTTGTTACAAAATTTTGAAATATGACTTTTCTCGTCAAGTTACTGATGAAATATACTATGTAGTTTTCCACTCACGGCAATTTTTCAGCAAGTCATTTCTGCCCTTGGAAATTCTTGTAAGGTAAGAAAGCCTGCAGACTGCTCTCAGATTTCAAAGCATTTTGTGACTATGAGGTTAGCTACCTATCCTTGAAGACCATGAGTAAGTATTTATTTTCTTTATATATTGAAGTGTCAGGGTTTTTTCTTATAGAGGTTCTCTACCTGTATAGTCCCTTGAGATGTTGGGGGCCCTCAGCTCTGGCTTGTTACTTCTCAAGGAGACAGAAATTGAGTACCAGTGGAAACACCGCCTTTCTTCTGTGAACCCAAGACTCTGTGCCTCTGATGGGCGACACGTTTTATTTCAAATTCCGCCCTTCATTCAGCATCCAGTCAGCTGACAGGTGCAGGGATGTCAGGATTTAGTTATAACCAATCCTAACAACACCACCCTTGTGGACCTCTAGGCACTGACTAATACGCTGTGAAAACAGAAATCACAACTTGTCAGAATACGGAGAAAAGTACAAGGCTGCAATAAGAGTTGTAAGTTTCCATATGCTGGTAGATTAAGCATAGGCAACATGGAGAAGCGGCCGCGGACTCAAAAGCCATACTCACAGCCTTGGGGAGGCTGACAGGAGGGCGCATTAGCAGGGAGCTGGAGCAGAAGTAGAACAGCCTTGAATCCAGCCACGTGCCAACAATTTGCCTGTTTTGTTCTATCTTCTGCAGGGAAGGCTCTGATTGGACCGCCTTGGCTGGTCCTTGGAGGTTGAAGGTTAGGGTTGGTATTCAGGCATACGACTGACCTTGTTTGAGTGAGGGGACCTCCTCTGAACCAAGTGGTAGTGGCTATAGTGCCTGCATGACGCGGATTCCTGATATCGTGTGAGATATGTGGAAATGTTTGGAGTCTGAGGCATAACGCAGGTGCATGCGTGTGAAGTGCGTGCTTCTCATGACACGAGGACAAAGAGCAGTCAGGCATGGGCAGCATCTCCTAGTAGGCTTCCTACACTACCTGTACCATTCCTTCTTTTAAAAAAAATTTTTTTGAAAGTCAGAGTTACAGAGAGAGAGGCCACACAAGCATAAAGACACACACACAGTATTTTATTTGTTTGGAAGCCAAAGTTACAGAAAGGGAAAAAGGAAAGAGAGAGAGAGACATCACCTGTCCATCTAATGATTAACTCCCTAAATGGCTACAGCAGCCAGGGCTAGACCGAGCCAAAACCAGTGGCCAGGAGCTTCTTCAAGGTCTCTCACACGGGTGTGGGGCTCGGCTCTTAAGCTATCCTCCACTGTAGGGCGGCCAGGACTTGAACCAGTGTCCGTAGTGTTTGCTGGTGCTGCAGGGAGCAGCTTAATTCACTGAGTCACTGGGCCAGCCCTTGCCACTGTGTTTTCTAAACTCAGCCAGGACCTGCTTTCCCCTCATTCACTCTAGGCCCATCTCTCCCCTTCTGGAGAGCCAGTGGCTTCCCTGGCCCGCTCAGGTCCTAGCCGAGCGTTCTCACTCCTCTGTGCCCTCATGGGGCCTGGTCCGGCTGGCAGCAGCTGCAAATCCTTCAAGGGAAGGAATTCCTGGGATTCATAACTGCAAAGAGCAAACAAAGCAAGGCCCCCCTCCTCCTACCCTCAGCACCCCTCCCCCCTGCAGGGGTGTCAAGGGAGCCCCCGGGGGCTTCGCTGTTGTCAGTCCATCTTCCCAGACCATCTGTGCCTTTTGTTTATCATGCAGTTGATTAAAATCTGCTTATTTATCCTGGCTGCTTCAAGTTCAATAATGAGGGGAAATGAGCTCGGGGGACTTCCGTGACAGAGCCCTGGCAGAATCCTTTGTGCTGGCGTCTCCACCAGGATCCCTGTTCTGGGGAGGAGTTTGCTTGGGGACAGTGACTGACCTGCTGCCTGCTGGGGCTCCTGCAGCCTAGGTTGCGCTCAGCAGGCAGCCAGCACCAGGTTGAGACAGGAAGTGATCAAAACCAGGTAAGCCCGTAGCTTCGTACACTGGGCTGGTACTCAGAGAACACACCCAGTTCAGATCAAGTGCACTGCACCACCAGGCACCTGTGCGTGGCTCTGTGCAGTGGCTGGTTAACATCACATAATGCCACTTTCTTTCCATTTACAACAGCAGTCAGGGTGCTGTGTTGTCTGTCCCCCCCACCTGCCCCATCTCTCCTCAGCCAAGCCACTGCCCCTGCAAGATCAGCTCCCCAAAGGGGACCCTTCCCGCTGTGGCGTCTCTGCATCTGGGCCACGAGCAGTGGATGACCGAAGGGAGCTGCTGCGGTTTCTGATGTCCTAGAGATCACGCTCTCATTTTCCTCACTCTGCCCAGCAGATGACAGGATGGACACTTTCTTTTAAAAATCTTTTTGTTTATTTGAAAGAGAGAGAGGGACAGATCTGCCATTCATTGGCTCACTTCCCAAATGACAGCAATGGCAGGGACCGGGCCAGGTGGAAGCCAGGAGTCAGGTGCTTCTTCCAGGCACCTGGGCCCTCTTCCACCACTTTCCCAGGCCATTAGCAGGGAGCTGGATGGGAAGTGGAACAAGCGGGACTTGATCCTGTGCTCGTATGGGAAGCTGGTGTCCCAGGCAGTGGCTTTATCCTGGCCCTCAACACTTCAAACCACATCTTTCCACCTGTGCTAGGAAGCCTCTGATCTGCATTTAGAGTGCAACTTTTAACTAGCTTCCTGGTAGCCAGATGACATTCCTACCTGCTCCTAGAACAGAGTCCAAGTGCAGACATCCTGGGCAGGATTGCCATGAGGGACTGGCACAGACCTAGGGGAGCTTTTGGGTTCTACATCCAGGATGGTCAGACCCTGGCTCAGAGCAAGGCACAGCCACACGCTGCGAAGACAGAGTCCCTACGACATCCAGGAGGATGAAGAGGTGAAGAAGCGGACAGGGAGGTGGCGAGTCTCACAGTGGGTGATGGTGAAGCAAGGACTTGGAGGGGTGGGGTGGAGGGGTGGCCAGGGGCAGAGAAGGGGGAGAAGACCTGCAGGCCTTGTGCACAGGCACCAGGAACACAGCGCTGACACCAGGGAGGCGTGGGAGAGGGGGCTGTAGCCTGTAGCTCAGCCTGTCCCTGGCCCCATTGGGCTGGCTCGGAGTGGAGTCCACTGGGCTGTGAGCAAAGGCTCAGTGAAGATGTGTCAGTGACTGAACAAGTGAGCACCCCGACCACTGCTTGGACTTGGGGCTAGGAAGGGACTGGAAATGAGGGCACTTGCAGACAGGGTAGTGGCGGTGTCTGCTGGAAGTGTCCTTGGCCCCTCCCAGGCTCTGTTGTCATGGGGCAGAGTCAGCCCCGTGGGACTCTGCCCAGCAGCCAAGCTGGGTAACCTCCTCTCCCAGGGTAGACCTGGTTGCCCTGGGAACAGGGCGGGGGGAACTGCAAGTGAGTGTCCTCCATAAGAAGACTGATTGGGGGCAAGGTGGGTGGGTTGCAGGCCTGGGCTTTCACTGGCCATTCACGGCTCTGTGCCGCTCTGTGCCGCTCTGTGCCACTCTGTGCTTGGGCAGCCATGCACGAAGAGGTGCAGGCTCTGCCACGGACTGCCACTGGGACTGCGTGGACGTCAGCATGGCCTGGTGCCCTGTGGTGGTAGCTGTACCTCCCTCCAAGTCGTGGCTGCTCCTTCCATGTCTGCTGGCTACTCAGCTTGGGCACCTAGGCCAGAACAAATCCACACTGCTTGTCCAGGACCACAAGAGCCAGATCCCAACTTGGCAGCCAGCCTCGGGGAACCCACTTCTCCCTTTTGTTTCTATGACGCTGCATCTTAGATCGTAAGGATCTGAGTGTGGGGTGTGATTTTCTAGCCTTTCTCCTTTAGATTCATTTGTATTTATTTGAAAGGCAGAACTAGAGAGAGAGAGAGAGAGAGAGAGAGAGAGAGAGCAAGAAAGATCTTGCATCCACTGGTTCACTCCCTAAATGGCTGCAATGACCCAGACTGGGCCAGGCTGAACTTCAGAGCCAGGAGCTTCTTCCAGGTCTCCATGGAGGCACTGGGGCCATCCTCTGTTGCCTTCCATGCACATTAACAGGGAGCTGGATCGGGAGTGGAGCAATAGGGGTTGGGGTCCAGGCCACATGCTGCCTGCACCACAGGCAGTGCTTAACCCTTCACAGTGCAGGGCCATCTGGCATTTCTCTATTATTGCAAAAACACACACAGCATGAAACTGACTGCCTGAAACATTGTGTGTGTGTGTGTGTGTGTGTGTGTGTTTGTGTGTGTATGCAGTTCCAGCGTGTTAAGTACACTCACATGGCTGGGAAACAGCGACCTGCACCTCCGAGTCCAAGTTTAGCAACAGAAGGTGATTTGTATCTGCTGTCGTGCAGCCCAGGCGCCAGTGGAGTGGCTGACCGTTTACATCCATGGCCGGAGAGGTGGTTCTCCTTTCTCCCGAACTTTCTGGGTAAGAAGGCCAATGGTCAGGTCTACCTCGTGTTTCAGAAAAGGCAACCGGAGCGCAGCAGCCTTACTCAGCCAGCCGGCTTTGCAGACATGGGAAACTTCTGTTTACAAGCTCAAGTGTCCCAGCCACATTTCACCACGCAGCAGGAACCAGATGGAAGCTTTCCAAACTCATCTCTTCAAGGAAAACACTCCTGGTGTTCCTTTTTAATGAAAGAAAACAATCTGAGCATATTTTAAAAGTTTTGTTTGTTGTTTTTAGTACTTTCCTGGTGACACAAAAGACTTCTCTCTAGTTGGATTTCAGAAACTTGTAACCTGACTACCCAGGAAACTCAGGCACATCGCCAAGAATCTTGGACACTGAACAAAGCATCCTTAATAAGAGCATCTTGAATCCAACCTATGGAGGTCACCTGGCTAAACATTTTTCTAGAACTTTCCTCCAAGAATACTAACTCAAAGCCATGTAATCGGTACACGATGCTTTCATAGCACCCTGGGTGATGGTATCAGGTCTACTTTTTTTTTTTTTTTTCAACTCACACTCTTGGGCCTATTTCCACGCAGGGATCCCTGCCACCTACATGGGAGGCCCCAGTGGAATTCCTGCTTGCTCCTTCCAGCCTGGCCAGCCCCTGGCCATTGTGACCACGTGGGGGAATGGATGGAAGACCTCCCTCTTTGTGTCTCCTTCGAGATTTTCCCTGTTCTGATGTTATCGCAGTGTGTGTCGAGGCCACGCGATCTTGAACCTGACAGTCAGCTAGCATGAACCTGGCTCTGTGGGGGCACTTGCCCAGTGGTGGTGGCTCATGAATCTCCAGGGAGGAAGAGAGTTGCTGCCAGCTTCTTCCCCCGGGGCAGTGGTGAGGACCAATGAGATCATGCTTATAAGTACCTGGTGTTCCCTGGATGCCTGGTGGTACACAAATACAAGGTGTTTGCAGTCCCAACACGGGCTTTGAGTTCCTTTCAGGAGGAAGTGAGGGTCCAGTTCACATAGCTGTGTTGGCATAAATACTGGCAGTTTGACCTTAGAGTTCTAGAAGACACGGCTGGTGGTGCAGTGCCCACCTAGGCTGCTGCAGGAGCAGGGGTCAGGGCTGGCTGGCGGTGCAGTGCCCACCCGGGCTGCTGCAGGAACAGGGGTCGGGGCTGGCTGGGGGTGCAGTGCCCACCCAGGCTGCTGCAGGAGCAGGGGTCGGGGCTGGCTGGGGGTGCAGTGCCCACCCAGGCTGCTGCAGGAACAGGGGTGGGGCAGGTGACTGTGAGAGCTATGGGGATGTGCTGCGGGAGACCTTAATGAAGTTCAGGCTCTTGGTTTCAGACTGGCACAGACCTGGCCATTACAGCCATTTGGGGAATGGATCATGCCTGGAAGATCTCACTCCCTTTCTCTCTCTCTCTCCTTGTATTGATCTAACTTTCAAAATCAATCAATCAAAAGAAGTCCAAAATAAATGAATTTAAAATAAATGCATTGAGCAGACACTGTGGGATTCCTATGCTCCCTTAGCATGCTAGCTTAAGTTCCCACGGCCCCTTGTCACTGCAGAAGAGCTGTCCCTGCCCATGCTAGGGTTAACATCTCCTGGACATGGCCTCCACCTGGGGAGTTGGCAGGTGATCTCCTTGGTGCCCCTGCCTTGGCCCTGAGTGATCTATAGGGGCCCAGAGATGACCTGGACTCCTGCCAGTCTACTGCCTGCAGCTGGATCCTGCCCAGGGACATCCACTCATGTCCCTCGCCCACCTCCACACCATAATCTCCTGGAATCCCCTCTGGATACAGCACTCACACACGGATGGTTGCTGGAGGGGCTGTGGAGACGCCAAGTCCCACACGAGGGATCACGCGACTCGTTGGAGTCTCCAACCCCAGGCAGAGTGGGAACGGGAGCTGAGGCCTTGCCCGCAACATCACACGGCCTCGCCACTTCAAACAGATCATGCAGCCTGCCTGCCTGAAAGCCCTTCCCCGCCACTGAGATTCCCTCCTCAGTGACTTAGTACAATGGTTGCCATTGACCCGGTGCCTTGATTGCCAGCTTGCAGTGTGTGTAGCCTTCTTCCAGAGAGAGAGACACACACACCTCATTCCTCTCTGCTTTCTGGACCTCAGGAACACAAGTTCAAGGCTACAGAGAATCAGAGCCACAGTCCACTCCCTAGACCCTTGCCTGGCCGGCCCTCACCTACCATGCCACCTGCCTAAAGGCGAATGGAATACCCCACAGGCTCAGCGCTGAGCTGTTTGCCGATGCTCCTGTGGTGGCTTCCTCCCAAGTCACAGCCTGCTATCTTAAGGTGCTACGTATCAGCCAGTGGGCCCAGGTCACACGGGACTGAGTTGTCATGTCAGCAGGGTTGGCCTGTCCCTTTCTCAAGGTCCCATGGAAGAAGCTGCTGTCTGGCCTTTTCCCGCTGGGCTGCCTGCATTCTGCCTTCCGATCCGCAGCCTCATAGCTCTCTGGTCTTCCTGGAGCATCGTGTCTCTCTCTCCAAGGGTCACTATGGGGTCATGTTCTCCACCTGGCAGCTCCTTTATTCAACAGTCATGGTCATAATCCTGTTGTCCAGGGTGCTAGCTGCATACATATTTACATATGGTTTCACGCGTGGGGCGTTTTTTTCTGCTTCTTTCCCCCCTGCAAGTTTCACTGCATGCCACTGTGTGCCTTTTGTCATCTGTGGCTTGTGTGTGAGAGTCTTTAGGTACAGAAGTTGTATAATTCATTTCATCAGTTTCAGCTGTCACAAATTGGGGTTATTTTTATGCACATTTTGAAATGGAAATGCCCTGCTTCAAGCCATCACTAGACATTACACTGTTTTCCATTTAGAGCAGGTATTCTGTTATTGCAAGTCATGTGACAACGAACATTACGGATGCTAAATCTATGCTGCCAGCTCAGGGACACACCTGCCTGTTGGGGAACTTAATAAGGGACCGAGTGGCACAGCCAATGAGAAGAAGGGGCTGTAGATGGATGACATCGGGCAAATTGGGAAAACAAACATCTGACGTTCCTGTGACTACCCCGAAGGGGACATGTCAGATGCCAAGGCAGCCTAAATGTCAAATCACACAAGGAGATAAAATGTGGGAGACTGTCGTGTGACCTGAAATCGTACGAACTTTGTGTGCAGAACTGGAAAAAGTGAAAACCACAGACAAAAAAAAAAGCTGCATTTGATCACGCCAACTTTAAGGACGTCTCTCCAGCAATAACTACCATGAATAAAACATCAACAGACTGGAGGAAGAGATTGGCAATGTTTAAAACCAATGAAAGATCAACATCTAGACTAAAAGATTCTAGAACCTCCTGCAAGTCAGGGTAAAAAGCAGCAACTGCACGGGGAAGCTACGGGAAGGGTTGCAACGGCCGACAAAGAGGGAAACCCGGAAAGGCTGACTCCAGAGGACCGGAGCAAGACAAACCGTGGGGAGGGGCAGCGGTCCTAGAGCGGCCGGAGGATGGGAGTCCTGCTGTGGGGCTGGCTAGCAGGCCTGGGCACCGCGGGCCCCAGCCATCAACGGGCAGAAGATCCAAGCACAGGGCACTGGCAGCCCTCACTCCGCCCCTAGCCCGGCAGCACGGCAGCATCTTCCCCACCTCCACGAGGGCCATGGTGAGGGCTGGCATCACTACCTTGCAAGCCATGACCAGGGGTTGCAGGAGATGGAAGACTCGGATGGGAAAGGTTTATTGAATGTGGAGCCTGTGCAGCGGCTGCTAGGAGAGACAGACAACACTACAGGCAGCTACGGGCCTGGATCCTGTAAACAAGGTGGGGGAATAAAGAAACCAGACACAGAATAAATTATATACACAACGATCATGCAGAAAGTAAAATTCACAACGGGGCATTTACAATGTTCATGGAAAATTCTCACTATCTTCTTTAAAAAAAAGTATCTGAAAGCAGAGGGACAGAGAGGTCTTTTGTGTGCTGGCTCACACCCCCAGTGCCCACAACAGGCAGGGCTGGGTCCGGCTGAAGCTGGGCGCCAGGACCTCTGGCCCAGTCTCATCCGTGGGTGGCAGGGGCCCAAGCCCTCGGGCCCCACACCAGTGGCTGGGACTTGAACCCAGGCACGCGGTGGGCATCCCAAGTGGCAGCTTTAGCACTGTGCCACAGGGCCTACCCCCCACATATCTTTTAAATTCCATTTCCCATGAACTGAGGCTGCCTTTTACGCATACAAAACAGGAGACCTTTTGTAAGAGTTTATGCAAACAAAAGGAGCCACTCTGGAGACAATAGCAGGATTGTTTGTGGTCAGGGAAAAGGAATGAGAGAAGAGGGGTGACAGATAGCAGCAGTCACCAGGGACTCCCGAGGCAGCACCCAAGGGGGTCGGGATCTCATCATCTCCAGCCAGAATGATTTCTACAGATTGAATTCTGGAGGCTAGACACCCGCCACTGAGTGCCAAGTTCTGAGAAGGTGGGAAAGCCCCAGAGGACCCTCCCTGGCTATTAGGAGCCTGCAATTTGGGGAGATTTCCCTGTCCCCTCAAAGCAGTGAATTTCAGACTGTGCTGCCCTGGCTGGGCCAGGAGATAAAGAGGCAGCTGGGGAGAGAGGCAGGTGCAGGCTGGGACAGAGTGCGCAGATGATCCCGTGATAGCCACCCAGGGAGCCTCGCAGGCCAGGCGCAGGGGTCATGGGCTCTGCAAGGTCAGGAGGCTTTGGGCTTGACCCCTCATCTATCACCAAAGCCCCCCCTGCAACCTTCTGCACATCCCCTCCCCACTCCGAGTACCCCTGTCCTTCCTGCATCTCTGTCAATCACCACCACAGTGCATCCCTCCCTGCTTTCCAGCCTGACCGAGCAGACTTCCCTGGAAGAACATCATGGCTGAATCTCGGAGGACGCCTTGGGCAGTGGCTTCTGTATCCCAGGTCAGGGCACAGCCGACCACGGGGCAGGAAGGACTAGCTAGGGTGGGGGAGAGGAGGAGCAAGGCAGCTAAGATTTGCCATTCTACAGGGTTGTAAAACCCCCCAATCAATCAACGGATCCATCAACATGAGGGATATGCAGCAGCAGGGGTCCACAGAACCTGATGTACTCAGCACCTGCGCCCTGCCCAGCTCGGCCAACCGGCCAGCCGCAGTGTGAGCACTGCCCGGAGTGCCCACCCCATAGTGCCACAGAGTGCTCACTTAGACCAGAGCCCCAGGTGTCTGGATGCAGTGACACTGCAAGGGAAACCTGGCATTGGGCGTTCCCTGGACTGACAGTGTCTGGTTATTCGGGGGCAGGGCTTGGGACTGGACCCCTGTAGATTGCAAACTTCCTTCCACCACTTCCTGGCCAAGTGACTAAGGGATGGAAGAAGCTTGCACCTGTCCTGAGCTGGGTGAACCCAGCCCAGGACCAGGATGCCCTGGCTGTGACAGGGAGCATAGGGCAAGCCCCTGCTTTGCATAGGAAGCCACACCCATGCACTTCTTAAAACCCTGGCCATGCAAATGGGCTGGGGCAACAGGAGGGAAGTGCAGAGCCAGCCCAGCCCCACCTGCACCAACCTCTTGGCCCTCCATTTTGTGAGAGAAGGAACAATTGCTTGATTGCTGGAGGACTTCTCTGTGAGGTCTCTGCTTCCCTGAGAAGCGGTCAGGGCTTGGAGCAGCCTCAGGCAAGGCTAGCAAGAACACAAAGGAGAAACTACTGCGCCCCGGCCCCGCCCCCTGGAGTTGCCCGCGGGCGGACCCTGACTTGGCCACCTCTCACCTGACTCGGCCCACCTTCCTCCTTGGGCTGCCAAAGGGCTGTGGTCGGATTTGCATGTGGTGCCAGCTTTCCCTGCAGAGTTGAAGTTGGACCCCAGGTGAGGGCGGGGAGGGTGGCAGGCTAGACAAAGGGCTTGGAGGAGCTGTGTGCCTTCCGGGACAGGGCCTCGCTTGGATTCAGACTTGCTCACTGCGCTCCCAATGTCACACCAGGACAAAGGGAGGCCTGGCTCCTGGCAGGCCCTGGGAGGGAACTGGGTTTATGTTGTTCCACAGCTCGAGTTTTACTCCTTTGTTTGACTTCCAAGCCTGCTTCCTGGGCATTAATGAAGTTTGCCCAAGGCTTTCAAGGACACACACTCTGCGAGGAATGTTTGTCCCCAAGGCCAGCCCGCCGAGGCGCTACAGGACAGCTCCCTTCCTGGGGCCTGGTGCATTTTGGCTTCTCCAAAGCGAACTCAAAAATTTTGAACTCACAACTATTACCCACCGTGGAAAATCTCACACTACAGAGGAGGCTGGTCCTTTACAGAAATGCACATGCTAAGATACAGAAGTGCTTGCATGTCACATTGGACACATCCCACTTCATGTTCTGACATTTATTATTTATTTGAAAGGAAGAGCCACAGGGGCAAAGAGAGACAGAAAGAGGGACTCACCTTCCACCTGCTGGTTCACTCCCCAAACAGCTAGCAACATCTAGGGCTGGGCCAGGTGTTAGTTATTTAAAAAGATGGTAGAGTTCTAGTTCATAGGATATCACGATATTATTACGCGCAGCTAATTCCCGCAACCTGGTTCTTTACCGTGAGCTGAAATTACCAGACGCAACGAGGTATCTTAGGAGGTTTATTCCAACGAAGCAGGAACAAGGTAGGGGTGGTGAAGATCAGGAAAGAAGGGGAGAGAAGAGAGAGAGAGGAGAGAGAGCGAGGGGAGAAACGAGAGAGCAAGCCGCACCTGGGGGGGGCCTTTTGTCTGCCAGGTGTAGGGGGCGGGGATTGGGAGGGATTGAGGCCAGGCCCCCAGGGGATTGGCGCCTGCAGGTGAATGCCTAGGGATGATTGGCGAGTGGGCGGAGTTGAGGAGGGGGCTGGAAGATTGGGGTGGGATTCTCAGGTGGAATGCCAGGTTACATATGATTGGTGGACGGCTGGACCGGCGCGAACTTCATGAGCTGTGAGGAAGAAGGAATGGCGCCGGGTCCAGGGAAGGATATTGGAATAACTCCTTACACCAGGTGCTGAAGCCAAGAGCCAGGACCTCCATCCTGGACTCCCCCACGGGGAGCAGCAACCCAAACACTTGGGCCATCCTCCATTGCCTCCCCAGGAGCTTTAGCAGGCAGCAGGGTCAGACCTGAGGCAACCAGGACCTCCATCCTGGACTTCCCCAACCTGAACACTTGGGCCATCCTCCATTGCCTCCCCAGGAGCTTTAGCAGGCAGCAGGGTCAGACCTGAGGCAACCAGGACCTCCATCCTGGACTCCCCCAACCCAAACACTTGGGCCATCCTCCATTGCCTCCCCAGGAGCTTTAGCAGGCAGCAGGGTCAGACCTGAGGCAACCAGGACCTCCATCCTGGACTCCCCCACGGGGGGCAGCAACCCAAACACTTGGGCCATCCTCCATTGCCTCCCCAGGAGCATTAGCAGGCAGCAGGGTCGGACCTGAGGCAACCAGGACCGGAATCCCCCGCTCAGAAGATGGCAGTGCTGCAAAAAGCAGCTTGATGCGCTGCACCACACAGCCAGCTTGAAAGCCATTTGGCAAACGGGAAGGAGCCCGCCTAAGCTGGAGACATCACCATGGAGTCTGCACAGCTGGGTTCCTGCCTGGGCTCCTCCACTGGCCAGAGGTGTGGCCGTTGGTAGTCTTAGTGGGCTCCCAGCTGGTGGGGCTGGGAGGGCAGCCCAGGAGGTGGGGCAGTGTGATGGGGGCGGGGCGGGCTTCAGCCACCTCTGCCTCTTCAGCAAGCCTAACTCCCTCTCTTCCTACCCATCAGGAGCATCCTCTGTAGAAAGTGTCTTCAAGGCTCAGAAGCCTCATGAACCCCCGCAGTGGAAGAATCGCTAAAGCAGGGCACCCAACTGGGACGCTCCCAACAATCACACCGGGCCGCAGCTGCGGCAGTGGCAAGCAAGCAGAGCCATCCTGCTGAGCCCTCTCCCAGCCCAGCTTCCTCGCTTCCAGCCATCCCTTGGCCTGCCGGCTTGATCCCTATAAAACCAGCGAGAGCTCTGAGAGCAGCCCCAGGGACAGAGGTGATGAGGACCAGCCTGGGGGTGAGGGGCTGAGGTCACGAGGTGAGAGCCTCAGATTGGCTCTGGGGGCACTGCCATCCAGAGGGGGCACTGCCATCCGGAGGCGGCACCACCCTTCCTTCCTGGCCTCAGCTGCAGCTAGAAGGAACGCAGCCACCAGGCCACCTGCAGTGACAGATGGCTCGGGTTAACCCGCCCTCTCATCTCCTCTGCAATCACGTGAGGATCCCAAGTCCCACAGTGAAACCATCAGGGCATTAACCAGCAATTACCCCGTGCAAGTGCCCACAGGAGCCTGGCCTGGGCGTGGAGCAGGGCAGGACGGAGCAGGGGCTTCACAGGCAAGGAGGGTCGCCTTCCCCAGGCGGAGGGTTGGGAGAGGTCAGACAAAGCGGGTGCCCAGGTGCAGGAACCGCAGTGGGATTCCTGCGGAGGCGATGACGTGCAAGGCCGTGGGTTCTCGCCCCACTCCTCCCTAACTCGTGGACACTCGGGGTGTGTGGACACTCGGGCTGTGTGAGGGACTCAGCTCCGGCCTGATTGCATAGATTCCCGACTTTGTCATGTCTCTACCTCTTCTCGCATGTCCACTTCTTGCAAGCTGCAACACTCTAGCTCCTTTTTCTGCTCTCACATCCAAATGTCCCCTCCCACCTACGAGGTGTCACCAATCTGAGACATGTATGCCGACATTGAGAGATGAGGTGAGAAGGAGTTACACCAAACTGCATGGATGGCCCTGGTTTCCTGTATTTTGTCCAGCTGCCCTATTTTAGCTGGCAAATGAGGGCTAGGAATAGCTCCGTTAGGAATGGCAGGCAGTTTTTGCAGTCTGCTCTGGATTCCCCCTACTGACAGGCCTAGGTATTGTTCCCTACCCAAGTCTTAATTATCTTATCTGCAAAATGGGACTATAGTGCTGCTGCTTACCCCCACAGGAACATGCCAAGACCTCCCCACCAACCCGAGATCCCCAAAACATCATGACCCCTTCACCATCTTAGCCACACTTTCCAGCCCCTCAATCTGCCCGGAGGCTCTGTCCCAGCTCACGTGGGGTTGTTCACCCTCTCTGCTTCTAGCCAACAGCCTAGGCCCACTCGCCTCCTGTGCAGAACCTGGCATGTCTGTTGAAGAGCCGCACTTGGCTGACTCTGGGCCAGCAGGAAAAGGACATCGTGTCTCAGCATGGTGCACACGGATGTGTCGCGTGTAACTGTCACTCCAGAGCCACTCTGACTATTTCTGCAGTCTCGATGTCTGCCCCACCCCTGCTGCAGCTCACCCCGAGACCCCCTGCCTTCCTCAGCTCCCACAGTGGAGAACTGTCTTGGCAACGTTTGCCCTGCAACCTGCCTCCCCCAACCACTGTCCACTCACTCCATCCTGGCACTCCTTGCCATGTCTAAACACGTGGATGGTATTAAAGGCACACACACAACATACACATGCATGCACACACAAGCCAGGGCTCTGCTGGCTCACTCCCCGGAAGCCTGGGCCATGCTGAAGCTGGGGGCCCGGACATTCCATCCAGGTCTCCCTGTGGGTGGCAGGGGCCTGGGACTTGAGCCGTCACCTGTTGCCTGCCAGTGTATGCACCAGCCAGAAGCTGAGGCCTAAGAACAAAGCAGGTGTTCTGGTATGAAATGTGGGTGCCCCAAGACTGTCTCAAACCCAATGCCACTGCCTGTCCCCAGGGTGATTTTTCTTAACAACAACAACAAAAAAGGATTGATTTATTTTTATTTGAAAGGCAGAGTTACAGAGTGAAGTAGATAAAAAAACATCTTCCATCTGCTGGTTCACTCTCCCAAATGGCTGCACTGGCTGGAGATGGGCTGGGTCGAAGATGAGAACCAGGAGCTTCTTCCAGGTGTCCCATGTGGAGCAGGCTCCTGAGGGCGTGAGCCATGCTGCACTGCGTTCCTACACACATTAGCAAGGAGCTGGATCGGAAGTGGAGCAGCTGGGACGAGAACCAGTGCCCCTGAGGGATGCTGGCACTGCAGGCGAATGCATAGCCTAGGATGCCACAACACTGTTTCCTTACTTGTGCTTTTAAAGCAGATTTTTGTTTAGGAAAAGATGAAACTGTTTCCGCCTCGCAAACTTGGCAGAGATCCACCAGGCTGGGAGAGACTGCCAGGTAGGGGCTAATGCACCCCTCAGAATGCCAGGTGAAGCAGTAGGGCCCCGGAGCCCCCGAGGGGAAAGGCAGCCCAGGGACTCCAGCTCTGGGACATCCCGGAGGCCGTGCTGCAGCCACCCCAGGACTCACCCCACTGGGGCTCCCACGCTTAGGACCAGCCTGGTCTGTGCCACCAAGGGCCCTGCCCTACACTGCTCGTAAACGCCCACTTGATTCCACAGCGGGGGAGGGGCTCCCCTTCTTGAAACATTGCAGCTAAACATTGCAGGGTGCAGGGGCACCCTGGGGCTGTGGCAGACCCTCTCAACAATCGTGTCCTGATCCAAGGCAGCTGAGAATTCCTGCCAACTGGAAATGGGATGGGGGAGGGGGCGGAGGGTGTCATTGACTGTGATGCCAGGCCTGGTGCTGCCAGGGCACCCACCAGTCTGCAGTGGGAGCAGGCAGAGCAGTGTGGAGGAGGGCATAGGGCCAGGAGCTGGGCCAGGGGGCTCCAGGCTGGCATGGGCCGCTGAGGGAGGATGCCTGTCCCTTCCTGCTGGTGGCGCTCTCGCTCTGACTGGCACTCATTCCAGGCTGCGGGCGCTGGCACCTGCAGGAGTGGAGAAGCAGTCATCACGTGACGGGCGTGGCCGATCACAGTTGAAATCCAGCGGATTCGCGGGCCTTCCTGCTTGCTTGATCACGCCTTCCTCCCGCCATGTTGTCTGGGAGAGGTTTGAAATCAGAAATGACAAAGGACTGCCCCTCCGACTGCAACCATGCTGCGGCGGCTGGGGCCAAGAACAGGACAGCTCAGAGTGAGTCCCCAGCCGGGCTGTGTGCAGCAAGTATATTCTGATTCTCGGTTTTCTCCTCTGTAAAATGGGTTTGCAGGGATTAGAAACAGCACCATATGTAAATGTTCAGCTTGGGGCTGGTGTTGTGGTGTTGTGGTAAGTTAAGTTGTCACCCACAACACCAGCATTCCACTAACCCTGCTGCCTCACTCCCTGCTATTGTACCTGGGACAGCAGTAGAGGATGGCCAAGGGCTTGGGCTCCTGCCCCACGTGGGAGACCTGGACGGAGTCCCAGGCTTCTGGATTTTTGCCTGACCCCACCCCAGCCTTTTGAATATCTGATGAATGAACCAGTGGAAGGAGGATCTCTCTCTCTGTCTCCAACTGTCTTTCATACATATAAACACATTTTTCTCTAAAAACACCCAGTGCAGGGCTTGGCACGGGATGGTCAGCGAGCAGTGGCTGGCTGTCGCCGTCGGCCACATCACCTGGCTGGCCGCCGGCTCTCGGTTGCTCCCCGAGATCATGCTGCGCCTGGACCAGCTCAGCAGGGAATGGAGCCTGCGGTCACTGCGCTGTCATATGCTCTCCTTTGGTGTTCTCCAAAACAAAGCTGCCTTTCAGAGAGGCCTGGCCCTCGACTCCCATGGCAAGTCATTTCTGCAGCCCGTGAGGGAATGTGGGCTAATGACTAGGGTGTGACACTACGTCCCATAAACAGTGCCAAGCGCCCAGACACTCCTACCCGCCCACCACTCTGCCCCAGCCCTGCAGGAGAGCAGACCCCACCAGCGTACCCCCCACAAGAACTCAGGGTTCAAGTTCCAAGGCCTGGTTGCCACAATGTTTACTAGGGGTCTAATGAGGGTCTCGGGGCAGCAGGCTAGGATGAACTGGACTTCATTTGTTTTAGGAAAACATCATTTCATCTACAAACACGTGCAACCTATACTCCCCCTGGGTTTGACTCAGCTGACAAAACGTAGCAGCCGCCTCTCCTGCAATGTACACCCAGGGTATGTGACACTGCTGGGCACAGCCAAACACGCAGCAGTCAGGTTGCTGTCTGGGAAAGAGCAAGTGTGTCAGGTTCTTATCACTGCCCACATTGCCGGGCACTCACCTGCTGAGCGTGCACCCATCAGCAGCCCTGGCTAACACCCACACTCCTCACCCACCTTTGAAAGCATTGTTCCCAGGCAGGCGCCAGTGGTGACCCACCACACAGGTGCCTGGAGTTTACTTTTCCTGAGTAAACAAGGATCCCAGATCAATGGCAGAGAGCTGGCAGACGCTCAGTGATGTCAGGGAACACAATGCTTTTCAGAACACACCCAGGGCTTATCTTCCACGACTGAGACAGTCACCTTGCCCATGGGAACTCTGACTTTAACACAACTGCACTTATTTAAAAAGATTTATTTGGGGCCTGGTGCAATGGCTTAATAGCTAAATCCTTACCTTGCAAGAGCTGGGATCCCATATGGGTGCCAGTTCATGTTCCAACTGCTCCATTTCCCTTCCAGCTCCCTGCTGTGACCTGGGAAAGCAGTAGAGGACGGCCCAAAGTCTTGGCACCCTGCATCCATGTGGGAGACCTGGAAGAAGCTCCAGGCTCTTGACTGTGGGTTGGCTCAGCTCCAGCCACTGTGGCCTGTTGGGGAGGGAACCGGCGGGTGAAAGGTCTTTCTCTGTCCTTCTCTCCATAAATTTGATCTGCCTTTCCAACGGCAAAACAACCGAGAGAAGAGAAGAAAGAAGAAAAGGGGAAGCGGAGAAAGGGGGGGGGGGGGTTCTTGCATGTGCTGGGCCACATCCCCGAGGGCCCTGGCTGAAGTCAGCCCCTGGACCTCTCTCTCCCATAGCAGGGTCACTTGCACTCCAGTGCCTTCCCAGGTGAACCAGCAGGAAGCAGGGCTGGAAGCAGAGGGGTGGGGGCCACGCTGTGCTCCACTGTGGCTGCTGGTGGTTCAAGTTGCGTCACAAAGCCAGCTGCACCGCATCTGACTGAGGGCTGCCCCCTGAAGGACGATGGGAGGAACATGCCAAGACTGCTAATGATCACACTGGAGCCAAGCACACAGTTTCCAGGGCGCAGGCCTCTTGTCACCTCTCTCTGCCTCCGCCATGTCTCTCACGACTTGATTCTAAAATGGGCCTCATCAGGCCAGGCGCAGTAGCCTAGCGACTAAAATCCCCACCTTGCGTGCGCTGAGATCCCATATAGGTGTCAATTCGAATCTCAGCTGCTCCACTTCCCTTCCAGCTCCCTGCTTGTGGCCTGGGAAAGCAGCAGAAGAAAGACCCTGCACCCACATGGGAGACCCAGAAAGGGCTCCTGGCTCCTGATTGGCTCAGTTCCTGCTGTTGCGGCTGTTTGGGGAGTGAACCAGCAGATGGAAGATCTTTCTCTCTGTCTCTCCTTCTTTCTCTGTAAATTTGCCTTTTAAATAAAAATAAATAAATCTTAAAAAAAAAAAAAAAAAAAAGGTGTGGGGAGGCTCAGCTTGTTCTGACTGTCCTCTGGATCAGAACTGTACCCTACAGGAACCACACTGCATTTGACTGAAGTTTAAACAATGCTTTTCGGATTAGCTAACAGTGTTTTTTTAAATATGTATTTATTCCTTTGAAGGTGAAGTTACAGAGGTAGAGATTTTGTTTAGCTGGTTCACCCTCCAGTTGACCAGAATGGCCAAAGTAGGGCCAGGCCTAAAGCAGGAGCCAGGAGCTTCTTCCAGGTCTCCCGAGTGTGTGCAGGGGCCCCAGTGTTTGAGCCTTCTGCTGTGGCTTTCCCAGGCACATTAGAGGGAGCTGGCTCAGTGGAGGAGCCAGGACTGGTAACCACACAGGTTGCAGTGGGGGGTTTGACCCACTACACCACAATGCCTGCCCTTTATCAGGGTTTTGCAAAGAAAATCCTTCTGAAACACCTGCATTTTTAGCTTCTTAAAGATTTATCTATTTATTATTTGAAAGGCAGGTTTACCAAGAGAAGGAGGCACAGAGAGAGAGACAGAATTCTTCCATCTGCTGGTTCACTCCCCAAGTGGCTCAGTCAGATCCAAAGCCAGGAGCCTGGAGCTTCTTCCAGGTCTCCCATGTGGATGCAGAGTCCCAAGGACTTGAGCCATGCTTCATTGTTTTCCCAGATCATAAACAGAGAGCCAGGTTGAAAGTGGAGCAGCCAGGACACGAACTGACACTCATAAGGAATGCCAGGCTTGTACATGGAGGATTAGCCCGTTGAGCCACCGTCCCAGCCCTCACTTTCCTCCTTTTCCTGTCTGGCTGCTGTGGGCATCGAAACTTGTCCCTGAGTGAAAAAGCTGATCAACGAAACACAGACTCTGTGGTTCCAACCTCCGTCCTAGCCGGGGCATCCCTCCCCCTCCTGCAACTGCCCGGAGCCCCAGTGTCCCGACCATTGGCCATCGGAAGACTTGCTGGGTAGCTGTGTGAACACCCACACATTCAGCTTCTCAGGGTCTCCTTGGCCTCCAGTGTTCAGGCTTTCGCCCGTGACAACTTAACCGGCCAGGGAGTTTCCTAGGTCTCCTGCCCCTACTCCAGCAGCTCCTGATCATGAGCAGATGGGGTGGGGTCGGCAGTGCTGCAGAGCCAGACCCAGCTGGCAAGTCCCTGTTCTACGGGGACTCTCCTCCTGCACACGGAGCCCCTCACTTGGTCACCTCCCCTGCTCCCTCTGCCTGCCCCACCACATGCCACACCCCTGATTCCAATAGGGGAACTGGGCTGCTCCCCTCGCCCCCGCTGGCTGCTGCCAGAGCAGGTGTCCAAGAGCCAAGCCCTCCTTGCCTCCACTGCTTGCTTGCAGAAAAGCCGTGCCAGCAAACGCTTGCTGAGTCCCTCCCCAAACCTGCTGCCACCACCCACTGTGCTCCCCTGTCGCCCTCTGTCCCTGGGGAGACCAGAGACTGTAGCCAAGCCTACCATGTGCCCTTCTAAGTGTCTCAAAGCTCAGCGGCTTCTCTGTCAGCCCTTTGCTACTTCAAGTCGGAGGTGAGATCTCATTTCTCATTTCCACGGTGGGGAAGAGGGAAGGCCCAGGTACCCAGGCTTCGGGAGACAAGTGAAACAAAGGGAGAAAGACAGGACGTTGGTGACCTGGTACAGGAGCACCTGTTGCTGACTGCAGAGGGGGCTGGTGCATGCTGAAAGCTGGGCCCGGCTCAGCTCCCCAAGGCAGCAGCCCATGACCGCCCATGTCCTTCTTGTCCCCATAGGCTAGTCCCTGTAGGCTGGTTCAGGCACTGACGGGGAACAAGCGGGACAACGGGCGTCATTTTTCTTTATGGATCGATTTTGGTCTCCATTAGGATTCTCAACTTGTTTTCAAACCCAACCAAAAATATTTTTATTTTTTTACCAGCTTTGTCAGGGCTTGGCAAGGTGGAGCCAGGGGAGACAGGAACTCATGGTGAGGCAGGCAGCTGTCAACTCTGAAGGCAGGCAGCTGAACTCTGGGGCCTGAATCAGGCAGCAGACTGACCACCAAGCCCCAGGCACTGCTAGGAGCCGCCCAGGCTGTCACCGTCCCGGAAAGAGTGCTGCCCACAGCCCTGCTAGTCAGAGGGTGCATCTGGCTTAGGTTTCAAGGCAAGCCCAGCCAGCTTTGAGCAGAGCTGCAGGGGTACCAGAGTCAGGAACACGTCACAGAGTCCAGGACCCCACGCCCTTGACCTGGCTCTGCCTGAATCCTCGGCTCTGCCCAGGCTGGATCACAGCCGCTATCCATGGGCAACCCCATGCCATCTGTGCCCCACCGCTGGAGTGCCAGCACCATTTCCGTTCAGGAGGCCTAGTGGTTCCATTGCTTCCGTGCAGGCCCTGGGCTTTCTGCTGGCCTGGACTAGGGAATGGTGAGAGCTGAGCCCCGGGCACCACCCTGCTGTTTCTGGAGCAGTTGTCTGGGCTCTGGGGACCACGGAGTAGGATGTTGACCTCAGCGAGGGCCAGCTGCCTGCCTAAGCTCCCAGCGCCTCAGACCTGGCAATGCTGGCAGCTCTTTCTGGAAGGTTGCTGGGGAGTAAAGTGAGAAATGGCTCCAAGCTCACAGCAGGCTGCTGGGACCCTGTGAGAGTGCCGATGTCTGCGTTTGCCCAAAGTCAGAGCCACTTCTACCCTTGGTGGCGGCTCAGTGTGGTCCCTGAACTCCATCTGGGCTGTGCTTCGAATGCCCTTAGTCTTCAGCATCATTCTGAAGACATCAGGGGATTTGTGTGTATTCAGAAGTTTGAGAAGTGTGAATCCAGAACATTCTAAAGACTTGGACCCATTAGAGCTGGTCAGTCATCAAGTCTTTGGCAGCAGGACTCACAAACACTTCGGCTCTTCAGTGGTTGTAATATTGTTTCCACGGCTGCCTAGGGCTGTAGCTCCTCCCTTTGACCTGGGGTCCCCTATAAAAAAGGTATCAGAAGGGGCTGGTGGAGGAGGGGCTTAGATGCCCCAAGCTGGAGTTAGCAGCCCCAGGTACTCCATCCACAGTTCAGGAGAACCCACAGGGCAAGGCCCAGCTGCTTTGCTTATGTGTTGCACAGAGACTGGGTTCTACAGGAACCGTGTATCCTGATCTACCAGGTGCGTGGACCTCCCAGGATGCTGCAAGGCCATGCTGACACCATCTACCAGTTCATTTGATCAGCCAGGACTCCTAGCTGCTGCATGTCCGTCATGCGCCTGCTGGGACCCAGGCTCTTGGTACCCCGGTGAGGTTCTTCCTGTGCCTCTGGTTACTGTCACGCTCCAGGAAGGGAGGAGGTGGTTAGCGGCATGCTGGGGCTCCTGCTGTCTCTCCCTGTCTCCCCTACACACACACACACACACTCACTCAGCTGCTGTAAGCACTGGTGGCTGAGACCTCTACTTGGTCATCTCTGTGTTCCCATGGCAGGTGTCTACTCTCACCCTGGGACAGCCCCAGCTGATGTTTGAGGTGTGGACAGGCCCTTTGCTCAAGGTGGGACAGCTCCAAATGAGCAGTGTTGCAGGACAAGCCACCGGGACCCCTACAGTAACTGCATTGCACCCCTGCCTCACCAACTGTCAGTTTGAGTCCCAGTTGCTCTGCTTCCTGTCCAGTTCCCTGCTAATGCACATGGGAAAACAGCCAAAGATGGCCCATGTGCTTAGGCCCCTGCCACCCGTGTGGGAGACCCACATGGACTTCTGGGCTCCTGGTAGATGGAAGATGTCCCACATCGGCAGTAGGGACTCAAGCACTTGAGCCATTGCCTGCTGCTTTCAAGAATTTTGGCAGGAAGCTGGACCGTAAGCAGTGCAGCTGGGACACACGGGATGTGGGCATCCCAGACGGTGGTGGCTGCTGCTACTTCTACTTTAAAGATTTATTTATTTTTATTGGAAAGGCAGACATACAGAGAGAAAGCGAGACAAAGATCTGTCCACTGGTTCATTCTGCAAGTGGCCACAGTGGCTGGAACTCAACTGATCCAAAGCCAGAAGCTTCTCCTGAGTCTCCCATGGGGCTGCAGGGTCCCCAGGCTTTGGACCATTCTCTGCTGCGCTCCCAGGCCACAAGCAGGAAGCTGGATGGAAAGTAGAGTAGCCGGGACATGAACTGCTGTTCATATGGGATTCCAGTGTGTGCAAGACAAGGACTGAGCCACTGAACTGAGCCGCCATGCTGGGAACCCTCCCTCTCCCCGCCAGGCAGCTTCTTAACCCTCTACACCATAATGCTGGCCCCACAGTTGCATTTTAAAAGAGGTGAAGGGTGCAGAGGACTCTGCCTTGGGACCCAGAAGGCTGCCTTCACCCGGAGCCTTTGTCCCACCCACAGCCATGACCTAGCAGTCTCCTGTGAGGTTTTCGCTTTGCTGTGCGCCTGCCTGCCAGTGTGGGCAAGCACCATCTTCAACGTAAACAGGGTCAAGTTATGACGCTCACTGACCAAAGTCCAGAACTTGGTGACGCTTTAAAAACAGATTTA
Organism: Ochotona princeps; assembly: GCF_030435755.1. Taxonomy (NCBI): domain Eukaryota; kingdom Metazoa; phylum Chordata; class Mammalia; order Lagomorpha; family Ochotonidae; genus Ochotona; species Ochotona princeps. The sequence continues at coordinate 82,104,981 of NC_080838.1, forward strand.
TTTTTATCAGAAAAATGGAGTTACAGAAAGAGGAGAGACAGACAGATGTTCCTACTGCTGATTCACTCCCCAATGGCCGCAGTGGATGAAGGTGGGATGACAGAATGCCAGGTGATTCTTCTGGGTCTCCCATGTGAATTCAGAGGCCCAAACACTTGCATCCTCTTCCACTGCTCTCCCTGGCCATGAGCAGGCAGCTGGATGGGAAGTGGAGCAGCAGGGATCAAACCAGCGCCCATATGGGACCTTGGTGCCACAAGTAGATATTTAGCCTACTACGCCACAGGGGCGACCACTGTGGAGCTCTCTGCTGCTATTTGGTGGCTGTCGTGTATGCCAGTCTGCTAGCTCCCCCTTGGTCGTGCTGTCCGCATGGCTGGATTCCTGTCTCTCTTCCAGGTCCTGAAATTCACACAGGTGCACAAGGAGGAGGTACAGGATGCTCCACAGGAGGAAACATCCACCAGGAGTGGGTCTGGGGGATCGGCTCAGGGAAGAGAGAGAGGGAGAGAGAGAGAGAGAGAATATGGCATCTCTAAAAAGAGTTCCGCCACAGTCTGCCCTGTTCACCGCTCTCCCCCCTCCCCTGCCAACCTGGTTTCTAGGTCCCAACTGAAACAGGTGCCTCCTGGGGCAGGGATGACCTACAGGGCTGTGAGGATCAAGCCCTAGACCTAGACAGCCACCCGGCTGTCTCCCACACCACTGGGCCTCACAGTTCAAGCCCTCTCCTACCCACACATGCTCTGGTTCTGGCCAGTGGGTCAAAGTGTCAGCCAGCAGGTGCTCCCTCTGCTGCCACAGGAAGAGCTCCTGATGCCCCGCGAGGCCACGGAGCCTAGAGCAGACCTTGCAGGGGCTGAACATTCAACCTCGCCTGTGTTAAATCCCTGTTGTTTTTACTGAGTCACAACATAATATAGAAGTTCCGGCAAATGCACTCTGCTACTGGCCATGTCAGATGACCCTGATTTTCTGCCATCGGCTAAACTTCCTCAGAGACATCTCTGAGTGCGGGACGGGCATGCCTCTAGCAGGGACACCCGCCGGAGGGGCCAAATGCTATTCACGTGTTATTCAAACAGCATCTTATTCGATTGTCTTCTCTGGCCTTTAACTGCATCCCCCCCTCATTACACAGTACCTTTAAAATGCACATGTACATATTTGTTTACTTGGAAGAGTTACAGAGCAGGAAAAACACAAAGATATCTTCCATCTACTGGTTCACTCCCCAGATGGCTGCACGGCCAGGGCTTGGTCAGGCTAAAGCCAGGAGCCAGGAGCTTCGTCTGGGTCTTCCACGTGAGTGCAGGGACCCAAGGCCTTGGGCCATCCTCCACTGCTTTCCCAGGCCACAAGCAGGGAGGTGGTTCTAAGTGCAGCAGTCGGGACTTGAACCAGCGTCCAAATGGGATGTTGGCATCAGCCCTGACTCCTGGCAGGCGAGTCTGGCATTCTGTCACTGAAGGTGCCTTCCTCGCCACCTGCCTAGGATGCCCCTGTGTTTCGTATTATTTCTCAAACATCCCTTCTGTCATTGCTCACCGATAGTGCATTGGTGGTCTGCCACGTGCTACACCCTGGGGTACACTGACCACCCCCCCCAACGGAAGAGTGGCAGTGAACCAGCCTGTGACCTGGACCCTGGCGTATGAACAGGTGCAGAGCAGTGGCAGGCCCCCCAGGGTGCTTGAGAACAGAAGCGAGTGGCGTGGGAATGAAGCCTTGCCTTAGGGTTTTAGACAGAGCACACTGCCAGCTGACACCAGCACAGGGTCCTGGAGAGGCAGACTCACTGGGTGTCACAGCCTCCGTGTGACAGAGACTGAGGCCCACGGGGTAGGGACTCCGACTCCCGGCCCACCGTCTGCTCTCTCACACTGCTCACTTGGAGGCCCCTGATGCATTGCAGGTGCCAGACTGAGGACCTCACTTGCGGGTTTTGAATATCACAGAATCAATGAATGCTGAAGACCCCACGAGGCCCCAGCTGTGAGTCTAAATCCCAGAACATCACGCCTGCTGCACAGCACACACCAGGGACGCCTGACTGCAGCCTCAGCCGGCTGCGCCTGGGGAGCCCTCCCCCTGCTACACCTGGCTCTGCTGCTGTCAATCTTCCCTGGGCTGCTCATCTGTTTTAATCCCTGCGTTCACCTCCTTGCTATTGGGACTGGCTCACGGGCACTGCCCTGTGGAAAAGCAACACCTGGGTACCCCAACCCATGCTCCGACTGCCAGGGTGGGTCGGGGCAGAGGTGGAGACCAAAGGAACTCAGGATGATGTCCTGTGGTTCATTCTCCCAAATGCCTGCAACAGACAGGAGACAGGAACTCCATCTCGGTCTCCCATGTGAGCGACAGGGGCACAGATACGTGAGCTGTGACCACTGACTGTGGAGAGCTGGAGTCGGGGACAGAGCCGGGACTGAAAGCAGGCTCTCCCGGTGCGATGCGGGCATGCCCAGCAGTCTGGGCTGCCGCCCAGATGCCCATCCCGCTCCCCATGCCAACCTGCATTCTCGAGGTCCCATTCTTTAGAGAGCAGACAGGTACACTTTACACAGGCTGCCTGTTCCCGGCCTCCTCAGGCACTTGGGGGACATGAATGATATTCTGGCTGGGAGACCATGAATTCTGAGAGAGATGCTTTAACCATAGGAGTGACCGTCACTCCAAGCGGCACAGATGAGTGGGTCCCCAGGCACTCCCCTGTCCCCACCTGTAGCAGTAATTGCAGACTTGAATAACAGAAGAGTAATTGCTGCATTGCTGTGTGGGGTGATGGGTTACAGGTGCAGGCTGCAGGAGTGGGTGCCAGGTGTGGGTTGCAGGTGCCAGGTGTGGTTTGTAGGTACAAGTCGCTGGTACAGGTTCTGTGTGTGGACCTGGGTGAGCTCCCTCTGGGCAGGGAGCTAGGCAGAAGCCTGAAGCTCCACACCGGTCTCCTCCTCCTATCACCCACCCATTGCCTGGGTTACTTGTATGTTGCCACTTGAAGCAGCTTTGAAGGAAGGGATGTGGGAGTGTGTGTGGGGGGAGGTGTCCTCCTGGTGCCCTCATCCTTGCTGTCACCTCTGGTAAGGGTAGGATGGGTGGGGCAGGGGCTAGGGAATTTGCAGGTGGGCCAGTGGGTTAGTGTTGCTTAGAGATGCACTTGTGGGAAGTAGGAGGGGTGGGGCCAACACTGGGATGAGACCAGGAAGACCCACACAGGTGTCGTGCCTCTGCACCTGTCGTTCCTGAACCTGGGCCTCTGGCACGCCCATTGCAGACCTGCTCCAGCCTCGTGTCAGGAGCAGGCCTGTAGCCTAGCAGGTGTCAGTCTAGGGAGCATCTGGGTTGCATACCTGGCTTCAGCCCCAGGTTCCAACTTCCTGCTGAGGCTGACCCTGGCAGGCCACAGGGATGGTCCAGGTCATGGGGTGCCTGCCGCCCACGTGAGACACTTCCATTGAGCTCCTGGCTCCTGGCTTTACCTTGTGTGCAGTCCCGGCCAGGGCAGGCAACCTTAGTGTGGTCATCTGTCCCATGGCTGTCAGTACTGAGCCTACAGCATGGCTGTCATGAGACAGGCAGGAAGGTGTGGGGACAGAGGCTGGAGGCTTTGAGATGGATCTTGTGGAGTATGCCTGGTGACATTTAGCCTCTGCGTGCCTGTCCTGGCGACCCTTCTGCACCTCTAAGACAATAGGTAAGTCCCTTTTCCCCCTAAAAACCCATTGATTTTTATATGAAAGGCAGGTTTTACAGAGGGAAAAGGTTTTGTTTTGGTAGCCATGAATGGCATCTCATTGTGGTGGGACCCAGGTTCTGATGAGACTGCAAGTGAAGTCTCAGCTGTAACTCTTTTTTTTTTTTTTAAGATTTATCTTTTATTACAAAGCCAGATATACAGAGAGGAGGAGAGACAGAGAGGAAGATCTTCCGTCCGATGATTCACTCCCCAAGTGAGCGGCAACAGGCCAGTGCACACCGATCCGAAGCCGGGAACCAGGAGCCTCTTCCGGGTCTCCCACGCGGGTGCAGGGTCCCAATGCCTTGGGCCGTCCTCGACTGCTTTCCCAGGTCACAAGCAGGGAGCTGGATGGGAAGTGGAGCTGCCGGGATTAGAACTGGCGCCCATATGGGATCCCGGGGCGTTCAAGGCGAGGACTCTAGCCGCTAGGCCATGCCGCCGGGCCCTCAGCTGTAACTCTTGCCAGCAGCCTGGGAAAGTTCTCGGGCTCCGACCGTGGCGCAAAGCCCACCCTCAGGAGGGAGACGTGCTGTGATGGTGCGTGGACAGGGCGGCTGTTGAAAGGCGTGGCGTTCTCTGGCTAGTGAACCTTAAGGATGTGTTGGGGCCATGCATTTCTGTGATAAAGTGGTTCAGTCCCCGTCTTAACCTGTCCTATGACTTAGCTTCTGCATCGTCGGCAAACACTCCACCGAATAAAGGGAGGTGCCCCACCCAGGCCCCCCAGTTGGTATTGAGGAAGAGTTGTGCGTGTGGTCAGAGATGCGAAGACATGCACTCCCAAGCCTGTGACCATTCGGGTGTGTTAGCCGGGGTACAGGCTTGGCCGCCAAATGCAACACAAGGTTGAGATAACAGAAGGCCTGGAACGACTCGTACCAAAAGATGACCTTGAGCTGAAGTTGCGTTAAGGACAATCTAACTCCAGATGGCCTGAGAACGCAGTCCGTGACCACATGCACTTCCTGTTATTTGGCAAACTCTGGGTCTGGAAGGTGAAGCCTTGGGGGAGGGGGTGTGAAGCCACTGGGATGTATGGGACAAAAACCATCAGAGAAGACACACTGAATAGTATCCTAATAATTCAGAGAAATCACAAAGGTGGATTGTGCAAAGTGTAGGATTGTTCATTGTGCAGATCAGAACACTCCAGCTTGTTGTATGCCCTCAGTCGATGCAAAAGAATTCTAGAAAACAGAGATGAAGAGAGAGGCTGGGGCGGGGGTGACAACTCGAGCACCCAGCAGGTCCCACTTGGGGAAGATAAGGCTGGAGTTGCCTGAGGATCTCACTCTCATCCCGCTCGTGGCAGGCATGAGAACCTGTCCGCATAGTAAATGCAGCGGAGTCCACCCAGCCAGGACGAGCTGCAGCTCACGGCCAGGCTGGTCTCCGCCAGGCCCGTGCCCCAACTCTCCCACCTCCTTGGCACTCGCTTTAGCGCCTTCTTCTCGCATCTAGAGCATAGGCTGACCTCCTTTTGTGGCCTGAGTGATTTCCGCCTCCAATGAACCTTTCTTTCCAGTTTTATTTCCAATCATTTTCCTACAAACGGAAGCACAAACACATAACCTTAGAGACCTGGAATTACTGTTAGGGAGACAGTCTTGCTAGGGCTGGTATTTTAGCGTAGTGAGCAGAACCATCACCTGGGTGCCACCGGTTCAAGTCCTGACTACTCCATTTCAGGTGGTGGCCTGGGAAAAGCAGCAGATGATGGCTCACATGCTTGGGCATCTGCCACCATGTGGGACACTTCGTAGATGGTTCTTGGCTCCTGACATCAGCTTGGCCCACCTGGGCGTAGAATCTCTCTCTCTCTCTCTCTCTCCCTCTGTCTCTCTCTCTCATACACACACACACACACACACACACACACACACACATACACAAACACAATAAATAAGTAAATAAATAAATAAATAAATAAATATTTTTTTAAAAAGAGAAAATGGTCTTGCAACTACCAGTCACCACCTAGGACTCTGCCACCTGCTCCCAGACACCACCACTGTGCCCCCCAGGCACTGCCACCGTGCCCCCTCCAGGCACTGCCACTGTGCCCCTCCAGGCACTGCCACCGTGCCCCCTCCAGGCACTGCCACTGTGCCCCTCCAGGCACTGCCACCGTGCCCCCTCCAGGCACTGCCACCGTGCCCCCTGGCACCATGCCCTGTCCCTGCCTGCTCTGCCTTCACACCAGCCAGCAGTGTTGTGGTGGAATGCCACCAACGACAGAAGGACATTTCTCTATGTCTGAGAGAAGGCGTCTGCAGTCTGGTTCTGCTGTGGGTGCGAGCGAGCTCACACCAGACATGTCTAAGGCTTATTAAGGAGTCTTTATTAATCAAGCCTGGTGACAATAGAGCACAATAGCAAATCACAAGTCCATACAGCAATCCAACCAATCGTAATCCAACCAATGATAATCCCAAAAGGAACAAATGGTCATTATCCTTAAGTCCATCCGTTAGGCTAAAGACCTGTGTTCCAGCTTCCCCAGCAATGTCAGTTATCCTAAGAGACATGCAACGAATAACCTGGACACACTCACAATGCTGTAGACATTCACCTTTCCCTGGCTTCTCTGCCCACATTCCATCACTGCTAGGCCTCACCCCTCCTGGAACTGCTGACAGCACACAAACCAGAAACAACATGACTATATCCATTGTTCCCTCTAAGCAGTACACAGGCACCATGCTCACGGAATTACCTGTCCTGGGTCAGCCAAGAGTCGAGGTGCCAGAGTAACAGAAGCACCTGGCCAGAAAGAGAGTGAGAGCCCCTACCTCACAGGCCTTTTAAAGGGATTTCTGAGGGGCATGGTTACATGACAACACAATACCGTCCCCTCTCAGTTGATAGGTGAGTCCCAGGTGGGCAGGAGCGAATACGTAAATGTTGTGGGCTAAGGAGCTGATTAGTGCTCCTTGGGATGGGCAGGAACAGGAACTGGCCTTGTAGCTAAAAACACGTAGACTAACTGGACTCATCTGCATCCAATATCCTGGCTAATTTAGGATGTGGGTTCGGGGGTGGTTGAGGATGGAATTAACATCCCATTGCTGTTAGGACCCACCTTCAGGACAGAGGGTAGGGGACACAGCCACACTCCATTTGCCCACTGTCAGTGGGTGCTGGCTATCACTGGCTGCACCCCATACAGTTCTTTCCTGGATCTACAGGTGGCTGCTGGCTGGCTGTGTCTTCACCAGTGGCTGCTCCCAACCTCCTCTGCTTATAGGGACAACACTCATGCTGGATCGGGGTCCCCTCCAACGGCTCTTTAAAAACTCTGTCTCCAAACAGATCCCCTTCTGGGGTTCTGAGGTCCTGGGGTCTGGGGCCTCACCACATGAGTCTGGGGTCTTCCGGCTGAGCCTAAACTGCTCCAGAAACAGCCATTAGCGTGGTAACCCATTTCTTATCAACCAAGACCCCAAAATATAGGGTCTTGGAAAGTGTTTTCCGTGTGCTTGAGAGCTAGCGCAGGACTGGCATATGGCAGGAGCAGATGTAATGCAGAAGCGGTAGAATAAACCTCAGTCCCAAATTAACGTGGGTGTTTTCGTAGGAACAGGCCAAGACCTCTGTCTTCCCCCACCAGCAATTGGGGGCTGTGCTCGTGAAATTCTACTTCTCATCAAGAGAATGTGGCATTGACTGGGGAAATGTCAGTTTCAGGTCTGGGGTGAGAAATGTACAAGAGGAAGCAGGCGTCTGGAGCTGCTTGTCAGATCTGATGGGGAAGCAGATACTGTCGATCACGGTTGGGGCGCATCAACCATGACGTCAGCCACTCAGGGACCCAGGCAACGAGGCTGCCACTGGAGGAAGGGATGGTTTGGCTTTGATAAGGAGGAGAGTTAAATGGATGGAATGCTGAAACGCAGGTTTAAAAGCCAGTCCTTGAAACAGTGTCTGAATTAGAAACATAGATGGTCCCCAGAAGGTGGTGGGGCTGCAGTTCGTTGCCTCGAACACGAGATGGTTGGGACAATTCAGTGTGCAACCAGCAGGCAGATGATGAGGAGCCCCTATGGAGTTATTGCCGCTACAGAATGAGAGCAAGGTGCGGCTCTGGAGGGTCCTCACTTAGCAGGTCTCGAGAAAACTGTGGGCTCAGGTGTAAAGTCGGTCACTGCTAAACTCGAGAGAGAAAACACAGGGTCTTTGGTTTCTCCTGTTGAGAGGACACGCTGTTCCTGTGGTCTTCCCGACAGGGTGCAACCCAAGCCTGTTCAAAGCTGGTGATCCTCTGCCGGGTTTGGGAAATACAGAGGAGAGGGAACAGGTGGGGTCGCCCTTGAGGGCAAAATCAACTTCGCTCAGACCCTGGGACATCAGGAAATGGGTGGTTCACCTGCAGCTAAGGGAAAGAACACCTTGGGATGATGCTCTTAGGGACATGGGGCTGCTGGAGTAAGAGAAGCCCAGGGCTTCTGGGTGGGGTTAAGCCCTCATTCCATACATGTTAGCTTTCAGGTGGCAGGAAGAACATCACCATTCCCCAATGGTTACTGAAATCACGTCAACACGCTTGCCTCCATGACCCCATTTTTATGACTTGTCAGGTCAGCGTACTGAGGTACAACATACATAAAAACTGTCACCACGGGTCGTGTACTGCACAATGAGATCTGGCCAGCAGATACAGGGTGCAACACCATGTGCGCACATAAACACCACTGTGTGTGCGTGTGCGCTGCACGACAATAGCCACACACATAACGCCAAGGTCAAGTTACAGATGTTTGTCAAACTCAGCAGATATTCCTCCCCCATCCTCCTTGCAATCAGTAACCCTCTTCCACTCACTCTGACGCCTAAAAACCTTGATCTGATCTGTGTCACCACTATGCTCCCCTTGGAAAATTTCAAGTAAATATCACTACAGTGGCAGCATTGGGTGTCTTCTCCTACATAATGCTTTAGCCATTCCCTCATGTTATTGTAGCACATCCATTCTCCTTTATGGCCAAGTAGTATTTAGTTGTATGCGTCACAGTTTATTTTCTGCTCATCTGAGGACTGCCATTTAGGTTCTTTTCCATTTGAACTATTAGAAATAAAGCCACTCTGATCATTTGCCTGCCAGTCTCCCTGCACCTTGCACGCTCCTTTCCCTCGGGTAGGCTCCTGGGATAAGGTCATGGCATGACAACAGCTGGCTGCTCCAAAACCAAGTAGCAGTTCACTTCACAAAGGACTTGGGCCATTTTGCACTCTGAGCAGACATCAAGAGTTCCTGTAGCTCCCCATCCTTGCTTGCAGACTGGTGCTGGTCTCTAAGCCAGCCGTTCGAGCGGCCGTGCAGCGGCTCAAGGTGACTCCAAGGTTCACACCTGTGATGATTGCCGACCTTGGGCACTGTCACCTGTGAGTTAGCTACATGCCTGTGCCACACATGTGTGCGTGCGCACACACACACACACACACGCAGGCTACTGCAAAAAGCTCACAGCAAATGGAATGAGAGGATATTTATTTGATGCACAAATGTTTGAATTTCATGCCTACGAGAAACTTTCTTGAGAAAGTTTACGGAAATACACATTGTAGAAAAAAACCATGCATGGATTTCAAAACTCTTACACAAAAATCTTTTGATTCCATTGCCATGAAGTTTTTGATCTACTCTGAAATAGTTGTTTATCATAATGATAACGGTTGCTGTTGTGGATATCACTGGAAAGGCAGAGGCAGAGATGGACAGGAGGGCAGCGACTTTGCATCTGCTGGTTCACTCCCCACATGCCCACAGCAGCCAGGGTGCCATCAAGGCCAAAGTCAGGAGCCTGGATTGCCATCAGGGTCTCCCACATGGGTGGCAGGGACCAGGTGCCTGAGCCATCACCAGCTGTTTCCCAGGATGTGCAGCCGCAGGACTCAGAAGTAGGTCTGGTAGATCGTATAAATTTTTCGCCTTTTTCTAAAGATTTCCCTGGAGAGGAAGTGGGGCTGGGACTGAAACCCAAACATGGCCACGTGGGATGCAGGAGTTCTCATGGTGTCTTACCCACCGTGCCAAGGGCCCACTGCTGCCCGACCACCTTCAGTGAAGCACTTCTGGCTCGTGTTTGGTGCTTGTAGCTGAGCCGTTCCTCCCACGCCCGTCCTTGCTTTACCAATCACTTCCCTCCATCCACGCCTTGCACTTCTGCTTTCTGAATGTGGTTTTTGAACAGCAAACTTTCTTAGCATTACTGTCTCCTAGACGGAAACTCCTTCCCCACATTTGGAGCAAAAGGATCAGGAGGAGGGTGACCCTGGCCACCCTCAGACGAGGGTGACTTTCTGGCTGTGGCCTTCCTCCCTGCCCTCCCCCCCCCCCCCGGTTTCCCTCCTCAGCTGCCCACTGGCCTTAACATGCGGTTCATCTTGGCAAGGCGGCGGAAATCCTTGGCTCGCTCTCTATCAAGTTTCAGGATCTTAACTATCCTCAGATGCCTGTCCCGTATGACGACAGTGCGTGTGGCAAGCCCCGGGAGACAGGCCGTGCGGCCCTGCAGAGGCGCACTGCTGTGACGCCTGCCTCCGGGATGGAGAGCTTTGACAACTGGTTTTCCTTTTTCCTGTCCTCTTCCTCCTCCTGCCTTCCTCCTCGCAGGAAATGCAGCCAACCTACTAACTGCACTTAGACACAGCTCGTGGAATTTTGTAGGATTTGCTTTCCTTCTCTTGTTTATATCTTCTCAATTTTCTCTAATAAATCCTATTGTACACAAGACAGGAAAACAGGGAAATGACTTCTATCTGTATGTGGGTGGTGCGTGCCAAACTGTCCACTCCCTGTCCTCAAACGACCCTCGCTGTAAGTCAAGCGCCTAGGTTACTAGGATGACAGCGGTGTCTCTGCTGAGCAGGTGCACGCCACAGAGCTCAGAGGATGGGTCCTGGCAGAGGCGAGGGGCAGACTGTAGGACTAGGCCCACTCAGATTTCCTTTCCTTGAGGGCTTCCCTGCCCAGAGCCCTAGGGTTACTGCATGGACATGGTGGACATTGGAACAGTGCTACTTGTTTGGGTCCATGCCAGCCACTGTCATGAATGCCACAGACAAGCACCTCCCACCACAAATGCATGTCTACCACATTCTGCTGGCTGCAAGACCCAGAATGAAGCCTGGCTGCCCAGGAGGCCTCTCCCTGGGCACAAAGACACTGCCCTGCCTGTCGTGTCCCCTTCTCATCCGTGTCCAGCTGTTCTGGATCAAGTCCATCTTCTTGATGTCATCTCTCCTTCATGAGCTCTGGAAGACGCCGGGCTCCAAACGCAGCCACTTGCTGAGGGCTTGGGGATGGGGACTCTGATGCAGACATGGGCTAGGACATAGTTCAGCTCAGAACTCTACCCACGGAGTAGCAACCCCTCCCTGGAGTGTGTCTGCCTGGCTCACCCAGCTGCCTCAAGCCGTCTTTACTGAAGATGGGCTCACAGCCACCCACCTCCCGTCCCTCGTGCATTTCCCCATGGTGGAGGCAATGTCAGCATTTCCATGATGGCCACAGTGTTTGCTGGCCAGCAAGTGGCTCTGCTGTCCCCTCCCCTAAGTCCCTTCTGGCCCACTTTCTTGCAGCCAGTCCGTCAGCCCAGAGCCCTGAGATGTGGTTTCTTTTTTGTCACCGTGCAGGTGCCTTTCCGACTAAGACCTCGCTCAGGCCGTGAAGGAGATGTGCTGTGTTGCAAACCAGGCCTTTGGGTCCTTGGGTGCACAGGAAGAAGGGGGAAGGGTTAACCAGGCAGATTTGCTCCCCCTCCTTAGCATCCCCCGCTTGTATTTGCATATGAGAAAACCTGGAGCAATTGTGGAAGCAAACAGGCAAATGAGAAAAGGCTTGTTTACAACAACTGCCAACATCTCTCACAGTCACATTCCCTACAAAAGGCCAGAAGGAATTTATTTTTTTTTTTGCTCCTGTCAGCAGGTGGTAATCTATGCGAGATTTCTTACTTTGCAATCAGAAGGAAGGTTATACATCTCGGGAGAAGGAGATTGCAAAAAATATATTACTTTTTGCACACCTTGCTGGTTTACCCCTCCGATCCCTTCCCCATCTGCACAGGGTAGCCGCCCGACCCCACCCCAGCCTGGGGACTGGGTTACACCAGCCAGGGACCCTGAAGCTTGTTTCAGTAACTCTGCAGTAAATTTGCCTCTAATTATCACGAACTCCTCGAGTGTCTCCTTGTTTGTTTCTGTCTCCCACAGTGACGGCTGAAGCCACATATTGTATGCACCCCGTGTGTCCCATGCTCACTGTGCTGTACTTGTCGGCATAGGCAGCCAATAAACATTTGTTAAATGAAATTAATTGCTGGAAGTCACGAGGGAAGGACGGAGGACGGCGGTGACTGGTGTCCCATAAGTGCCCAAGTGCGGTTAGGCGCACACCAGCCGCAGAACTGTCAGCGTTCAAGGCTGGTACGCGGGCTACGTGCCCGGGGAGTGCAGATGGAGCACTTGGGGCCATTTCTTTCAGGGGCCTTTTCAGAGGGCCATCCCAGCTATCCAGAAGCTCCCAAGCCAAGGCCTGCAGCTGCTGAGGCATTGGCCAGGGCCGGGGCTGGTGGCCTTTGGGAAGGAATTCAAGGCCTATTCTTGCCTACATCCTTGTGGCAAAAGACAAGATAACCAGTGATCTTTTCTAAGGACACTCTCAGGGCTGCCACCAGGACAAGGCCCACGGTGGTAGGCAGCATCTACATCTCCTGGGAGCTAGAAGATGTCCCTGACTTCCCACAGGGCTACAGCCCTCTCTGGATAAACTGAGCCCAACAGATTGGGGTCTTGGCTCGCTCAGCAGGCACTGGGCACCCTGCAACCAGACCAGCAGAGCTCTCAGCCATCGCTGCAATGCCAATGCTGCCTTCCCTTTTGTATCATCTCCCTGCCTCAGGCAACTTTCCTTTGATGCCTCCAGGATCTGGGGCTTGCCAGCTAGGGTTAGGACCTTAATCATGACATGATGTTAGACGTGTTTAGAAAAGCCAGGGTTGTAGAAGGAAGAATAACAGGGAGTTTGAGATTAAAGCAATTTAGGAGCGAGCAGGGAGAATGCAAACAAAAGTCATAGAAAGGAAACAGGGTGCAGCTGGATGAACCTCTGTGGTGTGGAAATGAAAGAGGCCAGAGAGGGCCTCTCCAGGGCCCTGCCTTGGTCCACCCGCTGGACCCCTGAGTTCAACCCCCACCTCCAGCAGCCGGCACTGCGACACACATGGCATGCTCACGGCCCGGGTCCGAGGCCGGCTCAAGTTCTGATCCTCCTGCTAAAGCGCCTGGGAAGGCAATGGAGGATGGCCCAAGTCGCACAACAGACCCAGGCTCCTGCCTTCAGCCTGGCTTAGCTCTAGCCCTTGCAGCCATCTGGGGAGAGTACAGCCTACATGGAGCCAGGGTAAAGGCCGGAGAGCAATGTGAACCCCAGCAGTGGGGCTGCCCACTAGGACTTCCACGCTGAAGCTTGAGTGACAAGTGTGGGCTATGGACTTTGGGTGCAGAAAATACCCTCTAGGTGAGTGCTGGCCTCAGAATTCAGCCAGGAGACCCCGGAGTAAGGAGTAAGGGAGGTGGTGCTGGGGCAGGGAGGGGCAGATTAAGAGACAGTGGAGGTTAAGCACAAGTTAGGGAACTTGACAACCAAGGGGCAAGGGCATGGGAGAGTGGTGAAGACGGTTCTAGAAGGAAAGCTCACATCCCCAGGGAGAGCCTGGGTAGAAGGTTCTGGAAACCCCTGTGGATCTGTCTGATGCTAGCCTATGACCTCCCGAGCACAGAAGGGTGGTGCTAACGACTCCAACCAGGGGTCAGTCCCCCGATGCCTGGTTACAGAGAGCGGTAACTTAGGCTCAGCACCTACACATGCAGAGGCCCAGGTCCCAGCTGGTCAATGGCAGGGCTGGGTGTGGACCCAGCCTGTATTGTCCATGACATTTGGTTTCGGGAGCAGGGTTTCTTCGTCCTCCTTCCTGCTCTCCTGAGCTGTAAGTGCAGGACTCACCCGTCCACTAGAGCCCTGGCCAGGGTCACCCAGACAGCAGCTAGCAAGGGCTCCAGCACGGGTGAGTGGTCAGGCACAGGTTGTGCCGGCTGAACCCTAGCTGCAGTGCTAGTTCATCCAGGGCGCCCCGGAAGGGCCTTATCTTCCCTGTCCAATCCCTTCTGCTGCGGATGGAAGGCAATGCAGCCTTCCGTGAGTGGACAGCCTGCCCTGCGCAGTCCGCTCTTAACCATGCTGCTGTCTTCCCTGGGCCCTGTTCCTCCCAGATGGCTCTCCCCCTCCCCTACCTGGATGTCAGCAGTGGTTTCTTGCAGCCCAAGCCTCTGCCGGCTGCCACAGGTGATCAGTGGAGTCTGGCAGGTGAAAAGATGCATTCTCCTCCAGCTTGCAGTGACCAAAGCTACAGGCAGCCCTCCTCACACCTTCAGAGCGCTGCAGGGCACACCGGCCATTGTAAACTCAGTGTCGGTGTGAGGAGTGACCCGAACTTCGGTCCTGAAGGCCCCTGCCATTTGGGACTCGGTACTATGTTATATACCCGCTTCTCCCAGCTCGGCTTCCTTAAGATCCACGCACCCTTCAGATTCACATTTGTTGTCTGCCAATCCGCTGTAACTTTGTAACCCTGTGCCCACCGTGACACCCTACCTGAGTACCTGGCAGCCCTCTCCACCAACTCCTGGCAGCTCCTCCCCCTAATCCCTGCCCAGATAATCCTAGTCACCAATCCTTTACGCCCCATGGCGTCCGCCCCGGCCACGAAGCTGCCACCACGGGAGTTGTCCTCCTCCTTCTTGCTCCCTCTGCCTCTGCTTCTGCCCCTACACTGCTGAAATAAAGGACCTTCTAGATGCCTCGCTGCGTTCTGCTATTTTGGTTTATTGTGGCAAACTTATCCCGAAAAGAGTTTAGTTGCATGAAAGGACTGGCATTGTGGCAGAGTGAGTTAAGCCTGCCCCTGTGACACCAGCATCCCATCTGGGCATGGGTTTGAGTCCTGGCTTTTCTGCCTCCTATCCAGCACCGTGCTGCTGCGCTTCAAAAGGCAGCAGGGGATGGGCCAAGTGCTTGGGCACCGGAAACCACGTGGGAGAGCCAGAAGAACTCCTGTCTCTTGCCTTCAGCCTGGCTCCACCTTGGTTATAGCGACTATTTTGGGAGTGAACCAGCAGACAGAAGATTTCTATCTCTCCCCTTCTTTCTCTGTAACTCTACCTTTCAAATAAATAAAAAGGTAATTTTTTTAAAGATTTATTTATTTTTATTACAAAGTAAGATATACAGAGAGGAAGAGAGACAGAGAGGAAGATCTTCCGTCCAATGATTCACTCCCAAAGTGAGCACAATGGCTGGTGCTGTGCCGATCCAGTGCCAGAAGCTAGGAACTTCCTCCAGGTCTCCCACACGGGTGCAGGGTCCCAAGGCTTTGGGCCATCATCGACTGCTTTCCCAGGCTACAAGCAGGGAGCTGGATGGGAAGTGGAGCTGCCAGGATTAGAACCAGTGCCCATAGGGGATCCTGGAGCTTTCAAGACAAGGACTTCAGCTGCTAGGCCACAGCGCCGGGCCCAAAAGGTAATTTTTTTTAAATGAACCCTGATGACTTAGTTTTCTATATTCCCATGGCTACAAGGACTGGCAGGTGGCAGGCAGCCAAGATTTGATCATGGCAAGGGAGTGTGGTTTTGTGACCTGCCGTGTGAAGTTCATCAAGTGAAACACGAAAGGGAACAGGGAATGGTGAGTTCAGAGTGGCCCGTGAAAATCAGGCGGCTGTGACAGGGAACAGAGGCTGGGTCCCTTCAGGGCTGTCAAGGCATGGGGGCAGCATGAGAGGTGAGGGATGTGTGAGCAGCCCTACAGAAGGCCAGAGAAGTGCTTGGTGGAGCCTCCGTGAGTGGATCCCCCCAGACATGCTGGGGGAAATGCCCCTGGAATGTAACCAAAGGCAGATGTGCTTGGTGCCACATGTGCTCTTCTGCATCCCTGCACCTGCTCCAGGTCCTTGGCGCCTCCATCACCCTGGAGATGCTAAGTGGAGCTCTAACCCTTTACCTTTGTGCTCACGTGTGTCCCACCTGGAAATGCAAACCCGGGGCAGCCCATTCTGCAAACGCATGATGTGATCCTGTGAGTTCAGGTACCTTTGCTTGCAGGCAGATGTTCTGCTGGGTGTAGACTCGTGGCAATCAGCTGTCCAGAGAGCAACAGGGAGAGGAGATGTGGCATGACCAGCGGCCCCTGGCCCCAGACCACCTCCTCCCCAGTTGCCCACCTGGTTCCAGGCACCGGATCAGAGATGCAGTGCTGAGCGCCTTATCACAGAGCCATAGGGCACGAAGGGCAGGGCATGCTGCAAGCAGAAGCGAAGCCACTGGGCAGCTCTGCCTAAAGACGCGTTCTGGTCGCTAATCAAAATTATTTTCAGCCTCCATGCATGCTCCTTAAACACCAGGAGGGCGGAAGTCACCATCCAGCTGTCTCCTTCAAGTCCACACTTCCTTGTTGGGAACTGCTCTCTGACAACAGTCGTTAACCTTGCCTGCTGCCTTGTTTGCTGCTGCTGCTGCTCAAGCAGGCTTGCCCACCCTGGGCACCTCATAAAGACGGGAAAGCAATTGCATCGTCCAAAGTCCTGTTGCTTGGCAGTGTCTGTGTCCGGTGATTGCCTTCCGGCCACTGCAGTAGGGGACGCGCAGGTGTGTGTGTGAGTGAGAGAGAACAGAGAGAGTTTTCACAACCTTGTCACTGGGCCACAAGCAGCCCCCTCCCACAACGCCATGCGTGAAGCAGGACCCCTTTTGGCCCCAACCTCGCTGGCAGTAGCATTGCAACCCGGGTTTTGGGAGAAAGTGTTCAACCCATTTCCCAAGAAGGACCCAAGGGAAAGAAGTGAGGGTGCTTGGGATTAGAGATGGCTTAGACTTGAGTTCAAGATGTCCGAGTGCTTTGCCGCAGAGTGTTGTTCTGCATAGACGGATTCTTCCAGGACTCCTAGGAGGAACCAAGCCTTTAGTGACCACGGCTCTGTTTCTGTCCACCTTGAGGACATGGCTGGCTGTGCGGGCCTCCTGGGGAATTCAAGGGAAAGGTCTTGGGGCCGGGTATAACACAGACCTGCTGGACAGTGGTGGCAGCACTCAACACAGCCTTCCTCAACCCATGTCCCAGCTCAAATGAGATGTGAGCCTGTCCCTGCGCTCACTGAAGAGATGGATGGGAAAGATATTGGCCATTGACTCAAGTTTGGGCACACTGACAGGAGATCATGTTCCCCTGGAGACAGCAGCACAAAGAGACCATCGACTGAGTGAGGGCACAATTTGGAACGAAGACGACACGATGCTGTGTACCGGTGGCTGAGTGGAGGAGTGCGGGAGAACGCGCCAGGCGATTTCCAGGTGACCTGGCCATGCCCTACCAACATGGAGTGGGCCACCAGCTCAGCCCCTTGCCCAAGTGATGCCCTTCGTCACAGGAGTTGAAGGATCAGGAAGGGCAGGGACGTGCTTACATCTGCTCCAGGCTGGCCACACCCTCTGCTTTGGTCCTCAGCCGTGCCTCACATGGCAGGGGCACAAAGACTGGGAGGGAGTTTCTCTTGGCTCTGCTTCCAAGGCCTCAACCCAACACAGCTGGGAAACAGAGCAAGCAAACAGGAGACTGCATACCTACAGCCTTTCCCCCATTGTCATCACTCCCTCAACAACACTGTGAAGAGCCTGGAAGTTTTCTGCCCTTTGTGATCCCGCCTTGATGGCTTGGCTGGGGGCTGTGTGGATTCTAGGCCTGACACCCAGCAGGACACCTGGCAGGTCACGTAGGCAGACCACTCCTCAGGAAGGAGGTACCTGGTGTTTGATAAGATCCACCGCCCTATAGCTCATCGATTTGTACTTTTTGAAAGTTGCTAGTTTCAAACCCACCAATAGAAGCCTGCTAGATCATGACTGTATAATTAATAGCCTGAAATGTATAAAAACTGGGGAGCTTGGGCTCTGGGGGTCTTTTTTTTTCTCTCGAGCTCTCTCTCTCTGGCTTGCGGGCTTGCTGTTTGCTAGCCCTGCGGATGCTGCAGCGGCTGCCCCTCCCCCGCCCGGCCATGCTGGGCTGGGGGAGGGGCTGGGAGACCTAGGTTAGTTTGAATAAACCACTTTTATGCCTTAGCACCGGCTTCAGACTTGATGATTATCTGGGGATTTCAGAAACCGGCACAACACCTGGACAGTCACGGCTTCCAGAGCATTCTGTTGCAGCAGGTGTTGCGTGTCAGCTGAGGTGACTGGAAGCAAGAAGTGGAGGCATGTGGCCTGGCAGCCGAGATGCCCGCATCCCACGTGGCCCTGAGTCCGGCTCTGCTCCCTACTCAGCTTCTCCCTAAAGCCCTTCTGGGAGGCGACAACAGCAGCTCTGGCTGCTGGGTTATTGCCACCCACAGCACGGACCCAGTCTGTCCCCAGCTCCCGGCGTTAATTCCCTAACACAGATACCTGGAGTATGAGCCAGGATATATGAACACTCGTTCTCTGCCTCTCAAATAAATAAAAGCATAAATAAGACATTTGAAGTAAAAAAGAATCTACCCTTTAAAAAAAAGGCTAATTTATTTTTATTGGAAAGTCAGATTTATAGGAAAAAGGAGAGACAGAAAGATCTTCCATCCACTGGTTAACTCCCTAAGCAACTGTAATGGCTAGAAGTGAGTCAATCCAAAGCCAGGAGCCAGGAGCTTCTTCCAGGTTTCCCATTGGATGGGAAATGGGGCAGCTAGGACATGAACCAGCACGAATACAGGATGTTGGCGTCACAGTCAGCTTAACCTTCTACATCACAGCACCAGGCCAGTGCTGCAGGACGGAAGATTCAACCTGATGTGCAACCACTCCACCACCCCCTCCACATACACCATCTCTTCAGCCCTTCTGATGTGGGTCCGGTACCTCAGTTGCCAGTGCACATTCCTGCCCACTCCCCATCCTCAGTGGAGGCATTCTAGGCTGCACAGGCATGTGGAGGATTGGTTTGAAAGCCAGAGAGTGAGCATTCATGTGTGAGTCTGGGCCACCACACATAGGGAACTATCCATGATGAGCGGGCCAGAGGGCTGCTTAAAGAGAAGAGGGTTGAAGGAGGACAGAGAGAAGGAGCTAGCCTGGCCAGGACCCCCACCCCGCCCGACGTGATCAGGAGGCAGGAACAGCGCTCTCCCCAGGTCCCAGCCTCTTGCGTGCTGGACCAGTGGTACCTTCACTGAGTAAACAAATGAGGTGGGATCCTAGCATGTCCAGTGATGTTTACGGCTATGTGGTCATCACGACCCCTCTTCCTTCCTGACACACTCTGGGAAGGTGGGTGCTTAGACTGACAGGTCCAGAGAGACCTTTGCCTTGTAGGGCTGACGTGGATTGCAGCTCACCTGGGCGTAGCCAGTGCCATGTCCATTCACAGCGTCTTACTGCCCATTGTCCTACACCTCACATGCCTCTGGCCTGTAAGATAGCCTGGTAAAGAGGATGTTGACCTGCCTGTCTCACAGGCACACCTTGGACATAGGATTTGAGCTCAGGTCTCTGTCCCCAACTCAGGCACCCTTTCTGTGAAGTCTGACTTGCGTCTTGGGCAGGAGGAGTGGGATCTGACCCTGAAGCAGAGCATTGCAAACACGGGTCCACACCACCCGCAGCATTTGTTGGTCCCGAGATTCCTTGCTGAGATAATATAAGCTGCTTCGCACATTCAGAATGCAACAGAAATATCCTACAATTTCCTAAGCCAAATTCTGCATTAAAATTAAATGGGGGGTGGTTCTGGGAACTAGGCAGGTGAGCAATCTAGCTACAGAAAGAAAAGAATAATGAGAAGGGAAAGAAATCATAGTAAATCCAAGCTGCTCCCAGCAACTTGTGCTAAACAGATGCTCGCCAAGAATAACTTCTCTCGCGTGAGTTGCAAAGTATAGGTTCAAAAAATATAGGACACACATATGCATTTGAAGGGTTGAATCCTAATACGAAGGCAGTGAGCTCCCAGCAGGAAGACCTCCCTTCCCATTGGGTCTGACTCGCAGCATGCCAAGGAACCCTGGGGCAAGAGGTCAGGGCAACAGAAAAAAAAATAGCATCTCTATTGTGTATAGCTTACTCCATGGGACCTGGAGTTCATGTTATTTTGTGTAACACAAGAAAGAAAAAATGCTGAGACATGTGAGAAATGTATCATTGCGTGATGTCAGCCACTGTGGTGCAGGCAGCTTTCATGGATATTAAAATAAGGAGAGTGTCTCACGAGCAAGTAAATATCTTAGAGAAAGAACGCTCATTAGTATTTTTCAAGACCAAGAGCCAGAGCAAGTATTTAGACAACAGTCTCCAAAATCAAACGTAGACAAACTGACTTCTGTGTCAACATCAAATTCATCCTGACACAGGCTTCACACAGTCAGAAAACACTCTTACGGACGCATTTCCCCATGAAAATATTTTCAGTTCTGTTTTCAACTGTGTCACAGAAAAGGAAGAGGTTTCAAACACAAATCTGTTCAAAGTTTGTTTTTGTTGGTTCCCATGAGATTTTGAAAAGAAAATTAAAAACCAATGTATATATTTCTGTTACCTGTCCTCTCTTTTCTTCCTCCTTAAACATGAACTCTTCAGCCAAAAGAATAACTCTTGGGGCGTGTATTTGGAGCCATGATGGACAGCCCTGCTTGGGGGCCAGAGTGCAGCTTCTGGCTCCAGCTTCCTGCTTATTCTTGGGAGAAGCAGGTGTGCCTCAGGCAGCCGGAGACGCAGGCTGAGCTGCTGGCACAAGTCCTGCTGCAGCAGGTGTCATGGGGAGAGGGTGACTGAGGCCGCGCTGTACCTTGCTAGTTACAGACTTTAGGGGATGAGACATTTCATAAATGAAGCACTGGAGTTTCTTCGCACAATGCTTGGGCTTTTGCAGATGCTGTCAGATCGCACAGGTTGAGCCACTGGGTTCCATCCGTGCTTCTATCAAGCTTACTCACTGTTTGGACATGCACACCTGGGCCCTTATCTCTCATGCCCGAGGAGTTGTCACTCACATCCTCCCATTCTGAGCACCTTTGCAAAGCCTGAACTGTCGGAGTTTGGGAGGATGACTGCCAATCTACCCCTAGCATAAACTTTGTCTTTCCTTGAGTCCTCCAGGCTTGCCTTTGTCATTCTGACCTGGAACCGTTGACACCCTCGGGAGTGAACCAAGAGATGGGAGATCTCTCTCTCTAGCCCTTTCTTCCTGTAAATTTGCCTTCCAAACAAGAATGTCTTAATTAAAGAAATAAAGGAAAATTCTTCATCTGTTTTGTAAGCAGCGCCTCTGCTGCTTCAGAGGGCCTTCCTGTCCACCCCGTCATGGTCCTCTGTCAGGGCAGGGCCAGGAACATCAGCATCTGGAGCCCAAAGGCGCCGAGTTCTACAGTCCAGGCATGGTCGTGTGCTTTACCGACAGGTAAAGAAGGCCTCTCCCTCCCTCCCTCCTTCTGTCCATTACATAAATATCCCTCGCGCCGTGTGAAGCTGTAACACAGGAGGTGCAAGTCCTTGCCCTGGGACTCCAACATGGTGCTGTTCACTTGGGACTGGGAAGTACCTGCCTGCAAAGAACCTTCCCTTCTTACTGACAAGCATTCAGTAAGGACGCGTTAGGAAAGACTTCAGCTGCCAAGTGCAAAGGGAAAGAAGAGGAAATGGACATAACTTTGCTTAGCAGCAAGTGCGCTCACTGGCCATCCCCCCACAGGACATGGCTCCGAGCCGTGCTGGATGCAGTGGCCATGGAAGAGGCCTAGTGGCTGGGGGTGGCTGGGGGAAGGGCAGGGAGATGGGTGTTCTCCCACTACTCGGAGTGCCCCAGACCCTTGTGCTCAGGATCATGTAGCAGGGCTGGGTGATGTTCACCCGCTTGCGTTCAGCAAGTCCATGTTGAACACACACAGTGATATGTGTCACGTGCTCTTCTAGGCATTTGCCGCACTGACAATGCAGTCTTCCTGGGGCTTGTCCAGTGAGAGGGGCAGAAAGTAGGCCAGCAAGTACGTGGCGATGGAAGGTAGCAGACAGCATGGCGAGTGTGTGGGAAGGAGGAACGCCGCGGGGCAGGCGCCGTGGCTCAACGGGCTATTTCTCCATCTTTCAACATCGGGATCCCATATGGACACCAGTTTGTGTCCCGGCTTCTCCACTTCCAATTCAACTTCCTGCTTATAACCTGGGAAAGCAGCGGAGAATGGTCCAAGACCTTGGGTACCTGCACCCACCTGGGAGACCCGAGAGAGCTTCTGGCTCTTGTCTTCAGCTCAGCTTGGTCTCTGCGGCCATCTGGGGAGTGACCAGTGGGTGGAAGAAATTTCTCTCTGTCTCTCCTTTTCTCTGTAAAATATGCCTTAATAATAAAAATAAACCTTAAAAAAAAAAGAGGAACGGACAAAGGAGGGCCAGGGGAGTGGCTTCCTGTCCCGTGGGACAGGTGGAGGAGGTCTGTGGTCAGGGAGGGCTTTCTTGGGAAGACTTTGGGGCAGAGGCTTGAAGGAAGTGATACGTGAGAGAACATTCGAGAAAGCAGGCATAAAGTCCCTCCTGTGAGGTGATTTAGAAGATAAAGGAAAAAAAAAGACACCCTAAGGATAATGTGAAGTTTGGACGTCACCTGTGTCAAAGTTGATAAAAAACCCATCTAAAAGGAAGAAAATGGCTTTTACAAGGGAAAGTCAGCTTATGTGGCTATCCTAAGCTGTAAAAGCTGGATTCCATTCTGTAAACCAAGGGCCCATTTTATATACCCACCACTTGAAAGGCAACATGAATACGTCAAAATGCACTGTTGAGGAATAAGCAAAACGAAGCTGGATGCGCTGCGGGGCTGTGCCGTTGGCAAGCCTCCACCTCGCGGAGCTGGACTCTCGCAGTCTGCCCTGCGCCCTCGTCTCTGTGCCGTTGGCAAGCCTCCACCTCGCGGAGCTGGACTCTCGCAGTCTGCCCTGCGCCCTCGTCTCTGTGCCGTTGGCAAGCCTCCACCTCGTGGAGCTGGACTCTCGCAGTCTGCCCTGCGCCCTCGTCTCTTTGACGTGGTCCGGTCCGTAGTAACGGCTGAGTTTTTATGGGCACGTGCTTGGATCGAAGAGTTGAGATGCTGCAGCCTCAGAGCCCAATCTGTTGCACCATCTGGGTGTTAGCTAAGAAAGGCTTCTACCTCTTAAAGGGATGGGAAAAATAGGCAAAGAATTCCCAGCCCATGGAAATAAGCTGAAACGCCCCTTCCAGTGTCCTTAGGGCATGGATGCGACTATTCAGTTGCTGTGTTCTGTGGCTCCTTTAGCCCTATAGGGGTGGGGTTGAATATTTGGTCACAAAATGAAACTGCTTGAAAAATGTAATTCTATCAGCTTTGTCAAATGTGACAGTCGTGTGACCACTCAGGGCAGACTCCTATTCCAGAACTTTCTCCAGTAGCTTTTTGCAGGCAAGCTCCATCCCAAACCCTATTCCTGGTTTGCTCTAGAACATTCTAGGATATCATATAGATACAATATTCAGACTACAGAATAGGATAAGATGGTGGAGCTAAGTAGACTCATGCAATATAGACAAGTATACAATAATATTCATGTAAAGTGGAATTAAAAGATAAACTGGGAATTCTATCCACAGTTTGGGAGTGGTGTTTTCAACTAGTTGGGAGAGGGGTAAGCATTTGGCTCAGTGCTTGTCACCATTTAGGAGATGTTCGTTCCGTATCGCAATGCCTGGGTCACGTCCTCGCTACTCGTCTTCTCATCCAGTTTCTTGCTGGCACTGGATGGCTCAGTGCTTGTGCCTAGGCTGCGTGGGAGACCCAAATGGTAATCAGTCTAGTTTATTGTGAGCATTTGAGGAGTGAATCAGTGGGTGAAAGATCATTTTCTCTCTCTCTCTCTCTTTCTGTCCATTACGTAAACAAAAAATTCTTTTAAAAGTTTATGGAAAGGGCCTGTTGCAGTAGCCTAAAGGCTAAATCCTTGACTTGCATCTGCCAGTATCCCATATCCCGGCTGCTGTACTTCCCATCCAGCTCCCTGCGATGAGCTGGGAAAGCAACAAAGGATGGCGCAAAACCTTGGGACCCTGCGCCCACAGGGGAGACCCGGAAGAAGCTCCTGGCTTCACATGAGCTCAGCTCTGGCCATTGCGGTAGCCTGGGGAGTGAACCAGAGGACAGAAGATCTTGCTGTCTCTCCTTTCTGTAAATCTGACTTTCCAATAAAAATAAATAAAATCTTAAAAAAATTTTTTCATGGAAAATGGAGTTTAAAGAACAAACTTTTGTGGGTGGAAAAACAATACAAAATGTGCTCAGTCTCATCCTCACGCGCGATCCCCGTGACCTTTTGAAGGACACGTGTAGAGTGTTAGGTGCCACCTGATGGCAATGGTGCTTCCTGAGGGCTGAGACCCTCTGTGGGTCACACATCAGAGGGTTGGCTGGCACCAAGATGGCTCCAAGGACACCCAGCAGTGTGGTCCCAGGCATCCCTGTGCTGCTGACACTGTGCCAGGTGCGACCTGCCGGCCCTTCCTGGGAGAAGTGTCTATGCAGATCTGCCTGTTCCCGCTTGGCGCTGTCTTCTTCCTGTCGGCCTGGGGTATTCACTTCTTATAGTCTGAAATAATTCCCTTCCCAGACCTGTTTTGGTAAATCTCCCAATTTGTTTCTTCCCCTTTCATTTCCTTAATGGTACCCTTTAAAGGGTAAACATCTTTTTATGTAATCAGGTTCAATGTGGCATGATTGTTTTCCTGAATACTTTGTATTTTTTGAGTCTCCTATGTTAAAAATGATTCGCCTGAACATACCAGGCATTTCCCCACAGTTGATTCCAGAATTTTATACTGCTGGATTTCATATATTGCCCTGTGATTCATTCTGAGCTAATTTTTTTGCCAACAAAGTCAGATAACAAGATCCACTTTTCTGGCATATAGATCTCCGACTCTGGGCTCCGTTTGTTGAGAAGATCATCCCGTCCCCTTGAATTGTCTTGACGCTTGTGTCGAAAACCAGTCAGCTCTGTAAATCTGGGCCTGGTGCTGGACTCCTGCACATCCCTTGGAGTGCTAAATCTTTTTTTAAGGTCTTAGTGTAGATTTTTGTTTCCAAAGGGAATCTTTACCTTGTGAATACCCCAGGCCGACAGGATGAAGTTTTCACCTCAATGCCGCCGAGACAGGCTCCCTTGGCTCTTCATTTCCCTTAGTCTCCTAGGAGCTGGGGTTTGTGACTACAGGAGCATTTGGAAATCAGTTTCGTGAGGGCACAGCCAAGGTGGGCACTGCCCAAGATGATGATTGTGCCAGAGAATCCCCCAGTGTCCTCTCCCACTCCCCTTTGTCAGCCAGAGGAAGCTAGAGGCGATGGGAACTTCCGAAGGCCTACGGCGGGGTGCGAGAAAACTGTGAATCCCAGACAGCTTTGCAGGGCCGAGACAGACAAGTTTCTGAAAAGCACTCCTCAGTGGCCCTCAGCTCTCGGACACGGCAGGTCGGCAGGTAGCTGGAGGTTCCGTCAGACACGCTAAGCCCGCTTTCATCTCTGCCATCCCCAAGAAGTTCACCCCAAATTTTAGCTCCTGCTTCTACACTTTCTGGCAAACAGCTTTCAAAACAAGACTCAAGAATCCATTGTCGGGAGAAGGAACTTGGAGAGTTCCTTGGTCTTCCCTGACTACGCTGCTTTGCTCTCTCTCTCTCCTATTCAGTGTATTGGAGTTCTCTTTCTTTAACAAGTTGAAATTCAGTGTGAAAGAATCCACCATTTGCTTTCCTAGGTAAAGAGGCAGGAACTATTCCACGACACTGGAAGTGCAAGACAGCAGCTAGATTCTCAAGGTAAGAATAGGGATGCTGGTGTTTGTGGAGGGGGACCCACCTTCTTTTCTTGGGTTAGATTTATTGATTTATTTAGCAGAATCGCTGTGTGAGAGATAGAAACCATCCATCCACTGGTTCACGCCCCCAAAGGCCATGGCTACAATGGGTGGGGCTGGGCCAGGCCACAGCCAGGAGCCAGGGACTCCAGCTGGTCTCCTACACAGGTGCTCCCGCGTTACCTCTGCTGCCTTCCCAGGAGCATCAGCATGAAGCTGGATCAGAAATTGAGAAGTAGCCAGGACTCACACCAGAACTCCCGAAGGATGCCAGGGTCACAGGTGATGGTTTAATCCGTGGTGCCACCACACAAGCCCCGAAAAAGTGGACTCTTATTGCGACGGACTGGAACCTTCTCTGGGGCTGGCGATGGAGGAGCGTCCGGTGCTGCAGGATCCGGTTTGAAGGGCAAATTCCTGGCGCTGAGGCCCTGCAACCCCAGCCCAGGGCCTCTTCCTGCGAGCTAGGATTGCCCTCAGCCTCACTGTCTCAGCCGGGCACACAGCTGGCTGCCACGTCCCAGGAGGCCATGCCAACAGCCCAGGGCTGCAGCTCTGCCGCGTTTGGCATCTATACTTCCCTTCAGGAACGGAGCATGGCAGTGAGTGCCCTGAGTGGAGCCACAGGCTGGAGGTGAGACAGCTCGTCCCCGGAGCTGTCCCTTGAAGAAAAGAGAACATTCTAGATGCGGGCAGACAAACCATCTGCTCCCTGTGCATGCCATGACTCGCTTCTGCCCCAGCCCACAGATGTACCTGTTCACGCCTTCATTAGTCACGACCATGTCGCAGTTCCATTGGCGTCAGTACTTCTTCTCTTGGAGCGGTGTACACCACAGTGATTCTCGGGCTAACCAGGGGCATCTGGGATTCGGGGAAATTTGGTGCATGTCTAGAGGCAGGTGGGAGGCAAAGGGAGAGAGATATGCTAGCAGCAGATTGCACCGGTGACTGCCTGGACTGAAAAAGAAAATACCAAGGATCAAATAGCAAGAGGTGAGGTGGAGGCGAGGTGGAGGGGAGGCGGAGGCCAGGCGGGGGCGAGGCAGAGGTGAGGCGGAGGGGAGGCTAGGCGGAGGCCTGGCGGAGGCCTGGCGGGGGCGAGGCAGAGGCGAGGCGGAGGGGAGGCTAGGTGGAGGCCTGGCGGAGGCCTGGCGGGGGCGAGGCAGAGGCGA
This sequence comes from Ochotona princeps, assembly GCF_030435755.1. NCBI lineage: Eukaryota > Metazoa > Chordata > Mammalia > Lagomorpha > Ochotonidae > Ochotona > Ochotona princeps. The sequence goes on from NC_080838.1 coordinate 82,131,827, forward strand.
GGCGGAGGGGAGGCTAGGCGGAGGCCTGGCGGAGGCCATGCAGGGGCAGGCAGGGCCAGCACGTCTCTTTGTTTCTGCAGACAGAGCTTTTCTGTCACGCAGCTTTGTTTCCGGCTGAAGCCATTGACAGTTCAGTAGCTCACCTGCTGTCTGCAAAGCTCCACGACTTGGGGGGGGGTGGGGTAACAAGCTCCCACCCCGACTCCGGTCCCTGTCCTACACCTCTGGGGGCAGGAACAAGCTTGTGTCCAGCCACAGGAGGAGCCCAAGAACCCCTTGTCAGAAGTCCCCAGGTCCTGGCACCCAGGCTTTCTGAGGCCCCGAGCCAGTCAGCGGCTGGACTTTCCCTGTATATTTTCATGGCTCAGCAAGCAGCACAGGGGCACCACAGAAGCCATGGCCCTGAAGACTCTGCAGGGCTGCCTGCTGCGCCCTCCAAGTCTGTTTTCAAGATTTATCTTCGCTCAGAATGAACTAGAAAGGGGGCGGGAGGAGGGAGTCATGGAGGAGGAGGGGAAGAAATGCCAAATGGCTGTAATGCGTTATGACAAACTAAGTTCCGTCTCCACCACGCCAAAACACACTCCGGGTGCCTGCTAACCAGGCTGTTCACAGCACTGCCTTTTCTGAGGCTTGTTCTGGGTCTGTCTCTAAAAAGTGATTCCAGAAACATCACCACATCACCTTGCTACCTGGTTTTTTTTTTTCTCTTGAGAGCTGAGTGGCAAGACAAGTTCGTGGGGGAGATTCTGCTCCACTTTCGTGCTGGGATTTCAATCTTGCCAACGTGCCAGGGAAAGGGAGAAGGGGAGATGTGTTGGGGGGACTGCTATTGTGCCCCTGATTTGCTCTGGAGCCCTAGACTAGCATGTTGACCCTACAGGCAAGGTAGGATGGAACTAATAGCTCTTGAAGGATCAGTTGGGAGTGGTACCTGCCAGCCTCCTTCTCTGAGACCAGGGCCATAAACCCCCAGGGAGTGGGAACGGCCCGCCTGGCTTTCCATTGCATTGCACAACAGGAATTTAGGGGCGAGGGAAGTAGTGCATGAGATGTGCCTCTGTTGTACACACGAGTCTGCAGGAGGAAGGGGATGTGGACTCCTTTCTCCCAGGGGCCGGGCGAACGAGGAGGCTGTCAAAGCTTGGCCCGTGACGGAGACTGGCATCCCAGGACTCCGCGCACTCTATGGTTGGTGCGTCGTCCGGTCAGTGACGTGGCTCACAGGAAGGCTGAGAGAATCTGCTGTCCACACAGGGCTGATACAATGGGGGGCACGTCTGGCTGTCTCACGGCCTGCTGGACATCACGAGCTAGAGGCAACCGTGCTCACTGTCCCAGCACTCGATCTGCAGGCATTTCTTAGGTGAGCTTCCCCATGTGCTGCCCGCTTCTCGGCCTTAGGGATGTCGTAGTAAAGACAGATGAATGCAGATTTGAGTACATCAAAATGGAAGAAGCAGCAGCCTTCTCTCCTGAGGCTTGCATTCCAGCAGGCAGCTGTGGCTCCTGCCTCGCCAGCATCTCAGGCTCTGGCGTGGAGATGAGCCTGGGAGGACCCTTGGCTTGCAGTTCAAGAGCACTTCCAAAAGTCCACGGAACACGGAATTAAAATGTGTTGGTTTCAGTGCCAAAGCAAGTTCAAAAGACGTGCACGTAGGGTGTCTTCAGATCATGAAAGACGCCGGCTGTAAGAAAGCTATGCGTGGACATTGCAGCTTGTTTGCACCTGCAGGTCAAGAGATGCAACTCTTGTTTGTAAGGTGAGTTGATGGCTGCAGGGCCGGCCAGAAGGCTCTCCACTTCAGCTGAGCTTGTGACACCAAAGTCTAGGACCACTGCCAACCGAGTCTGCCACCTTGTAGCAGACACAGGGACAGCCAAGCGGGGAGATGAGAAAGAAGGAGACGGGGAGGAATCCTTGCCTTGTTTTTCCTGGGCCCACAAACCAGTATATCCTGTTTCTTAGCAGGCCGGAAGTTGAGTTGTATTTCTGCAGTCCACAGCCAAGAGATTCTTTGGCAAATCAAGAATGCCACTTAATGTTGTAATGGCAGCAGACTTTGGGGATCTTTCTCCTTCAGCTCTGTGCCCCCTCTCCCTGCACTTTTAAACCAAGGTAAGCTCAAGACATGCCCCTGTCTGCTCAGCTTCCTGCTACCCACAAGGCTTATGCGTCCATTTGTCTCCATGTGTGGCCCTCAAGCCCCTCCGCTCTTCCAGAGAGTCGTGACAGTGCCTGGGTCACCGTGAAGACAGATGGGGCCCCACTTGAAATCCTGCCTCTGTGGAGTAAGTCAGATCACTTCCAACATCCCATTTCAGCCTCTGTGAAGTGGGCCTGTGCACCCCAGGCCCTTGGCCCGGGCTGAGTGGGAACAGCACAAGCTAGCTCGCATTCCCTTGTGTTCTGCTATCTGTTCTCCCAGGAGGGACAGTGCTGTGACTGCCAAGGCTGGGCCACTGAGAGTCCCTGACTGGAACCAAGCAGGTGCCCCAAGCCCTTAGGAGAGGCACCTGCCTGCCACAGCCCTGGGACTTTGGCAGCCAATATTAGTAGGGACACAGCCAGCTGTGTGCTTTTCCTCATGGGGGCCATTGTGTTTCCAACTGGAACAGGTTCTTGGCCAAAAACAGGTGGTTCTGGGCTCAGGTGAGGAGTCATGGGCAGACACTAAGGGCTGGCTCTGTCACGAAGCAGCCACCTCTCCTGGAGTGGGAGCCAGTTCCTCTACTCCCTCCAGGGAGGACGCTTGGCACTGGCAGCTCTGGACTCACCTCTGCTCCCTGAAATGGGCCCATGTGCTGCGGGCTGCAGGCCCATTCCCACACACAGCAATGGTCCAGGGCGCCCTTCCTGCCACCCAGGCATCCTGACTGTTCAGTTGCAGTCACAACCAAAACACACAAGGGCAGCAGAGGAGGTGGCCCAATAGCCCATGCCCAGGAGAATGATGCCCAAGGGGTGCCCAGCATCCCACATCTGGGACCAGATACCCATGGGGTGTCTATGCTGGCTTGCCTCCTGGACACTGCATGGGGCCAGGACTCCATCCACACAGCCTTTCTCCCGAGTGCACCGAGCTCTCCGCGACTCAGTGAAGCACAGATTGTCCTGTCAGTCAGCTGACTTCTGGCTGGATTGACCAAGAGTTTCCTGCGTGCAGCTAGGGGCCCTGTGTGCCCCCTGCGTGCCCACAGCCTCTGTGCCAGTCCGCAGACCTGACTCAGATCGCCTGAATCTCCTGTCTCGCTTCCAGCCAAGGATCTCCATGACATTACCCAAGGTCATTGCATCTTCCCTGCCTGTCTTCCCCTGTTCAGTCCCCATCACTGGTGTCCTGCGCCCTCAGTCGTGATTGATGGGTCCTGGATCTCACGCTCCAGGCCTCTCTTCTCTTATGGCCCAGCGCCACCCTTTCCCACCACCCCCGCACCCTGCCGCATCCCTCTCTAAGTCTCCACGGCCCTGGGACGTGCCCCTTCCCCACAGGCACCGCTCTGGCCCCTGCTGGACCTGTTTCTGGGGCGCTGCCTGCAGCCAGTTCCTTCCATTCCCTGAGGCTGTTTTCTCTGCCAGCCCTTTGGTGTGTCTCCCTCGGTCGCATTCAGAATCGCAGCACGTCTCTTGCCAGCCACTGTGGAGTGGTTCATTACAGTGTTACAAATCCAATTAGACTTTCTCGCACCCAGGCAAGCACCCGGCTCACTCTGCCAGCGCCTGCATTCCAGTCTGTCCTAGCCCAGGCAACCTGGGTCCTCAGCCCCGTGCCCAGGTCCCCCGGGTTGACAGGAACAGCTGTGCACTCACAGGAGACCCTGCTATTTCCTCACCCACACACCACACCCCTCAGAGATCCTCTCACACCTGCGCCTCCTGGCTCTGTGTCCAGAGGCTCCTCCACTCCTTGAGCAGGTAACATTTCTCTGTGAGTGTTGGCTGACCCTGTGCTCAACATATCTGGGTGCTTTTCAACTGCTTCTATGGGGACGTCCCCATCCAGTCTTCTAGATCGCAGATTTCTCCAAGGCACGGGCTGGGTCTCCTAGTCCCAATTGTTTTGCCTGCAGTTTCAATATTACTAATAATGATATCAGCAGTTTTCTTTGTTGTATTATTTACAAAGTGTCACAAAGATTAGACTCACCTCACAGCGACATCTTCAGGCAGGGACAAAAGAACTGGGTTGGGGGCTGGGTCAGGTGCTTGGTATGGTGGTCAGGACATTTCCTGGGGGCCCACATGCCGCGTCTGAATGCCTGGCACCCCAGCTTCCTGTTAGTGCACATCCTTCACCGCACACACAGGTGGTGACTCATGTCCTTGGGTCCCTGCAGCCCAAATGGGAGACTCGACTGGGTTTGGGACTGCTAGTCTCAGCCAGGTCCAGCCCGGGGAGCAGGTGTGTGGACGGTGAACTACCAGATAGAAGATCTCTTCTCTGACATTTCTGCTTTTTGAATAAAATGACAATTAACTAATCAACTTTTAACAAATAAAAGTAGAAGAGTTTAAGTGATGGGTTGGACAAACCTAAATAGAATCTTGACTCTGCAATTTGTGACACGACATGCCTTTATGAATAATAGCACAGGAAATAAAAACAGTTCCGAGGTCACAGGACTATTTCTAAGAACGAAACCAAGCCCAGCTATGAAAAGTGTTCACAGAAATGAAAATTGCCCGGTACAAATTAAATAAACAAACAAATGAGCCCAGCCAGACCACTGTTACCTTTGTTACCGTTGCACCAGTCAGCTCAGTTTTGTGGACCTCAAGGCAGTGCTGTGGTGTAGAAGCCTCAGCCTTCAGTGCCCCCATTCCAAATGGGCGCTGGTTCGAATCCTGGCAGCTCCACTTCCCATCCAGCTCCCTGCTTGTGGCCTGGGAGAGCAGTCGAGGACGGCCCAAAGTCCCTTGGGACTCTACACCTGTGTGGGAGACTCAGAAGAAGCTCCTGGTTCCTGACTTTGGATTGGCTCAGTTCTGGTCGTTGTGGCCACTTGGAGAGCGAATCAGTGGATGCAAGACCGTTTTCTCTGTCTCTTCTCTCTGTAAATCTGACCTTCCAATAAAAATAAATAAATAAAATAAGAACAACATTTGAAATGGAAGCTGAAATGTTTATATCATTGGTTTTAATACTTATTTTTTAAAGATGGGGACCTCAAAGCTTGGAGAGGTAAGGAACTTGCATAAGCACCGACCTCAGCCAAGAGGCAGGACAAGATCTGGAATGGAGTGAGGACTCAGATCAGAGAACACACAGCACGTGGCCTGCAGGCTGCTGACAGCAGCCTCCTGCTGCGCTCCGAGGAGACCTGGAAGACGTCACACAAGCGTGTGTGGGAGCGCTGGGGTCAGGCAGCAAGCAGCCTGTGTCCACACTCCGAGAGAGGCGTGAGAGCACGTCTCCCATCCAAGGCCAAGGGAGTAAGTGAGGAGCTGGCTGCATTTCCCATGCAGCACCCCAGCCCCTGGGAGCCACGGGGTGCCAGTCCCTGGAGCTGTGCCCTTCAGAGTGGCCTTCATCCGTTTGCCCTTTTGGTGAGGGTGGTGTTTCTCTATGCTGTAAACAGTACAAATCAACTAATGCAGCTCCATGAGCCTTGCCTGTATATATGCCCATGTTATCATGACCCACATCAAATTCTAGAACATTCTATTCCCCAATGCAGACAATACCCGCCACTCACAGAGCTAACTTCTTGTCCCCTCCTGTCTCCTCCAATTTGGTTTACTTACAAAGAACTTCCATTCTTTCATTTCCCACATCTATTTTTATTTTATTTCATTTGAGAAATAGAACCAAAGTCCTTATCCTCAGGCTCATGCTCTACGTGACTTCTAAAGCCAGTAGTCTGGGTTTTCCACATGGATTAGCAGGCGTCCAGCTTCTGGAGACAGCCCAGGCAGCCTCTCAGCCTGGATGGCCAAGAAGTGGTGGGCAGTGACCATGCCGCGCAGGGCTGGGTGATGGACAGCCAGGAAACTCCCCTCACGCGCTGTCCCTCCCACCCCTGACGCTCTGGCTGAGGACAGGGAGTGGGACACAGCTTCTGAGACTGTCCTGGGCAGAACTTTTGGGTATTGATATTGAATCTAATAGCTAAGTACAATCGATTCAGTTTATAGAATACCATGAGCTTTGGGCTAGGTGAAGATGACAGGGCCTGTGCCAGGAGCTTAGCTCTCTAAAGCCTTCACTTCATAGTTCCTCTGTCTCCTGGAAACTTCAAGGAAGGCTGTTATTTATTTTGAACAATCATCTATTGGGGCCAGCTTTCGGCATAGCAGGTTCAGCTGCCACCTGCAACTCCAGCACCCCATATAGGCACTAGTTCATGTTCTGGCTCCTCCACTCCCAAGCCAGCTCCTTGCTAATGACCTGGGAAAGCAGGAGAAGCTGGCTTACAGTGCTTGGGTCCCTTCTCCTACGTGGGAGACCTGGCAGAAGTTCTGGGTTCCTGGCATAGCCTGGCATAGCCTGGCATAGCCCTGGCTGCTGTGGCTGTGTGGAGAATGAACAGGCAGGTGAGTCATCTTTGTTTTTCTCTTTCTTTTTCTTTATCCCTGTAACTCTGTCTTCCAAAAAAACCTTTTAAAATATTTAGTTAATTTTAATTTTTGAAAAGATTTATGTATTTATTTATCGGAAAGTCAGATACACAGAGAGAAGAAGAGACAGAGAGAAAGATCTTTCGTCCATTGATTCACTCCCCAAGCAGCTGCGATGGCTGGAGCTGAGCCAATCCAAAGCCAGGAGCCTGGAGCCTCTTCTGGGTCTCCCACGTGG